>NC_081561.1:19888874-20109941 GCF_022355385.1 Mustela nigripes | reverse complement strand
ATGAGGCCAGCATCACCTTGATCCCAAAACCAGACAAGGATCCCACCAAAAAAGAGAGCTATAAACCATCCTTACTTTTAAAGAAAGTAAGATTTTTTTTTTTCTGTCCCTTATACCCTCTCAAAGAAATACTATTTCTTCACTGTTAGAAACTCTTCGTGAACAAGTACTTCCAAGAATGGAACTCTCATTCTTCCTGATTGGAACCACGTTGTCAGGATGAGGAATCCTGTTCCTAGGTCTGAGTATGCCCAGGAACTTCTTTTCAGGCAGACGGAGGAGAAAGCAGAGTTACCCAGTCTAACCCAGCGTTCACCTAGTGTTCCGGGAAACCATATGTCAGGCTCTGGTTTGCCACTCTGTCATTCTGCCTTTTCAGCATGCATGAGGGGAGACTTTCCTGTTCCCAGTCCATCTGCCAGGATTGCCCTCAGCAAAACTGAAGAGTGGGAAAAGTTTGCCTTCATTAGTCTCTGCAACCCTTCTGGCTTTGGGCTTCTAAAAATTGAGTCTGACAGCTAAGAACTTTGTGGTTTTCAAATCATATTGCCTGTCTCACCATAAAATCCTACTTTTCACCAAGCTCTTTCCTCCTCTTTTCTGGACACCTTCAGCTCCTCCTCTCTGTCACTGCCACGCTGAGGAACAGAGTCACAATGGGGCCTGGGACATCTGTGCCTTTGGACATTTATATCAATGTGTGACTTCTCCCAAAGCTGTAGAATTTATCTCTAGATGTAGAATAAAAGGCTTTATCAGTGAGTAATACTGGTAAAAAAAATTATTTTGAGAGGTAGGTACACTTTCTGAGTGCCTAGAATCATACCAGAGGGTCCTGCCTGTAGGAAAAAGCTGTCTTGTCCTTATGCACCTGTAAGCTGGGCTACTGGAAATGTTCCTTGAACACAAAACATGTTTGGAAGGAAAGTGAAGAGCCCTGATTCCAAAATAGTTACACAGGAATCACCACAGAACCTCCTCGAATATGTATTTAAAATCTGTTGACAATTCTTCTCTAAGTACCAGTGTGCATATAGAATGAATCGATCTATTTAGCACTAAAAAAAAAAAAAAAAGGCTGAAGAAGAAATTTTCAGTTCTACATGCAAATGTTTATTTTTTTTAAAAATGCAGATGTTGCTTGGCTCACAGTTCCAGCCCTCATGTAGAAGACCACTTGACACCAGGACTCCCACAAGGAACTCTGAGGGGCCAGGAATTGTGGGCTCACTTTTCATACCAGCCAGAGAATTGTTTTCAATCCCTTCCACACAATTTTATTTGCAGAAGTCCTGCTAATGCAAACCATACTGTTTTGAGTTCAGTAAATAGCAAACACAAGATGACTAAGCCTTTTTAAAGATATTATTCCTCTGCTAACCTTGAGAGAGGAACCAGAACACCATTTCGAATGCTGGAGGAACCCCAAACCAACTTCCAGATCTCTCCCTTTCGTTCCTGGAGAATGCGAGCCTTCACCTTGATTGTTTTGGAAAGTGGTAGCGTTCTACCATCCCCAGTTTAAATGTGATGTGGTCATTCTTACTTTGCTCTGTCCTGATCGATAGCACATTGCCAAGTTCTCTGTTTTTCTAAAGGCAAGTATGGCTCACAAAAATTCACTCTGACAGGGAGTTTGAGGACTTCAAATCACATGATATGTCTTGCCGTAGAATTCTAGCAGTGTAATAAAACATTATGCTTCTGTGAAATCTAATTTTGACCAACAAGTTACAGGCAATGGGCACTATCAAACAGGAAATTCCATAATCCAAAGAGACCATTTATCTATTTTTTGCACTTCAGAAAAATCCTTGATGGGATTTGAGTTTTTCCAGTTTTCTTCTATACCCATTGATCTGATGTGTCACATGCAACATCCCTTTCCTGGCTCCAAATTCCATTATCTCGACAAGGGACTCAAAATACCTGCTCCTTATCAGAGAAGTAGAAAAAATATTCTAAAACGATCTTGGGTGCCACGGGATCCAAGATGGCAGAGTAAATGTATTTGTGACCCTTTTCTCTTGAAACACCCCAAAACAACAAAGATGTAGGAAATACAAAGTCTGTGTTTAATGAATCCGAAAGATATCTATAACTGAAACAATAACACATAAAGACAGAAAGAAAACAGCGAAATGGTGGATACTGCAGAGGAGGTGAAGTTCAAACTTAAAGTGTTGGTAGGGACAGCAATGCTGGGAAATAAGCCATTCTCTACCTCAGAAGTCCAGAGAAGGTACTGGAGATAACATTTTTCAGCATGAAAGAGGTACTGTGCAATAGGCAGTAAATACAGGAAAACTGTTTGGAATTCTGTTTGGGAAACAAGTCAACCCTGGTCCTCTTCTCAACATGTATTGAGGAAAATTTCCAAAATCAAGAAAACTATAAATAAACACCCCGTTCCTCCAAAAAACTCAGGAAATTAAGACAATGCAGAAAGCAGAAGATAACTTCAAGATATTACCTTTGGGAAACAAGAAGATACTGTTTAATAATAATAATAACAATAACAATAACAATAATAATAATCAGCAGTCACATTTAAGAACTCCCAGAGCTGAAAATATGACTGCCAAAATTACAAGTTTAGTAAGGCCACTGGAAGATAAAACAGACTTTTAAAAAAATGATAAAGATGGACAAGAGGAGAAAAAGAGGCAAGAAAATTAAGGGTTAGATGCGAATGTTCAACAATCAAATAACAAAAGTTCCAGAAAGAGCCAACAGAGCAAACATTAGAGGAAAAAATAATACAAGAAAAAAACAATGTACAACTGAAGTAAGTGAAGCTTCATCTCCAAACAGAAAATGTCCATGGAGTGAGTATTTTTTTAACCGACATGATCACATTTCGGAGCTCTCGAAACAAAGCACAGATCCTAAACACTTCTAGAAAGGGAACCTTGGTTATATACAGAAGAATGGAGTCAGAGTAGCATGGGGCATTGTGTTAGTCTGCTCAGGCTTCTATAACAAAATAGTGTCAACTGGGCACCTTCAACAACAGAGATTTATTTTGTCACAGTTCTGGAGGCTGGAAATCCAAGATTGGTGTGGGAGCATGGTCAGGTTCTGGTGCAACTCTGTTCCTGGCTTGCAGATGGACACCTTCTTGCCATGCCCTCACATTCTTCTGTACATGTAGACAGAGAAGAAGATCCCTCTCTTCCTCTTATCAGGACACCAGTCCGATCAGATTAGACCCCATTCTTATGACCTCCTTTAATGTTAATTACCTCCTGAAAGCCGTATCTCCAAATATAGTCATATTGGGGTCAGGACTTCCACAGATGAATTTTGGACAATCCAGTTTGTAGCAGGGATCTCCATAGCAACACGAGAAGCTAGAAGAGGGGCACCTGCGTGACTCAGTGGGTTAAGAGTCTGCCTTTGGCTAAGGTCATGATCTCAGGGTCCTGGGATCGAGCTCCTCATTGGGCTCCCTGCTCGGTGGAAGTCTCCTCACCTCTCTCCCTCTGCCTCTCCCCCCAACTCATGCTCTCTTTCTTTCTCTCTCTCAAATAAATAAATAGAACCTTAAAGAGAGAGAGAGAGAGAAGCTAGAAGATAATGGACACATGCAAGGGGTGGGGCAGAGGTTGGAATTATCAGGCAGATAATTCCTTAAAAGCAGGAGCAGTGTACAAAGGAAACCCTGCAGGTACAAAATACGACAAATTATCCATCAACCGTTTACATGACACAGTGACTAAAGTTTCATATATGGATTTCATGTTTTTTAAGATTTTATTTATTTATTTGACAGAGATCACAAGTAGTAAGAGAGGCAGGCAGAGAGAGAGGGGGGAAGCAGGCTCCCCGCCGAGTGGAGAGTTCAATGTGGGGCTCGATCCCAGGACCCTGGGATCATGACCTGAGCCGAAGGCAAAGGCTTTAATCCACTGAGCCACCCAGGCACCCATGGATTTAATTTTTAAAAGTGATATAACTAAATTGAGAGGGAAGAGAAAGGAGAGGAAGAGAAGTGTAAGAGCTTAAATACTGTGTATCAAAAAAGAAACTCAGTGCTATCTGAAATCAATCAATCAGATACAGCTCTATGGGTCGTGGCAGAGATACTCTCTGGTGACCCCAGTGTGTGATGCCCTTGGATGGCCCCTTCCCTTAAGTGAAAGTGGAAGCTGACTTGTTTCCAGCCTCCAGAATATGGCAAAGGTGAACAGAGTGTGCAGGTGCAATGAAGGTCCCAAATCAGTTGACTTCAAGGTAAACAAAAGGAAGATAATCCCCGGTGGGCCTGAATTAATCAGGTGAAAGTCTTTTAAAAGAGACTTTTTTTTTTTTTTTTTTTTTTTTTTTTTGCTGAAAGAAGTGAGATGGCCGGGTGGCAGAGAACACTGGGTGGCCTTGAGGAGCTAAGGGGAGGCCACAGTTAATGGCCAGCAGGAAAACGAGGATTTTGGTCCTAACTTTTGCCAGCAAGCATGTGAGGCTGAAGAAGGTTCTGAGCTCAGGAATGGAACACGGCACAGCAGACATCCTGGTTGCAGTTCCATGAGACCCTGAGCAGGGGACACTGGGAAGCTGTGCTTAAACTCCTGAACTACAGAAATAATGAGCTGAGAAATATGTATTATGTTAAGCTACTGAGTTTGTAGCCACTTCTTATGCAGAATACTTAATACACAGGCACAGTATTTAGAAATATGAAGAAATGTGCCCAAAGGCATTAATATGGCTACCTTTGAAATGATGGACCCAAGAGGGTGGAGTGGGGTGGCCGGTTGGTAGAGAAGGCCTACTTTAGTTTTTGTTGTCATAAGGTTATTATTATTATTATTTGACTTTAAAAACTATACCCATGTATTACTTTGAAAAAAGAAAAAAAAAAACGCTAATTTTCACAGAAGCTAACCTGAGGGAAATTTGAAGATTACAGGATGCCTTTCAAGTGAAATGGGATAATATAGGTAAAAGTGCTTAAGGAATTAAAAAGTACCATACAAAGATAAGGCCTACTAATTAAGTTTCAAAATCTCAGTCTGTTATTAACTGAATATTTGTGTTCATCCAAAACATTCATATTCTGAAACCCTAACCTCCGGTGTGGCTGTATTTGGAGACAGGGCCTCTGCAAAAGTCATTATGTTTAAGAGCAGTCATAAAGGAAGAGTCCTGGTCCAAAAGGATTAGTGTCCCAAGAGAAGCGACACCAGAGAGCTTGCTAGAATGCTCTCTCTCTTCTCTCTCTCTCTCTCTCTCTCTCCCCATGCACACACTGAAGAAAATCCATGTGAAGGTACAGTGAGAAGATGAGTGTCTGTGAGCCAGAAAGTCCTCTCCAGAAAATGAACCAGTTGGAACTCTAATCTTGGACTTCCCGTCTTCAGACCTGTGAGAAAATAAATTTCTGTTGTTGAAGCCAGCCGATCTCTGGTATTTTGTTATGGCAACCAAAGCAGACTAATGGAGAATTTGGTACCAAGACGCAGCTGCTATAACAAACACCTAAAAACATGGAGATGGTTTTGGAATTGGGTCATGAGTAGTGGTTGGAAGGGCTTTGAGGTGTGCGCCAGAACAAGCCTAGATTGCAGTGAAGGGACCACTGCTAGAAACACAGCTGTTAGAGGTGACTCCGGTCAGGATGCAGAAAAGAGGAAAAAACACAGGAAGCCTCCATCTTTCTGAAGAATATGTACATCATCACAAACTGAAGAATCCGGTAGGACCCTCCCTTTTGTTTGCCTTGAAATAGGAACATGCGAGGCCATTCTGATGAGATCTCAGATGGAAATGAGTAACAGGTCATGGGTAACTAGAGGAAAGGTGATCTTTGTTACAAGGTGGCAAAGAACTTGGCTAAATTGCTCCTGAGTGCTTTCTGGAAGGTAGAACCAGCAAGTGAACAACCCGGATATGTAGCTGAGGAGACAGCTAAGAAAGGTGTTGAAGAAGAGGCTTGGTTTCTCCCACTGCTTGCAGATAAAATGCGAGGGGAGAGAGATAAATCGAAGGGATTGTTTAAAAAGAAAAAGGAGTCAGAACTTGAAGATTTAGAACATCCTGAGCCTACCCACACAGCAAAACTAGAGGAAGCACGTTCTGAACACACTAAGGATGTGGTGGGACAACCCTCTGGTGAAACTATTAGGATGGGTGTGAACCACACATTTCCTCAGCCATCTCAGAAGACCCCAGGATTATGCCAGTGGAAACGCTGCTGGCTGGGACAAAAAGAAATGGAAGAGAAAGGAGTAGAATGAAGGAAGGCTGCCACATGCCTTATCATTCAAGATGAAAGCAGAATGACCCCAGAGGTGATTCAGAGATGCTCAGTCAGGACTGCCATTCCCACCACCACCCCAGAAGGCAAGACGGCTTCCACCTTGGTTTTTGGGGGGTCAGAGAGAGCTGCCTGTGCAGGTGGGGTGCCAGCAGAGAGTCAGAGCAGAAGGGAAGGTACAGGCCACCCTGAAGAGCCTACAGGTGCTCCCACCACCCCAAGAGGCCTGGGGGGGCACAGTGGAGAATCAGAGAGGACCATCCTTGAACCTTAAGATTTCATGGAATTTGCCTATCTCAGTTTTGGACTCTCTTAGGGCTTGTCACCCCTTTCTTCCTTCAGATTTTTCCCTTTGGGAATGAGAATGTCTATTCCACTCTTGTGCTACCATTGCAGTCTGGAGGTCCAGGATTTTGATTTCAGAGGTACACAGTGGCAGAGGAGTTCTGTCTCGGGACCACTCTTCCCTCTAGTCTCACCCGTATCTGATTCTAGTGATATTTAGATGGGACTTTGGGTTTTAAACTTTAGAGTTAATCCTGGAATAAATTAAGACTCTGGGGGCTGTTGGGATGGCATGAATGTACTTCACATGTGAGAAGGACATGAATTTGGGGGACCCAGAGGCAGAATGCTATGGCCTGAACTCTTGCCCCCCACCACAGTTCATATGTTGAAGCTCACACCTTCAGTGTGACTCTGTTTGGAGATGGAGTCACTAAGGAAATAATTAAGGGTAAGTGAGGTTGTAAGAGTGGGGCCCTGATCCAACAGGAGTCCTTAGAAAGACCAGAGAGGGGCGCCTGGGTGGCTCAGTGGGTTAAAGCCTCTGCCTTCAACTCAGGTCATGATCCCAGGGTCCTGGGATCGAGCCCCACATTGGGGGGGGGGTCTCTGCTCAGCAGGGAGCCTGCTTCCCCACCCCCTCTCTGCCTGCCTCTCTGCCTACTTATGATCCTGTCTGTCAAATAAATAAATAAAATCTTTAAAAAGAAAGAAAGAAAGAAAGAAAGAGCAGAAAGCCCTCTCCTCTCCATGAGTGTGTGTGTCCCAAGAAAAGGCCATATGAGGTCACAGTGAGAAAGGAGCTGTCTGCAAGCCAGGAAGAGAGCTCTCGCCAGAATCTGAAAGAGCCAGAACTTTCTTCAATTTCTATCCTCCAAAACTATGAGAAAATAAACACCTGTTCTTTAACCTGCATCGTCTGGGGTATTTTGTTACAGCAGCCTGAGCTGACTAATACATGGTCCCATGTCCTGGCATGTTTTGTAGATGAGCAGAACCATTTCTTAAGTTCATTCTAATTATTTAAATTTAAGAAGTACATTTTAATAGAAGATTTTATTTCTTTATTTGAGAGAGGAGAAGAGAGAGAAAGCATGAGCAAGAGAGAAGAGTAGAGGGAGAGGGAGAAGCAGGTTTCCTGCTGAGCAGAGAGCCCAATGTGGGGCTGGATCCCAGGACCCTGAGATCATGACCTGAGCTGAAGGCAGACGCTTAACCGACTGAGCCACCCGGGCGTCCCCAAGAAGTACATGTAAAATGGAAAATACTCTTGTTCCATGGGTTGGAGTGAAAAAAAACAAGAGCTTCCTTAATATAATACACGAGTACAACTTGAAACTGCTATCGCTAAGTGAGTTCCTATGCATGGAAAAAGCAGCAAAAATACCAAAAAGAACACAACAAAGCAATTATCTGCTAAGGATGTGCACGAGCAGTTTCATACAAGGATGCTCACCGTAGCACCGCTAGCCACAGTGAGAAGCTGGAGACAAGCTAAACGACCAATAATTAGAGCATTAGCTAGATAATTTATGTCGCAGCCATCCAATAAAATATTATTTAGTCATTTAAAATCAATTCTATGGGAATAATTAACACCTTAAGAAGTCATTAACAATATGGTTTAGGGGGAAATGTTACAAAGCAGTATGAGCAATACGGTCCAAAATGGGAATATGTTTATATTTGCGAATGATCTATGTCCAAATGCCAACAGTTATCACCAGGTGGTAGGAGCAGAAATAGTTTTATTTTCTTTTTAGGGCTTTTCTCCATGTTCTAAATATTCTGCAATAAACATTGCTTGCTTTTGTATTCTATACATGCATATTTTTAAAAAATTTGGAGACCACATTATGATAATTTTCTTTTCATTCAATTTTCTCTAAGAAAATTTGACAGGTTGGTTCCTATATTTTAATGCAGCAGATAAACTCTGAATTCGCAGTTTTATCTAGCTCACTTTCTTCTTCTAGTCAATGAGAAACGCCAGTGGAATTGCTCCAAATCACAAAGGCCAGGGAAGCCGCAGTCATGGGCGGTGGAGTGGACCGCACAGGGCTCCGCCCGGGGGCTGTGCGGCTTCTACTGCGCCTGGCTGCCCCCCATGTCCACCCCACAGCGCCTCACTTCCAAGACTGGAAAGCGTGTTAAGAACACAGCAAATTCTTCTGCTGCGAACTTTATCTGTTCTTCTAGGGACTCTAGGGGTTTGGGCAATGCCTTCTCCCCCAAGATTTAAATAGAGTCTCCAAAGGAGAAAAGTAAACCTCAGTTCTCCGAGCCTTCCTACCTCCCGCATTCTTCCTCTTCCATGCCTTCTCCTTCGAGCAAAAAACTGAGAGAGGGAAGCACCTGACTCTCCAGGCAGTGCGTGAACCACCTCTCGGTGTGGGGCCAAGAACTGTGTGGCGCTGCCCTCCTAAGGGCAGCAGATGTTCCCCGGGGTTGATAAAACTGTGGGACTACAGTAGTAATAATCAATTTTGTTTCCATTTTCACTCACCAGCGTTAGTGGAAAATACTCCAATAACCACAGATTTGACTCATTGATTCACAAAATTGTTTTAAAAAAATGAACCATTTCCACGAAGAAAGGAAAGCGAATGGTGTAGACAATAATGATAAGCCTGAAGTCAACCGAAAGTGGCGCTTTTTCTCTCACAAACAAGGGAGGTGGATATACCATAATCAGGGTTACTCAAAAGCTTCTGAACCACCAAGCAAATGGGGTTTTTGCTTTTGACCTTCTCACTCACCAGCAGCCCATGCCGCCCCCACTTGGGACTTGTGTTCCCCCTCGGAAGCCCACCACAGAACAGCCCGGCAGATAACTCAGGTGATCGGGACGTAGAAGGGATCCACGTCGATCATCTCAGGGGCCTCCAGAAACCTTCCAGAAGGTCCTGATGACTAAAGCAGTCTTCCCATTCCTTGCCTCATTTCCTGCTGAACCCCCCGGCCCACGTCTTCCTGTCCCACCACCATTCATCTCTTGTGAAGCAGCAACCTTAATGGAGTTGGTAGCGCTGCATCAGGCCTCAAGCGTGGGATAGAATGCTGTGTTGGGGTGCAGAAAGGGGGGGTGCGGGCAGTCCCTCCGTGAGCTCTGCACTGACGGCTCCCTACAGCACAGCAGCACATCTTTACTTCAGTGAGTCTCAGGTGGTGGGGAAGAGTACATCCCCTTTCGGGAGATGGCATCAGGATGTATAAGTCAGCAGAGCACATTTCATTGATCTAATGTTCATTGACAAAAATTCCCAAACCCAGGTTCAGTGATATTGGTTTTGCTGGTGGCGATGCACAGAGGATAAAGTAAGAAAGTATTACATGAGTCTGAAAAGGTGGAGAAACACAGCAGCATTGCAGCTCTAACTGAAGAAGAGAAAACCCAGTAAGAAAAAAATAAAATAAAACAGGGAATATATATGGGAATAAAATCAGAACACTCTGTGTGCAACCATCTAATCACCGATGTTGTACCTTTTTGCAAAACCTTCTGTAACACCGCTGGGTCTCAGACGAGAACTCTAGGTGACACCCTTACAGCTCTCTCGTGCTTAACAAGTCTTGAGATATCTTTTCTCTGGAGACTCAGCAGGGCTGAGTTCCTTTTTGACCCCAGAAACATAGATTAGTGGTGTTATGGGTTGAACTGCATCCTCCAAAAAGAGACACTGAAGTCCTAAACCTTAGTACCTCAGAAGAGAAAATCTTTGAAAATAGAATCATTGACGATAGAATTAGTTAGGGCAGAAGAAAGTCATACTGGCGTAGCATGGGCCCTTCATGCCACATGACTAGTGTCCCTGTAAGAAGAGAGGAGATACAGACACAAAAAGCGAGAGAGCCATGAGATGCTAAAGGCAGAGATCGAAGTAATACATATAAGCCAAGGGACTCCAGGGCCGACCAGAAGCCAGGGAAGAACCCTCCCCTCGAGCCTGCCAACAGATATGGCCTTGTCCACACCTTGATTCAGATGTGGAACCTCTAGAACTGTGAGAAAACACATGTCTGTTGTCATAAGCTGCCAAGTTTGTGAGCCTTTGTTTGGGCGGCCCAATACAAGTGGTCAGAGACCAACGGCTCCGTCCCCCCCCCCCCCAGCCTGTAAGTAACGCAGCCCCCCCAGCAGACAGCTGGTCTGGGTGAGGATCTCAGGGACCAATGGCAGGGGGCAAACCTCCTATGCACAAAGTACCAATGCGGCATGTGGTCACGTTTAGCGATAAGAGCAGTGAGATTGTGCTGGTGAAGATGTCCAGACACAGATGGGACACCTGCCCCGCAGGGATGGGGAAAAGAAATGCAGTTTTCCACATGAAGATCTGGGTTCTAGAAAACACCCTGAAGCATCTCACCAAATGCAGCACCTCCACCTGGAAGCCCTCCCACCCCCACGAGAGGCATCCAGAATCCCCACAGACTCACACGGGATCGTTTTGATCACATCTCTGTTGAGAATAAAAATGTTCTGCTGGTTGCGCCAAAAAGGCTGGAATATGCC
Source organism: Mustela nigripes (assembly GCF_022355385.1). Taxonomy (NCBI): domain Eukaryota; kingdom Metazoa; phylum Chordata; class Mammalia; order Carnivora; family Mustelidae; genus Mustela; species Mustela nigripes. The sequence goes on along the minus strand of NC_081561.1, from coordinate 20,098,887 downwards.
TTAGTTGTCCTTATCTTCTCCACCTGGGAGATATTCCAGGCTTCCCGACGCGGACTTCTGCCCGCGCTTTCAAATGAGGGATCTCGTACTGAACATGAACCATGCTCCGGATTCTACATTAGTTTCCTCTTACGCTTACAGTCATGTTTAACTGTGCGCAGTCACCCGTGTGCTGTGTTCCCGTGACTATGGTCCTATGATACTGCCCTTCTAGAAGGGCAGTGCAGCTTCCCTCAAAACCCATCCCGCGTAGTTAGGAAGTCGAGCTCGTGGTCTGGGAATCACTTGCACTTTGACCCACTCGATGTTCCCTTGCCGGCATGCACCAACCTGGGATCTTGTCCTACTGACCGCAGAGGTGGGCCAGGGAGAAGTTCCAATACCAGCCACTGGAGCGGAAATGGGAGACCACATCTGGGATCTGCCGCCACGGAGGGTGCCGGGCGTCATTATTCAGCGTTGCTCACTTGGACTTTCCAGCAAGCGACACACAGACAGGTGCCGTGTGGTATATATACAACGATCTAACTAAGGGTGTGGGCTGAATTCTTTTTTGAAAGGAAAAGTGATTTCGATCCATTATAATTGCAACCTCTTAGCTTGTGCAGAACATTTTAAGAATCCATTATAAAATCAGAAGACACATATGAGTTTTTAATAAAATCTAGAGAAGGCATAAAGACTATTATGCGACAACGAACACCCAAGTTCCCACGTCCCCAGTTTAAGAAGCTGGCTTCTCTTTTCCTCCTATGGTGGAACTACCAGAGTTTGAAAACTCTGACCTTGAAAGAAGACTGTGATGAAAGTCTCTGAAAACACAAGGCGGAGTTGATTAAAACTGGTCAAGACCTGTGTAAATAACAGAAGTAAATGCGGCCCCATTCCTCTCGTCTGTGACATGCACAAACCCTCAGCGGTTTCTGAACCAGCTCAGTGTCAAACACAAGGTTACTGGTTGCCCATGGGAATATGGGTTAGCGATGCCTCTGTCCACGCAAACCCAATCTCTTCATGTCGGACCCGCTGCCCGGCTCTGTGACCGTGGGGTCTCCTGATCTATATTCCATCCTAGCCTCAGAGCTCAACACTAACAGGGACATGCTGGAGGCACGGAAACCCCAACCCCATGGAGTGTCTTTGATAGGGGATGATTGTTTGCGTGCCTGAGGGAGAATCATTCAGGAGCATTGACAAAACTCTAGCCAGAAAGGCTGAGGAAAAACCCCTACACACACACACACACACACACACACACACACACACACACACACACCTCACATCCAGGAGACAGCTCCTAGACCTCCCTCCTAGAACCTCCCAGAACACCCTCCACAGGCCACCAGGACCAACTTTTCCACACAATAACTCCAGCTTGCAAAAGACAAAACCCGTTGAAAAAAAAAAAATCCTCCAGCATTCAGTAGATCAGTTTTCTCAGGATAGTCACATCTTTCAAATACTCTTCTGTCAGCATTTTAAAGGATAAAGATGAATCAGGAATCTTGCTTTCAGAAAAAGGAGTCCATTCCTGTGATCTGCTGGCTGAAGAAAATCTACCATTTCTGAAGTCTAGTCCTAAATGATTACTACCAATACAGTAATCTAGTAATCTGTCGTAGATACTTAAAGTAGTTCTAGTTCACGTTGCTGCCAGTTAATGTTAAAAGCCTTTAACCTGTGTCTATCAGCTGATGAATGATAACCAAAATGTGGTATATTCACGCAATGGATAAAAGCCATCAAAGGGATTGAAACATTGGTAGACGCAGACATAAAACCACATGTTCTATGATTTGATTTATATGAAATATACAAAACAGGCAAATCTGGAGAGATCACTGATTAGTGGTTGCCAGGAGTGAGGGGGGGAGAGAAGTCGCTTATTTAATAGGTAAGGGGTTTCCTTCTGGGGTGATGTAAAGGTCTGGAACTAGACGGTGTTAATGGATACACAACATCACGAGTGTACTTCAGGCTGCTAAACTGCCCATGTTAAGGAAGTCGATTTTATGTGTAGTTTATGATACTTATTTATTTGTTTATTTTAGACAGAGAGCATGAGTGGGAGGGGCAGAGGGAGAGGGAATCTCAGGCTGACTCCCCACTGAGCACAGAACCTGACATGACACGAGGCTCCATCTCACGACCCTGACACCAAGACTTGCGCTGAAAACAAGAGTCGACTACTCAACCGACCATGCCACCTCGATGCCCCTATGACAATTTTTTTAACCTCTGGGTTTCCATTTCCTGAGCTACATTCACTGATGTATTGTCTTTGGTATGTTACAGGAAACCGAGAGCAACACTGTCTTGTGAAAATCTTTGCAGATGGAAACCTGTACGTAAGTGGAATTCAGGATCCGCCATGTTGACATGTAAGCGACATTCCAGAACCACTCGGCGGCCAGCATTGCTCATGGCACCAGGCCACTCGGACGAGACGGTACAGGTGGGAACTGTATTCCCCCAACACACGGCAATCCCTGACTTCCCTCATTGTCTCTCAACCCCCACCCCTGGAGCAAAACTGCTCCCCAGATAAATTGCTAGTCACAATTTACAATCAGAACACTATTTAGAAGCATAAACAGGCAGTGCTGTTTGTTCCTAATGTATTCTAGGTACTTGATATGCTGAAAGCACAAGACAATTTTTTCACACGATTGAACTGCTTAGGGTCTGTCTTCCAGATCATTTTGTTGGTTTAAAATACACCATTGCTCAAGCATTGTGAAGTCTGCCCATGTGCCTGGTGGGGAAAAGGACAACTCGGTTCACTGTGCTGAGATTTTTCTTTTATGTAAATTGCTTAAATTTCCAGCTACATCTTTTATTTCTTTCGACAACATCAAGCGTTAGCATGCCGCTTGCCTCTCTGTTCCTAGGGACGAAGACTAGAAATCTTAATACAAAACATTAACTCAGTGGGCTGGTCTGGTAGAGGAATAGATGTTTGGAACTGCGGTGGCAAAGCCCTACCTGGGGTTCCTTACGTCACAATGAGGCACTGTAGTTCTTCCATCGAACCAAGAGCATTTAAGCCACAAATATATCTAGGCGGAAAGCAGTGGTGGCAGCTCCTCAAATAGATGGTGGAGGGAACCATGGAGCACCAGTGCTGATGGGCCCTGATGCTAAAGGTGAAAAGAATAGCTTAGATTAGAAAGAATTGCCAAGACCCCAAGCAATCAATGACACCTCAGAATTGCTTATTTGCGCTGGGATCGCTCCTGTTTCACATGCAAAGCACACTACGTTAGCAACCGAATGGTATCTTCCTCATCCTGATGGACTTCCTAGAATTCCCAGAGACTCTTGCCTGAATTAGTTCACTTTCTCTGACCAGCCTAATAAGATTTCAGCTAGCTGAAAAGCCTGAAATACAAGGAAAAATGAATCCCAGCAGATAAGCACAACTATTTATTGGGCTTAATAAGAAGAGAGGAAAAGGAAAAAGAAAGAACAGCTTCGACATCAATAGAGTCGATACCTTTGAGTCTCATTTTTTTAACCCCTGAAAATTCATAAATCCTAGGTAAGGGGGGGCTGGATACCAGAGGTCAACTTTTCAACATGCTAGACTCGTTATCTAGTGTCAGAGAACATATTACTCCAAAATGTTGTGTCTTGAAACAATAACATTGATTCTCTCTCAGTTTTTTAAGCTTCAGGAATGTGGGTGCAGCACCTGGGTCTTCTGCCTCAGAGCCACTGACAGGCTGCGATCCTGGTGTTGGCAGGGGCCGCAGTCATCCGAAGGCTGGACTGGGGAAGGATCTGCCTCCAAGTCCACTCAAGCGATTGTTGGTGGGAGTCCGCTCCTTGTGAGCTGCAGGGCAGGGCCCTCACTCGGTTCCTCCCCATGTGAGTCTCTCCATATGGCAGCTTACAATACGGCAGCTGACTTCACTGAGCAAACACGGAGAGAACAAACAACCCAGAAGTCATGATCTTTTGCACACACATGTCAGAAGTGATATACCATTATGTCATCCATTTATCAGAAGCAAGTCACTAGGTTCGACGCACACTTAATAAAGGGCATTGCACGAGGGCCTGAATACCAGGAGGTGGGGGGCACTAGGGTCATCTCAGAGGTTGCCTGTCGTCCCCCTTAAACATTTTTATCCTCTCCAGAGACTCCTTGCTGGCCTCTGCTTTAACTACTTCTGCCATGAAGAACTAACTCAGAGTCATCTCAGAACCCCAACTACTTAAACAGTTCTCATGGCTGACACACCTGCTACTGTTTGGATCCATGAGATTCTGTTAAATACCCAGAAACTCTTATGAGACCCTTGAATTCAAAATACTTGTAAAGGGATAATGTTTATTTATGTTTTTATTTATTTATTTTTCAAATATTTTATTTGTTTGACAGAGAGAGACACAGCGAGAAATGGAACACAAGCAGGGGGAGTGGGAGAGGGAGAAGCAGACTCCTCGCGGAGGAGGGAGTCCGAGGTAGGGGCTCGATCCCAAGACTCCAGGATCATGACCTGAGCAGAAGGCAGTCACTCAACCGAGCCACCCAGATGCCCCAAGGTAATGTTTAGAAATGGAAACTCTGCTCATTTGACAAGATCTGGGAAGTGTAACAGTATAGTTATTATAGGGAGAAGTTTTAACACACTTAGGACAATCTCCAGTGTCACAGGCATTACAGGCCAGCTGTGTGACGGAAAGCCAAAACGTATGACCACCCCTTGGCCAAGTTTCCCCAAATCAGCCCTATCCTGGGCTTTCCAAATCATTTTGGAGATGCATACAGTTTTGTTTGCTTATCCTTAAAGCTCTTAGGGGATGTTTAAAACAACTCTGGACCGCGTTGTCTTTATCGAGATTCAAAGGTAGGGTGCCAAGGATAGTTGCTTGGGTTCTGAAGCATCCCAGAGCAATCTGTAAAAGGAGCGGGGGCAGTGAGACAACTCTGGTGATAAGTGGGAAAGGCCTTCCAATCCATCAGGAAAGAAAAGAACCAAAGGACCATCACCCTGAGGAAAACAGTCACCTCAAAAGCCTCAGAGGTCTTGATTTCCTGAGAGACTGGGTTGCATCTGGTTAGAAAGGGTCAGACAGGAAAAAATGTGAACTGGAGATAGGCAAGTAGTGAGGGCAAGAGGAGTCAGAGGCCCGCGCCCTGGTTGGTTCCATTCACCCCGTTTCAATGGTCGCAGTTGTCCTTTTGCCATAATGCCGGAAACCGCATTTAAGGTAAGGCATGCATGTGGGAGCTCGACGGGGTGGGAGGGAGAGGGGAGAAGCGAGGGGAAACACATCAGTCTACTCCTCGCCCCACCCCCTTTCATGTTGTGTGAAGTCCCGAGACTGCGTCCTGAGGACTAAACTGGGGGACAGTAACGTTATTCACGATCTTGGAGGATTTATAGCTAAAATCGAACTGGCCAACTTAAAAAAAAAAACCAACCACCAGATGAACCAGAACACCAAGTGAGTCAGACGGACACCGTTGTCAAGGGACAGCCGCAGCCCTTGTGCCCTGAATCCATCCGCTGGGAAGGTTGTTTCCAAGGAGCAGGACGCTAAGATCGCTGGGGGTGGGTTCCGGACACTTTGACTTTTTAGCTTCTCTGTTGGCCATCCTGCTCAGAAATGAACCACAACCTCTCCATGTGGCTGTCCGCAGCCTCCCAGAGGAGCGCAGGCACCCACCTGGGCGGGGGTGGTCAGTTTCTGTCTCTGGGGGTATCACAAGGAGGAGAACCAAGAAGCGCGAGGGGCTGCGTCAACTCTCCAACTCCAGTGCTTCTCCAATCGCCCTGGAGCAAGTTCAAGGCGCCCACTGTGCCTCAGATGTTGAGTCAGCACAGGACGAGCACAAATCCCAGCCAAGGTCAGGAACACCCTCACAGAGCTGCCCAGTGCACACGGGTGGATTTCTCCAAGGTGTTCTGCGGGGAAGCGGTCTCTGCTGGCCCTTTTAGACACATCAGGGATGCTAGGTGCAGGCATAAAACAAACGTGAACCCCACCCTGCATGGTAACCTACATAGACATGTGAGCTGCAGAGCCAGGCTTCCAGAATCCAAAGAGCCTCCAGGCCGGTCAACTAGTCACCGCCAGCGAGAAGGAAGAATCCACATCCGTACTTTGCACTGAGCAGCGCAGGCCTGCAGTGTAGGTCAAACAAGAACAGGCAGTTCCGTGATTCCAGTTTGATTTCAAGGAACACGAAGGTGCCGTCTACCAGTGAATCAGTCTCCCCCCCGCTACAACGTCAGACTCTGTGGTTCACAGGTCACTAAGCTGAGGCTCACAGGGCAGTCTGTACTTTGGAAGGTCAGTACTTTAAAGAAAAACCTGTTGCCGATGAGGAGAAGGGAGCCGTGGAAGGGTGTCTTCTCCAGCCTTTTTCTATGAGAAGAAAAAGCAGGGTGGGCTTCTCCAAAGGGGGCTCCATAAATCTCCCCCGTGATCAGTCAGCTAGCATCAGGGGAGCCCAGAGAGTACAGTGAGACCCCTTCATGCGTCCCTTTCTGGCCTGACTTAATAACTTGCTAATTATAATTGACTAAACACCAGGCTTCAACCCACACATGTCAAGACTCATTTCTATCACCCCTTTGGGTCTATTGTATACTACAAAGACGCATGCCGAGAAGAGTCCAGTGGGTCACCCAAACATGGCAGACCTCAGGTCGATATCCCGATCCAGAATAGGAAGCCAGATGGTCCGGAGCCTGAGGACGAGAGCAGGGATCTGAGGTCAAGCAGGCGCGGCAGGAAGCAGAACAGGTCACTGAGCCCGGGTCACTGTGACTGTGCGCTATTAGTGATACGTGAGTGAACACAATGCCTCTGGAGGGGGACTGCACTGGGGGTTGTCTAAACAGGGCTGACCTCACCCTTAGATAGACCCACTGCCCAAACCATTTGAAGACCTTCGTTTCTGGATGCCGTTGGTCTAATCCCCATAATTGGAGCTTGTGGTTTCGGGGGAGGAGGGCAGGAGAGTGATGGCGTGAGACAGTTTTCTAAAAATATGAATTTATCTAGGTGAAGGCATGATGAAGATGCAAAGAGGCAATAGAGCCTCCAGCAGTCTGACTAGCCTGTTGTCCTTCCTGTCACCACCAAAGAGAACTGTCCTGGGAAATCGGCCATAGGGAGAGGCCAAGTGTCTTCTCCAGGGGTCTTCTGAATTTAAAAGGCGGACTGCAGACAGACCTCAGGACTTCTGAGCCCTAACCTGATGCCCTTTCCAGGTGTACCCAACTACCTTCCGATGCACATTCTCAGGAGGTACACTTCTTCCCGTGGCCTTCCAGCAACAGATGCGAGATGGCGCTGTTTGGAAACCCCCACAAAACTAGGCCCAACATTTCTTGAGATTGTTCTTGCCCTCGAAACTTGCTCGGAGGGGTCACCCCTTCATCCAGACCCTGCTCGGAGACCCACTCCCCACTGGACCCAGCTTTTTCTTAGTTTCTCGTGAACTGCCGCGGGGTTCCCCGCTCAACCAGAGGACACCTAGTCATTTCCAAGCTTGGGTATTTCTGCCCCCTCTTCTCCCTCCGCCAGCTCACACGGGAGGGCACCGGACCCAGCCCACAACCTCTGGCTCCGATCTTGTCAAGGTGGAAGAGCCAGCCTGTTAGCAGTCTGTCCCCGTCCCCACGCATTTGCTAGGACAGATTTCTTCTCTCAACACTGTATTTATTACTGGGGCGTGAAACACAAATCTGCAGATGCCTTTTCCACTCGCCTGCTGTTCAGAGTCTACTCAGTAATTCAGCTCGCTCTCCCTAAGTACATTTGGTTTCTGCTGGCTGTTGCATACGACGGTGTGGGAGGAATTCGGGGGTGTCCTGCCCTCCTCCCACCCTCTCTCCTGCCCCCTCTGTGCTTGGCTCTTGCCAGCGTTGGTTTGCAGCTGCAGGAGCGGCATCTCCTTAACTCCTGGGCAGCCACGACCACCCGCTGTTCCACGGACATAGCACTCCTCTGTCTCCCCATCCGGAGTCTCACGGCAAGTTGATGGTCACTTAAAAAAAACCAAACACCAAAACCAAACAAAAAACCCCAAAACTATCACAATAGGAGACAAAACATTGGCAGCAGATAAGACAAAAGGAGGCACCAAGCTCTTTAATTAAGGTTCATGAAGGCAGGTGAATCCTAGCTTTTTGTTCCCCCGCTGTGTCTGCTTCGCCACAACGCATCTGCTCGGCTTCCAGGTACCCATCTGCACGGCTAGAGAGAAACGTATTCGGGTCGCCTTGGTTCTCAAGACGATGGCGCAGACGCATCAGCTGCGGAGAGACTAATGGTTACGCGTGCTGACAGAGTGCTTCCTGCACTCCTTCCTGTGTCGACATGCGAGTTCACACCACCTGACATACCTGGGAGTGACCCACAACCACATAGACGGCCCAAAGGAAATGCCGACCCCCAGGAAACTCGGATCATTTGGGGATGACTCGTTTCTCCACTCTAGCATTTACAGCTGGAAATATCCCTCCATCGGCCGACTTTCTTAAAGTACACCGATGGTTTCTGCAATGGCTGAAGCCATGAAAGGCCTCCTTTCCTAGGTTAAAAAGACCATGAGAATTGGGCTCTTCCTACACATTATGACCTTCCATTTCCACGTGACACGAGCGTATGATGGTGTATGCAGGATTCTTTTCTCAAAGAAAGAATCTAAGAAAAGGACAGCCAGACTTCAAGCGACTGCTCTTTGGAGCGGTGGGAGAACATGGTGGCCAGCTGAAATTATGTTGGCCCGTGCGATGTTAATTTCCCCAGAGAGCTTCCTTGCTTTCCTTACAAAAATGTGTTAGCACTATGTGGATCCTAAAATTCTTAACTAATGGGCCATTCTGTGATCCAGTAACACGGATCCCATAAACTCAGGTTCATAGAATTTGAAACAGCTGAGCTGACACTGGACACCAACTAAGACCTCTGAGACTTAGAAATATTTTCCTAAAAATGGTGAAATCTAAATAAAATCTGGGGTTGAGTGCAAGTAATGTGTCAGGGCACCTGGATGGCTCAGTTGGTTAAGCGGCTGCCTTCGCTGAGAAGGGTTCTGGGATCGGGCCCCACGTTCGGCTCCTTGCTCGGCGGGGAGTCTACTTCACCGCCTCCCGCTGCCTCTCCCCCAGCTCCTGCTCTCTTTCTCTCTCTCTTTCTCAAATAAATAAAATATTTTAAAATATAAATAAAAGTAATGTATCAAGGAAGTTTTCTTAGGTTTGACAAATGTATCATGATAATGAAAGATGAAAGATGTTAGCATTAGGGGGAACTGGGGTCGGGTGTAGGGAATTCCGTGTTACCTTTGCAACATTTCTGTAAATCGAGAATGGTTTCAAAATAAAATATTCATTTAAAATCATATACGTGCATGTGTGTGAATATATATACACACACACACACACATATATATACACACACGTATATGGTTTTTGTATATACATAATATATATGTACATATATATTATGTTAAAGACATAATCTGATAAATAAAAAGTATACATATATTTTCCTCCATTTGGTATAAATAAAAGCAACATACATTTTAAACTATGTATTACAAAGTAGCACCTTGCTACACCACCATCAGAAAAGACAAGGTAAGAACGAGACACGATTCAGATGTTGCTGCAGCCACCAGCTTGATGTCAGTACTCGTTAGATGTTTCAGTCACTCCCTGAGCACTTTATTCCCTCTGCTGTCATAGGAAGAAACTCAGCCTTTGAAAAACTTCACAATCTTCAGAGAATTCCAGACTGCATGCCTGTAACTGCGAAGGCAGAATTGGTATAAAATACTAGGGATAAAATAAACTGCCCGAGGAATTTCCCCTATAAAATGACGAAACCAGGAAACCTAAGTGCAAAGCTTTACAAAGTCGGAGAAGTTATTTCTTGGCAAGTATGAACCAAGCATTGTTTTATCACCGCATACTAGATTTTCTGCTACTTGTTCACGCTAGCAGATCAACAAAGGCTAAGTTTGGTGCAGTTATCATTAGTCTAGCCCCTTCTTTTTTTTATCCCCACCTAAACACCTTATGGACTTCAAAATGGTAGCTTCCAAAGGGTCTTGAAAATGGCCTGACCCATTCTTCTCGAAGCCCAGAGGTAGTTTTCAAATTAAACAAGGGCACACAGGCGGAAGTCCTTGGAATAAACTGTGGCATAATTATAAGGTATAATTACTCTTGATATCATGACCAGCCACTTGGCCAAGATCACCCAGCTGTCTGACCATGGAAGACGAAATGCCAAGGAGCCTGGCATGACCCTTGGTAATTTAATTATGGACACTTCTGAATCCCACATGAAGAAGTGTTTAAAAAATAATCAACTGATTGCAGTGTAGGCTCTCATCCCAAGCCGGACAGAGGGCACCTTCCCTTCTCAGGAAAAGTGAAGCCGGAAGAGAGAGCATTTGTTTGTTGGTTTGAACAGAGAGCAGAAAGAAGTCTGCATTTATTCCTAGGGGGGAATAATGTAACTGCTATAAACTGCTGTGTTACATCAATTTAAAAGTAATTTTTCTGAATTAAGAGAAGACTGAGTGGGGAAAATGCTTCCTTTTGGAGATGTAATTCCCAACTGCGTATTTATATGCTGATACTCTTTGAAAGTGCACAAGCCGTCAGCTGCTTCATGTGCCAGCAACATCAACCAGGACAGGAAAGAAGTCATTCTTCAGTCAGTCATTTTCCTCTCGCTTGTGCCCTTCCCCCACACTCCTTGATCTCACCCAAATCCAAGGCAATGCCTTTAAAGACAGATAGGCATAAAATAATCAAGTTCCACGCTGAATATCAACAAAATCCATGGCCATGAATGGGAATGAAGGAGAACATTTCATTTCATATTTAAAAATGTTAAATTGGATGCTTGTAATTCCCCTGATTTAGTTTTTTTAATTAAAAAATTCAAGCTTTATTCAACGTTTGCATATTCATGTCTCCATAATGTGCACTGATTGCATTAAAGGCGGAGAAAAAGCACGTAAGTGCAGCATAAATATAGTTACTCATCAAGGGCGCCATCTATGCATGCATAGATAAATATTTCCAAACAAATTAACATACACCCGAGCACAGGTGCTCTGGCCTCACAACCCCACCCCCCAGCTACTTCAACCCTACTCTTCCTTCCATCGAGTTTCAAGAGCCAGAGCAGAGGACCAGCTTAGAAATCTCATAATTTGGCGTTTTGTAGAATTAGTGAGTCCCTTTGCCAAAGTCTCTGATCAGTGACTGTCTCCGACGAGGCAGGGAGAAAAATTCAACTGCGCTCTGCATTAAAAACCAAAAAATATATCTTCCATAATTCAACAAAGACTTCCAGTGGTTTGTAGCTGCAAATCGTCTGGAAGGGCAGTGAGTATCACGGGTTGGACATGGCGGACACCGTTAGTGGTCCTCACCCCCCACAACTTCTTGCTTATCGAATGAGGACTGTTGGAAGCGACAGCACGTCCATCTCTTAGAAGTAGGCTGTGTCCTAGCTAAGTCGGAGGCCAGCAAACTCCCCCTGGGCCAAATCCAGCCCCCCACCTGCGTTTGGAAATAAAACGATTGGAACACAGACCCGCCCGTTCATTTACTTACTGTCTGTGGCTGTTTTCACACTCCAAGGATTTGAGTAGCTGCAACAGAAAACATAGGACCCGCAAAGCCTCCAGTATTTACCGCCTGGCCCCAGACAGAAAGAATTTCCCAAGCCCTGGTCAAAGTCAACCCCAGCCAAAGTCCTGGCCTGCCTGCAGCCAGGAGGAAGTTGGATTTACGCAGTAGGGGAGGAAGAAGTCACTGCCGGTCGCTACTTGGGGATAACGTAATAGATGATAGATACATTCACTGAAAGATGAATAATGGAAGAGCATCAGATTTGGGGACTGGAGTGAGGGAGGAAGACAGAAGTTCAGGACATAGGAATCTATGATTTGAGGTACTTTGGGGAAGTCAAGTAAACACGTCAATATACAAGTACAGAACTCCAAAAAGAGGTCTAGGGCTTTCACTTTAATTCAAAGGCTGCTTCTTGGGTCTTGTCCCCTGCAAACTGGAATCTCCAGCTAAATCCTCTTACCTACGACTTGCCTCTTATGACTCCATCTTAACTCAGTTTTTACAGAACCGGCCTTTCTTGGTTCTCTGCCCACCTCTCTGGCTGCTTCTTTTATCTCCTTTGCCCACATTTTGTCCTTCATTCCCTAAATTGAGGGATTCTTTGGGGGTTTAGCATCCCATGTTTTTGCTTCCCTCAATATCCGTGCCTAGAACAGTCACATCAGCCTCATAACTTCCAAGCAACTGACTTCCAAGTTGACATTTCTAATCTAGACTTTTCTCTTCTGCTTGACTTGTTGCTACCTGTAGCGCATCCCCCAACTTGTTGTTACCTGTAGTGTATCATGGCACCTGCCGTGTTGGCAACTCGAACTCTATGGACCTAAAATGTTCACTTATCTTCCTTCAGACAGAGAAAAGACACTGGCTGTAGAGTCAGAATTACTCATGTTGAGTCCTGGCTTTGAATCTTCCCACTGTGTGAGATCTAGCAATCATCTTTTTTCTTCCTCTTCTTAAAGATTTTATTTATGTATTTGAGAGCAAGAGTTTGAGAGTGTGCGCATGTGCACACACAAGTTGGGGGGAGGAGCAGAGAGGGAGGAAGAGAGACCAGTGGGCTCTGCATTGAGCAGGGAGCTCGAGGCAGGGCTAGATCCCAGGACCCTGAGGTCATGGCCTGAGATGAAACCAAGAGTCAGACACTCAATGGACTGAGCCACCCAGGCGCCCCAGAAGCTCCTGATTCAGAATAAATGGCGAGGAAGCCTGGAATGACTTTGAGAAGATAGTATTTGGGCTTGAAAGTGGGGGAACATTCATAAATTTATATGTCCACCTGATCTAAAGCTGAGTATACACAAAATCAATCTAAAAGCAGCGTACTCTGGCTTGCTGCCCGCTGTTGGGAAGCAGAAGATCAGAACACCATTTTTGCCTTTGGGCCCTGCTCCAAGCTTCATTTCATACTTGCTTGGTTCCAACCTGGTTCTGACCCCCGCTCCGCTGTCCAGGGCCCGTGCTGATTGCTGGGTGTCCAGCTCCCCTTATTCTTTGGCTGTGGCTGAAATCTGGGCTTTTGAGTTGGTTCAGATTTGATCTCAGGTTTGCATATCCTTTTCTTGGGCTTTGATCTCCGTGATTCAGAAAATTACATGGATGATGATGGCACCAAAAGCCAACTGTCAATGAGCTTCACAAAGAGGCAGGCGTTTAAAGTGGGCTTAGGTCAAGTCGATCAGGGAACAAAGACCAGGACACAAGGGACGGTGTGCAGGGGTGTTCAGTAGGACGGCCACAGCAAAGCCACCCCCTGGCCCTTCCTTGCTGTGGGGGAGCTTGGGCTGGGCACTGCGGAAGCCGACCTGACCATGTAGCAGAAGCAAGTGCCTGTTGCTCCTTTTTGGTTTTCTACGCTCTCTTTCTACTTAGTGTTTACTCAGGGATCAGATACCAGCCTTCGAGTCTGACCTCAGATGAGTCCCTTTACCAAAGAATGCATTTCCTGGCGTCATAAGCACTCAAAGGCCAGATTCAGAAAACTTCATTCATCTCCCTTCAAAAACCTTTTTCAAGGGGTTATCATTCCAGAGATCGACAATGTGGTCTATCTATTTCTACTCCTCAAGAACATGAGAAAGCAAACTGGATATTAGAAGGAAAAAAAAAAACAAAAAACAAAAAAACACGACCAACACCATTTCCAAGCTGCCATGGTTCCAACAAACAAAGTGGAGGAGAAATTCCTTGTCGCTCTCTCCTGACGGTTGCTCCAGGACTGGGAGCTGCCCGAGGAGATGGAGTTAACACAGAAGCCAAACTCCCCTACGAGAGTCGAGGGGCAGAGTTCTTTCTCTGTAGTGACAACGAGACAGCTCTGCCAGTGACTGTGGGGCCACAGGCCTGGCATTGGAACAGGAAGTGGGGCCAATCCTAAACGAAATCAAATTGTGAATAAAGGAGGATTAAAATAAAAATTGACAGCACAGTTCACAGAGCTGGTGTGTGTCTCAGCTGCCGTCATACGCCTTGGAGACAAGACAGGAAAACTTGCCTCGAGAGCTATTGGCTGAGGAGGTTGTGAGAAGTGCGCCTGCCTTCACTTTTCGGGGCCCGTGCCGTGCGGAAGGTAAGAGGGGCTGGTGAGAATGTTGACAGGCCGATAAGTTTCTTTGGAAACAGCCTAGAGAGCCTGCCAGGAACGCAGGAAGCTTCGTGTTCGGATTCAACAGCTCTACTCCCCGTCCTCTCTAACCGCCGCATCTGATTCGACAAGAACCATTTCAGATGGGACACTGGGTTAGGGATCGGGAGCTCCGACCTCCTCTGCTAAGTGGATGTATAACCTTGACCGAATGCTTCACTCTCTGGGGCCCATGTGTTTCAAAGTGTATTTCAAGCTTGGAGGAGGAGAGGAGGGACGCGGGAGACCTGGCTGGCGGAGGGGTAGGTGCGAAGGGATGAGCCTTGGTTGCTGGGTTTGTGGGCCTGGGCTGGGCAGACCCAGGGCCCAGAGACACAGCCGTGCTGAACAGGATGTGGCCAGCGCTGCTCTGAAGAGGTTTTAGCTCGTCACCCCCCCCCCACCCCCCACAACCGAAATATTTCCATCAGCCATGGGCTGAGGAATGTCCAGGTCCTGGGCATCAGAACCTGAGAACGTGATCTTGTCCGGAAGAATGGTATTTTCATTTGTAATTAAGGGTCTTGAGATCAGATCATTCCAGATTGGGGGCGGGCCCCAGACCCAGTGACAGGTGTCCTTACAAGAGAAACATGGAGGGGGGATTGAGGGACTCGGACACACAGGGGAGACCACGGGAAGACCAGGGGAGGACTGGATTGTGCAGCCCCCGGTCAGAAACACCTGGAGCCACCTGAAGCTGGGAGAGGCAGGCAGGGGTCCCCCTCAGAGACTTCAGAGGGAGTGCGGCTCTGCACACCTTGACCTCACACTTCTGGCCACCAGAACTCAGAGCGACTAAGTTTCCGTTGTTTTAAGTCACACAACTTGGAGTGATTTGTTAGAGCAGCTCTAACACTACCCCCGGGAACAGAGCCGTCTAGCGTCTCTAAAAATACTTCCTTACCTGCCCTGGGGTCTCAAAGATGTTTCTCTAAACCAGCTCCAAGCTAATGTAAACATGAGCAGGGGGCAGGAACACAACTTTGTAACCCTACTGAGCGCCAAGCTATTCCTAGAAAGAAGAGAATTCACTGGCTTAATTCAGCTCCGAGACGAACACCTAGTGGTGGAGGCCCTTCCCGCTGTTTGGTGACACGGACCCGAGGAGACCACAAGCTCTTGCTGAGAGAAGACAAGGCCGGCTGATGGCACAGGTGGCCAGCGAGGAGCTGGCGGCACTGGTCACTTGCAGTGTGAGTGCGTCCGGGTGAGCACACGCCCGCACACACTCCCCGACACGGCAGACCTCCTGGCCCTCCAGTGATACTCCCCATCCTTCACGGGGGTGCCCTTCACCCTCTGGTCTTATTCATCCTCTGGCTCGTTAATAGGACAAGTGTGTTCTGAGCCCTGACAGGGACTGGCCACCCCACACGCCCACCCAAGTGCCCAGTGACCCACGCGGACCACAGAGCCTGACTCAGGGCTCCATCCCATGACCCTAAAATCACAACCTGAGCCAAGACCAAGAGTCAGATGCTTAACCAACTGTGCCACCCAGGCACCCCTATTTTTATTTTTAACTGTGGTAATATACACATAACATAAAATTTGCCATCTTAACCATTTTGAAGTGTAAATTAGTAGCGTTTAGTATATCCCCAGTGCCGTGCAACCTGTTGCCAGGATGTTTTCATGTTGTAAAACTGAAACTCTGCTGCCACCCCCTAGTCTCCCCTCCCTCCCTCCCTGGCCACCACCATTCTACTTTCTGTCACAATGAATTTGCTCTAGGTACCTCATATAAGTGGAATCACACAGTATTTGTCCTTTTGTGTCTGGCTTCTTTCCCTTAGCATAATATCTTTGAGGTTATCCGTGTTATATCATGTGGCAAGATCACTGTCCTTTTTAAGGCTGAATAATTTTCCACTGCATGGACAGACCACATTTTGTTTATCCATTTATCCAATGATGAATATTTGGGTTGCTTCTACCTGTCCGTGCACAAACTAATTAAATCTGTTTGCATCTTTTTGTGTGTGCCTACAATCCTAGGGCTTTACTTTGCATATTTTCATATCTCATTTAGAAGTATAATACATAATGTATTTGGTAGTTATGAATGACTCTGAAGAGATTCCTGGAGGTGTAAACCAATCTTTTTCCAGGGGTTCCTCTTTTATCCAAAAATTCACCCAAGGGAACCCTACTGCACATTGATGAAACAATTTTTAGCAGCTGTATTCTTATTTGGTCGTGAAGAATGCACATAGCCTCTTTTGCCAAAGGGTCTTGTTAATTATATACCTGAACTGAAATTGATTTCCACCTTCTACTGGTAGACATTCACTGACAAATACTTCAGTATTATAAGACATTGTGCTCTGGAGCTTCCAACCCCTCAGGTTGTTCTAATGGATTATTAATGGTATGTCTCTTATGGTGTAATCTGCAACAGGAAGGCTATATTCCTCATCCTTGAATTCCAGAGGGAAAGTCCTCTGTTACCTAAGCATGGCTAGAGATTTGGGACCCACATTTCCCCCAAACAGATTCTATAGATCTTACGTGCATTATAATGCTTGTATGTTATCTTAATTTTTAAAAAGACAGTCTTTAATTTCGGTTGAAAGGCTAAAGGGTATTTTTATGCCAGGCAGGTGGTCCCAGGCCAGATAGCATCTCAGACCAACCACTGCACTACAGAGACCAAGGAGAACACAGAGACCACCATAGGAATAGAGGAACCAGGCCCTTCTCTGGTCTGACAGCCCTGCCCAAGATCTTCCTGGAAGTCACATTTGAAAAGACCAAAGGGAAGGTTGGAACTATCAAAAAATGACCACCTCTCTGCATCATCAAAAAGGTTTCTACTCCACCAATTACTGGATGCACAACCTTGGCTCACCACGTAACCCTTGTGTGCCTCAGTTTCCTCATCTGCCATAGGGGTTAATAGAGGTACCTACAATTATTAACAATTATTAAATGAGTTGGCATTCATGAAACTCTTAGAAGAGCGTCTTGTACATATTTAGTTCTCAGCACATGTTAGCTATCATATCATTAGTAGGTACTAGTTTGGACTGGATTGCAGCCAATCTCCTATCCTTCCCCTCTCACTCCCTCCATCTTCCCCAATTACCCAATGAGAACACACCATGGATTTCACTGGTTTTCACCCCATTGGTATTTGTGTTGGCTGACACTGGCCCCCCAAGTTCCTTCTTATTCCCTATATTCCCACTGTTCCCAGCAGAGCTGATGGGGACCAGCAGCCAGCCCAGGCCTCTGCAGCTGCCGACGTGCAAGATGCCAGGCCAGATCCCGACGGCTGACCTCCACCTCCAGTAGCATGCTGGGGCTAACCCCTCTCTGCACTTGCTCTCCACTGGCCTGACTCCTCTCACTGGCCCTGACTGTCATGTGTGCACTCATGGCAACATCCTACAGCCACAGAAGTGCGTGCCAATAGCCAGGGCTCCTGTAGCTGCTTGTGGGCCTAGATTCAACCCTGTCTCCTGTCACTGGCCTCTACCACTCAGCTCAACTGCAACTAGATACCCTTCCCCCCCACTCCCAAGCCAACACTGGCACACCCTTGATCCAAACCCTGTCACTGGCCCCCACGGCAATGTGCATACCCGTGGCGAGACCGTGTAGCCACATGAGGAAATATTGATAGCCAGGGCGCCGGCGGCAGCTTATGAGCCCAATTCTAGTCTGTTTTCTGTCACAGGCTGGTACCATGAGGCTTACTTGCAACTAGGCCTGCCAGCTGTGTATCTGTGTGGCTTCTGGCTTGACTCCCAACACTGGCCTTGCTGCTGGGCACCTGTGGCAAGAACCAGCAGCCATGGTAGTATAGGCTGACAGTCAGGGCCACCCCCCATGGCGACCACTGTGCCCTTGCTGCCTGCCCTGGTGCCCACCATTATGTGTGCGTCTGTACACCAGCCCCTGCCAGACCCAGGCACCCATGCTGACCCCGAGAGCCAAGCGTGTGTACACTGCCAGCTCTGGCCACCACTGCTGCCTGCTCTGACCCCTAGAGGTTGGACTTGAAGGTTTTGCTGAGGATCTAAATAGTCTTTGCAGCCTCTTTGGACTCTCCCAGTGCTCACCAAGGACAAGGCAGTTGTCAATGCTGGGGACCCCAGTAGCTGAGCTGATGAGGTACCACACCCTGTACACCCAGAGCTGCCATATATCCTTGCACTTGGTGCCTTGACCCACTAGAGCCTGTGTTACGGCACATTCCACCAAGCTGCCATCCACAAGGAAACACCTTAGTCCATATAGTTCGTCCCTAAAGTCTGTTAGAGGTCTCTGTTTCTTACAATGTGCACACACTTACTCAATGGCTACAGAATCATGAAGAATCAGAAAAACATAATCTCATCAAAGGAACACTGTGAACTTCCAGTAACTCACCCCAAAGAAATGGAGATACAGGAATTGCCCAACAAAGAATTTAAAATAATTCTTCAAAAGATGCTCAGAGAACTATAGGAGAATGTAGATAAACAATTTAATGAAATCAGGAAAACAGTACAAGAACAAAATGAGAAGTTCAACAGAGACAGAAAACACTAAAAAGAGTCAAACAGAAATTTTGGAGATGAAGGAGTCAATGACTGAAGAACTCAAGAGAGAGTTTCAACAACACACTAGACCAAGCAGGAGAAAAAACCAGTGAGTGCAAAGACAGAACATTTGAAATTAAGTAAACAAAGGATCAAAAAGGAAAAAAAAAAAAAAAAAAAAAAAGAACAGGAATGAAGAAAACCTACATATTGGGCACTTTTAAGTGCCCAATCTATGCATCACTGGAATCCCAAAGTAAGCAAATGATAAAAAGAGTAAAAAACTTATTTAAGGAAATAATGGCTGGGGCACCTGCTGGTTCAGTCAGAAGAGCATGGAACTCTTGATCACAGGGGTGTGAGATTACCATGTTGGGTGTAGAGATTACCAAAAAATATAAATAAACAAAAATTTAAAAAATTAAAAATAAGAAATAATGGCTGAGAACTTCCCAGACCTGGAAGACTTGGATACCCAAGTTTGTGCAGCTGAAAGGTCATCCCAAAATTTCAATCTAAAATGATTTTCTTTTTTAAAAAATTTGTGTTGCCTTTATTTCAGCAAAACTATTAATTATATTCCTATAATCAAAGTGTGCACATAATTTTTATTTCATTTATAGTATAACATTTCTTGAGTCATTGTAGTTGCAAATAGCTTCTTAGGAATTTAAAGGCAAAGAAAAGTTGTAAAACTCTTTTTCAGCAAGAGAAAAATACTTCTCTGATGTAAGGTAAACCCATAACAACATCAGAATTGTCAGCAGAAATCTTTGCAGCCCAAGAGAGAATGGGGTGATATATTTAAAGTGCTAAAGGGAAAAAGAAACCTGCCAACCAGAAATATTTTACCCAGAAAAGATGTCTTCCAGAAGTGAAGGAGAGATAAGGGCATTCCCTAATAACAAAAAGCTGAAGGAGTTCATCACAGCCAGACCTGCCTTAAAAGGTACACTAAAGGAGTTCCTCAAGCTGAAACAAAAGGGCACTAGCTAGTAACTTGAAAACATATTTTAAAAATGCAATACTAGCAGACAACACACTGGCAAGGTTGAGTATACAGTCAGATTCAGAACACTCTAATAATGTAATATGGATATGTGCTAGCCAATAATTCTAGCAAAAAGACTAAAGGACAAAAATATTGAAAGCAGCTATAGCTATAATAATTTCACAATGGATACACAATTTAAAAAGATATAAATCATGACATCAAAAAACATAAATGTGGAGAAGGGAAGTAAAAGGGTGGAGTTTTCACATGTATTCACATTTAAATTTTTATCAGTTTAAAATAAACTGTTTGTTTAGAAGATGTTTTAAGTAAGTCCTGGGGTAACCACAACCTATAGTAGATAACATAAAATACAAAGAAGGGAATCAAAGTATACCGCCATCAGCTCACAAAGGGAGATAGCAAGAGAGGAAGAAAAGAAACAAAGAAACTGCAAAACAGCAAGAAAACAATGAACAAGAAGCCAATAGTTGGGAGGAGGTAAGGGAATGGTGACATAGATGCAGGGAATGAAAGGTACCCTTATCTCCGTGAGCAATGAGTAATGTATAGAATTGCTGAATCGCTGTATCGTATACCTGAAACTAATATAACTGTACATTAATTACATTGGGATTTAAAAATAAATAAATAATTCTTTTTAAAAAGCAGGCAACAAACCTATGAACAATTACTGGAAATGTTAATGGATTAGTCACCAATCAAAAGGCATAGAGTGGCTGAATGGGGACAAAACAAAACTAACTATATGCAATCTGCGAAAGACTCATTTCGCCTTCAACGACACCCACAGGCTAAAAGTGAAGGGATGGAAAGAGATACCCTACAAAAATGGAAACCAAAGAAAGCAGGGGTGGCTATACTTGTATCAGACCAATAGACTTAAGTCAAAAACTGTAACAAGAGACAGCAAAGGCCAGAGTACTAGGTGGCTCAGTCAATTAGCCATCTGACCCTTGGTTTTAGTTCAGGTCATGATCTCTGGGTCCTAGAATTGAGCCCCACACATCGGACTTCCCTACTTGGTGGGAAGTCTGCTTTTCTCCTTCTCTGTCTGCCTCCCCCTTCCTCTAAAATAAGTAAATATTTTTTAAAAAGACAATGAAGGTCATTATTTATTGACAAAGGGGTCAATTCATCAAGAGACTATAATAACTGTAAATATATATGTACCCAATTGGAGCATCTAAATATATTAAAAAAAAACTAACAGATCTTAAGGGAGTAGAGGATAACAAAACAATAATAATAGGAAATATCAATACACCACTTTCAACAGTGGATACATCATCCAAACAGAAAATCAGTAAGAAAATACTGGATTTGAGCCTTACTTTAGACCAAAAGGACCTTTTAGATGTATATGAAACATTCCATCCAACAGCAAGTAGAATTAATTCTTCTCACGTGTACACAAACCATTCTTGAGGATAGATCATATGTAAGGTCATGAAACAAGTCTCAGCAAATTTCAAAAGACTAAAATCACACCAAGTATCTTTTCCAAGCACAATGATATGAAACTAGAAATCACTAACAAGAGGAAAACTGGAAAATTCACAAGCATGTGAAAATTAAGCAACACATTCTTGAACAACATAAAATCAAAAGAGAAATAAAAAAGTATCTTGAAACAAATTAAAATGGAAACACAATATACCAAAAAAAGGATGCAGCAAAAGCAGTGCTAAGGGGGAAATTCAGAGAGAAAAATGTGTGCCTACATTAAAACAAAACAAAGATCTCACATAAACAATCTGACTTTATACCTCAAGGGACTAGGAAAACAAGAATAAAACTAAGCCTAAACCTAACAGAAGTTAGGAGATACAAAGACCAGAGCAGAAATAAAAGAAATAGAGAATAGAAACATAATTACAAAGATCAACAAAACTAAGAGTTGCTTTTTGAAAAGATCAACAAAACTGACAAACCTTAGCTATACTTACTAAGAAAAAAGAGAGAAGACTCTAATAAATATAATTATAAATGAAAGAGGACACATTACAGCTGATAACATAGAAATACAAAGGATTGGGGCACCTGGGTGGCTCAGTCGGTTGAGTATCTGACTCTTGGTTTTGATCAGGTTACGATCTTGGTGTCATGGTATAGAGCGTGCATTGGGCTCCATGCTCAGCGGGGAGTCTGCTTGGGATTCTCTCTCTCTTTCCCCTTCTGCCCCTACCCACCGCTTGCATATGGGCTCTCTAAAATAAAATAAATCTTTAAAACAAATAATTAAATAAATAAATAGACATGCATCAGAGACTGCTATGAAAAATTATGCATAAACAAACTGGGCAACCTAAAAGAAATGGACGAACTCCTAGAAATATGTAAACTACTAAATCTGAATCCTGAAAAAACAGAAAATCTGAATAGATAAATAACAAGTTAGAGGATTGAATCAGTAATTTAAAAACCTCCCAACAACAAAGAAACCAAAACAGATGGTTTCATGAGTAAATTCTAGCAAACATTTAGAGAAGGAATAATATCAATTCTTCCAAATTCTTTCAAAGAAATTAAAGAGGAAGGAATGCCACAAAACTCAGCATTACAAGGTCAGCAGTACTAATACTAAAATCAGAGAAGGAAACTACCAGAAAGGAAAACTATAGCCAATATCCCTGATAAATACAATTGCAAAAATCTTCAACAAAGTGCCAGCAAACTAATTCAGCAGCATATTTAAAGGATCATAAACCATGATCAAGTGTGATTTATCCCTGCAATGCAAGGATGGCTCAACATTTGCAAATTAATCAACGTGTTACATTGCATAATAAAATGAATGATAAAAATAATACAATCATCTCAATAGATGCAGAAAAAGTATCCGACAACATTTAACATCTTTTTTTTTAAAATTCTATCCATTTATTTGACAGACAAAGACCACAAGTAGGCAGAGAGGCAGGCAGGAGTGGGGGGAAGCAGGCTCCCCGCTGAGCAGAGAGCCTGATCCCAGGACCCCAGGACCAGGACCTGAGCCGAAGGCAGAGGCCTCAAACCCACTGAGCTACCCAGGCACCCCTTAACATCCATTCTTAATAAAAACTCTACACATTAGATATAGAAGAAACATAATTTGACATCATAAAGGCCATATATAACAAGCCCACAGCTAACACCATACTCAATGGTAAAAGATTGAAAGTGTTCTCTTTTAAGATTAGGAACAAGAAAGTTTGCTACTCTCATTACTTCTATTCTACATAGTACCGGGAGTCCTAGCCAGGAAATAAATTACTAGGTAATAAAGAGAAATAAAAGGAATCCACACAGGAAGGAAAGAAGTAAAACTGACTGTTTGCTGATGTCATGACATTGAATGTGAAAGTCCTAAATGCTCCAGCAAAAAAACAAACAAACAAAACCAAAAAGACTGTTGAATTAATAAAAAAAATTTAGTAAAGCTGCAGGATATAGAATCAATACACAATTATCAGTTGTGGGGCACCTGGGTGGCTCAGTTAGTTAAGAGTCTAACTCTTGATTTCAGCTCAGATCATGATCTCAAGGCCATGAGATAAAGCCTTACATCAGGCTCTGCACTGGGTATGAAGCCTGCTTGGTATTCTCTCTCTCTCTCCCTCACCCTCTGCTCTTCCTTCTCTAATAACAAACAAATAATAAATAAATAAATAACATTAGCATTTCTATACACTAACAGCAAACCATCTGATAAAAAAAAGAAAGGAAACAATCACCTTTATAGTAGATTCAGAAACAATAAAATATTTAGGGATAAATTTAACCAAGGAAATGAAAGTCCTGTACACTAAAAACTATAAGATATTGATAAAAGAAATAAAAAGAGACATAAATAAATAGAAAATATCCCATGTTCACGGATAAGAAGAGTTCATATTGTTAAAATGTCCATACTGTCCAAAACCATTTATGACATAGGAAACTGGCATAAAAACACACACAGAGGTCAACAGAACAGAACGGAGAGCCCAGTAATAAACCTATTCATCTAAGGTCAATTAATTTACACAAAGAAGATGTGAATATATAATGAGGATAGTCTCTTTAATAAATGTTGGGAAAACTGAACAGTGCACACATGCAAAAGAATGAAACTGGCTTACACAATACACAAGAATTAATTCAAAATGTGTTAAAGACCTGCACATAAGACCTGAGACAATAAAACTCCAAGAAGGAAACATAAGTAGTAAGTTCCTTGACATTAGTCCTTGTGATGCTTCTTTTGACTTTGACACCAAAGGCAATGGCAACAAAAGCAAAAATAAACAAGTGGGGCTACATCAAACTAAAAAATTCCTGTAAAGCAAAAGAAACCACCAACAAAATGAAAAGGCAAGCTACCAAATGGGAAGTAATATTCGAAAATCATGTATCTAATAAAGGGTTAATGCTCAAAATACATAAAGATCTCATACAGCTCAATAGCAACAAAAAAAAACAAAAACCAATTAAAAAATAGGCAGAGGACATGAATAGACATTTTCCCAAAGAAGACAGGTACATGAAAAGGGGCTCAGTTGGCCAACAGGTACGTGAAAAGGGGCTCAGTGTCATTAATCATCAGGGCAATGCAAATCAGAACCACAGTGAGACATCACCTCACAGGTGGTAGAAGGGCTATCATCAAAAAGACAAGAAGTAACAAGTGTTGGTGGGGATGCAGAGAAAAGGAACCCTGATGCACTGGTGGTGGGAATGAAAACCGGTGCAACCACTGTGGAAAACAGTAGGGAGGTTCCTCACAAAATTACAAGTAGAACTACCGTATGATCTAGCAATCCCACTCTCCGCATCTAACTAAAAGAAATGAGATCAGTATCTTAAAGAGATATCTTCACCCTCATACTCATCACTGCATTATTCACAATAGCCCCATCGTGGAAATAACCTAAGCATCCACCAGTGGATGAATGGATAAAGAAAAGGTATATATATATACAATGAGATATTATCCAGTCATAAAAAAGAGTGAAATCTTGCCACTGGTGACAAGGTGGATGGAACCAAGGGCACTATACTATGTGAAATAAATCAGAAAAGGTCAAATACTGTGTTACATCACTTATCTGCAGAATCTAAATGCATCGAACTCATAGAAACAAAGTAGGTTGGGGCTCCTGGAGTTAAGGAAGTAGGGAGATGTCGGGCAAAGGGTTCTAATTTGAACACTGTATCGTATATTTGATGTGGCTATGGAAGTAGAGTTTTAGTGTTCTCACCATAACAGAAACAACAAAATGGCAATTATGTGAGCTGAAGATTGTGTTAACTAACCTTATTGCAGTCAACACTTTGTAACACAGACATGTATCAAATAATCACATTGTGTACCTTAAGCTTATACAATGTTACATGTCAATCAGATCTCAATAAAGCTATTTTAAAAGTCTACTAATCCTGCTCATGAGGACAGAGTCTTACCAGCACCTTTGGGGGTAAAGATTCAACATATGAGTTTCACTCAGACCAAAGGAGGGAGCAAGGCCAGAAATACAGGGAACCTAATGAAGACGCTGAAAATACGTGTGGCATAGGAACAGGCTGGTTTTTCTGTTTTGTCTGAGAGTTGACGGTGCCGATCTGTGGGTACCACCTGGAGACAGGAAGACTGTGAAACCACACAGGCTTAAGAAAGAAAGAGGTGTGGGCCATGGAAGCCTTTCCTCACAGTGTCCTCCATCTTAAGCCAAGTCCCACAGGAGCATAAAGAGTTAGTTCCAGAAGAAATAAATGGCTAAATCTTCTGTCTGTAGGCCTCTTGTCTCAACACCCTTCCCATCATTCCTTCCTGCTAGACCCTCCCACTAATTCTCAATGATACCCTGCGCTTATCTCTTATCACTTATCTCTTATGTAAACAACTTTCCAAGGTATGAAAGAAAGATGTGGACTCTCATGGCTCCTAAAGCTCTTTGTAGAAAACTCCATTTTGCACAGCCTCCTTCCACCACCTGTATCATTTGGCCCTGGTTTCACACCATGGTGATCTGAAATTTTCCACAGCCGGTGATGAACCCAATAGAGGACTGTAACATGAAGAGGTGTGCTTGTGAATCAAAGGTTTGGTCCCATGTCTGAAACCTGACATCTTTAGAAAATGACAATCGTAGCCTTTTTGAGCATCATCACCGAACAAATGTGGAGATGTGTGACGTTTTCGGTGGACGTAATCAAACCATAAGGCCTATACGGAATCCCTCTTGGCTTCTGTTTTCTCATCTGTCAAATAAGAGGGTAGGACTAGTTGTTCTCCGAGTCCCTTACAGTTCTTACTAGTATAATTCTGCTAATATGGGAGGGCCTGTGGCAATGGTACCTGGGATTCCCAAATCTTTCACAAATCTGTATCCTGCGTCCCTGTCCACTCTTTAACCCAAGTCCCCCCACAACCTGCGAGGATGGCAGAGAACCTGCCTTTCCCCCAGGCTGCGTGGTTCTCCTCTGGTGCAAGGCCCAGGCTCTCCAAGAGAGGGGACGGGCTTCCATCTTTGAAGCTCAGGGAGCAGGAAGTCCATTTGGTTTAGGAAGTGGAGGGCACGCGGCCCCCAGTTTTTCGGGAAAGGCATGCTTTGGAGAGTGACGCTGTGATCTCTGTTCCTCATTCCGTCCCCAGTGTTTGTTCTTATTAACTGGATATCGCCATAGATGAGGGACGATCTCATCTATGATGGATGGATCATAGATGGATGATGGATGCTTCGGGCATTCTAGCAACATCATGCGTTTACTGAGGACCTGCCAACGGCCGGGCACTCAGCTTAGCCACACTTTCAATCCTAAATTTTTTGGTCAGCACAAACGGCTTTCTGAGCCCATTTCCCCAACAGCTGAAGAGACCCTTTCTTCCCATCTCTCAGTCACGGGTTTCAAACTGACCTCCTCCATGAAGCCTCCAGAAATCATTTCAAGTCAACAGATACCACATCTCTACTTAGAATTTCCTTATGTTTATAAATGCCATGTCACATACTCATTTTCAGTATCTTTAAATACACTTGTTATCTCTTTCAGATTCACCATTTCTCTCCAAATCTGTTAAAAGTTACATGTTTAGAAGTGGCATTTTTTTTAAGATTTTATTTATTTATTTGACAGAGACAGAGTGTGTGTGTGTGTGTGTGTGTGTGTGTGTGCGTGCGCGCGCGCGCGCGCGCACGCGCAAGCAGGGGGAGCAGGAGAGGGAGAGGAAGAAGCAGGCTCCTTGCTGAGCAGGGAGCCCAACGTGGGACTTGATCCCTGGACCCTGGGATCGTGACCTGAGCCAAAGGCAGACACTAAATAAAAGCTACCCAGAGGCCCCTAGAAATGATATTTTTCCCCAACATCTCTCCTGCCCTTTATAAACCCCCTCACTATCTGGGTTATCTGACAGTTTTGATCCCGTGTAATTTTGTTAACTTATTCAGCAAAACTACTACTAAACTCCTACAACAGGCACAAAAGAGACCAAGATACATGGAACACAGTCCCAATCTTTGAGGATTTCAAATCCCATTGAGAGAAAAGTTCCAGTAGAAAATACTTTCAGGGAAGTGTGAGCAAAGTTGTGAAAACAGATGATAGAGCAACTGCACTTTCTCTAAGAAAAAGTCAGGAAGGCCTGGGGGTGGGGTGGGGTGGGGGGTAAAATGTGTGAGTGAGGTTTTGAAGGACAAACAGGAGTGCCTCACCTAGATTAGAGGAAAATGTATTCTGAACAGAAAGCATTATATGTGCAAAGGCACAGAATCATTAGTCATCCAAATTTGACCCAGAAAATAATGAAACCCTCAGAGGAGCGGGAAGGAGTTTACACGGAGATGACTGGCAAAGAATTACTGGCTTGGCGTGGCAGATTGGCAGCATGTAGTGAGAACTTTGTGCCCTAAGCAGAGAGGTTTAGACATTATGCGCTTAGCAACCAGCAACCAGTAGTGATTCATAATACCACCTTTAGCTCTAAGATTTTTAAAAAGATTTACTTATTTATTTGACAGAGAGAGTGGACAAGCAGGGGAAGTAGCAGGCAGAGGGAGAGGAAGAAGCAGGCCCCTCACTGAGCAGGAAGCCAATTTAAGGCTGGGTCCCAGGACCCTGGGATCATGAGGGTCACTGAGTCACCCAGGTGCCCCTAAGATTTTTTTTTTTTTAATAGAAATACACTTAAAATCTCTGGTTTGGAAATTATGGTCAGGATATGAGCAATGCCCAGGATAATTTAGACATACGGAAGGCACTAAATCCGTCTCCATGAATGTAAATTCAGGGAGTCAGAAGGAAGGAACCACGAAAAGAGAGGGGGCGGCCACATTTATCACTTTTCCAGATCTCAGCTGCCTTTGCTCAATCCACCAAGATCAGGAGGTTCTGCAATGACACAAAGAGAAGCTATTTTCTCAAAAAAAAAAAACCCAACTCTGTGCTTCCAAGCACTGCGATGGCTTAGTTATCACTGTGAAGGCTGAGCACCTGGGGCGACCAGGGTCAAGCTCGTCTGCTCTGCCCCCAGCTCTCCCCTTGTAGCTGAGGGGACTGCGTGGAAGCCACACTCACACATTCACTTCCGACCCAGTGAGGGCTGTTGCGATGCCCCCGTCTCATCGTGGCTGATGAAGTGACATCCCTGTATCTAGACATCACTGCGGAGGTGGACTTATTATATAAGTATATTTTGAAACAGGGGCGCTGGGTGTCTCTGTCAGTTAAGCATCCCATTCCTGATTTTGGCTCAGGTCATGATCCTCGGGGTCCTGCGATGGAGCCCTGTGTCGGGCTCCGCGCTCATCGGGGGGTCTGCCTGAGATCCTCTCCCTCTGTCCCTCCCCCTGCATGCTCTCTCTTTCTCTCTCAAATAAATAAATATTTTAAAAATATGTTGAAACATGAGGCACGGATGGTTGAGCGTTCCTGCAACACTATCTCAGATTGCCTGACCTCCTCCTCCTCTATTCCATCCTCTTCCTCCTCTTTCTTCAAAGAAAGAATGCAGTTAAACGAAGCCCTAGGGCAAGACCCGGTTTCAAGTCCCAGCTCTGTCACTGACTAGCTGTATGACTCAGTCAAGTCGGTTTACTTCTCCGGGCCTCAATTACCTTTCTGTAGAATGGGTTGTTGGAAGGGTCACGTACAATAACGTGGACCAAGGGCGGAGAACAGCACCTGTTACAACACAGTGCTGGATACATGGGACCTATCATTATAATGAACTCCTTCGAATATTCCAAACTCCAAAGCCTCTGGGTGACTTCCAAGGAAGACCAGAGGATACAGAACGCGCCCGAGAGACAAGTGGGGGGTTATCCAGACAACTCCCTCCTTGCGTTTGGCTCTCCTGGACTCTGACGGCCAGATCTGGCTTCTCAATTTCAGAACTCCCTTTCACAGTGATTATCAGTGAGTCTCCAGTCTTATCCCTTTCGTCCTTGCCATAGAACTCATTGTGTTTCCCAATATGGCCTTAGCTTAGCCTATCCATAAGCAAGCTTCTGGGTCAACGGCTGAGCTCTGGAAATGCTTTAAAAGCATTTTAAGAATCCCTAACAAGTCCTCGGAAATGACACATTCGGCCATAGGTGAGACCGTCCAGTTCAAACATAAATGAAGCAATCATGTTAAATTATTAATTGCTATTAATTATAAATGAGTGGAAGAAATAATCTCATACTGGCTCTGACCCCTTTTTAAATTCAAAGCAGGCAGATCAAGAACACAACACACTCTCTTCACCCTTCCAGAATAAGCAGGAGAGCACGAACACAGGCAGGGATTCACGGAGAAATTTTCACTGAGAAAACCCCAGCGGCGCGAGAGCCCGAACCTCTCACAGGCCGGCCCCAGCTAGGAAACCGATGGAACCCAGAAGGGCCGTTCCCTGCTCCCAGCCGAGCCCCCCAACACCGCACTCCGCACAGTTACAAGGCGCCATGTCATCCCCCTGTTGGATGCGCAGGGCTGGAAGCTGCCAGTGTCCGGGACAGAGGACCGCTTCCTCGTCCTCACAGTCTGTGCGGCAGCTGCAGGTGCTTTTCGAGCCCCCAGAGACGCAGGTAATCCCCGGCTCCGCGCGGCCGCTTGTCTGGGGTCGTCTAGGGTCTGGGGTCTAGGGTCGTGTACAGGCCAAGGGATAAGAACAGGCAAGGCAGGGGGGCCTGGGGGGCCCAGTCCGTGAAGCGTCCGCCTTCGGCTCGGGTCACGACCCCGGCGTCCCGGGACCCGCTCGGCCCTCGGCTCCCCGCTCGGCCCAGAGTCGGCTTCGCCCGCTCCCGCTCCCCCTGCTTGTGTCCCTTCTCTTGCCGTCTCTCGCTGTCAAACACATACATAAACTCTTTAAAAAGAAAGAAAAAACAAGGCACAGACAAGGCCGCCCACAGCGGCTCCCACCCGCGCCCCGCCGAGCCGGAGCCGGAGCTCCCCGGACCCGGAAGCCGCGGAGGCGGCGGGTCTCTCGGTCCGGCCGCGCAGGGGAATCCCCGGGGGCTCCGGGAGACGCCCGCGTGGGCCCCACGGGCTGGGCCCGGGCGCGGCGTCACCCGTCCGCGGCGCCCGCAGCCTCTCAGGTGGCTCCGTGCGCAGCCGGGGTCGAGGCCCGCGGGCGAGAGGTTCTGATGGGAGCCGTCCGGCCCGGGACCTGGCCTTGCTCCCCGTGTCCCCGGAGATGCTCGTGGTCAGGGCCCTTCCCCCAGCGGGAGCCCTGAGGAATGGGGTCCCAGGAGGAGGCAGGAGATGGTGCAGACCTACACACCCCGCGCGAGCGCGTACTGCAAAGGCCAGAGAGCGCCCGGCTGGAAACACGACACTCCCAGCTTCTTGAAAACGGGAGCACACCTGTGACGGGGAGCACGCCTGTGGCGGGGAGCACGCCTGTGGCGGGGAGCACGCCTCTGACTGGGAGCACGCCCGCGACGGGGAGCACGCCCGCGACGGGGAGCACGCCCGCGACGGGGAGCACGCCCGCGACGGGGAGCACGCCCGCGACGGGGAGCACGCCCGCGGCGGGGAGCACTCCTGCGACGGGGAGCTCGCCTGCGACGGGGAGCTCGCCTGTGACGGGGAGCACGCCTGTGGCGGGTCTCCGACCAGGGAGACGTACGCAGAAGTCATGGAGTGAGGAGCTTCTGGAACGCTCTGGAAAGCTCTTCACATACGTGTCTATAAAATGAAATACATATGTGAGCTATGTACTTATGTATGTATTTATATATTTACACATAATTATGTCACATGTACATGCATATAGCCCTTTCTACAATATGTTCATATATATGTGTGTATGTATCTAAAACAAAGTAAAAGTATTGCCTTTCCAGCATTTCAAACCCAGAACATTCCTTTATCCCTCCCCACCCCCCAAGGGTATGTCTCCATGGGTTTCCCTCCCTCCCCTCCCCTCTCCCCTCCCCTCTACTCCCCGTCCCTCTTCTCTTCTCCGTGTTTGTGTGGGTGTCTTTCCCACCGAACACTGAGTTAGCTGCTTGTGGATAAGGCTGTGCCTCTGTCATCTCATGGCCCCATTACTTAGCAGAGCTTAGCACGTAAGAGATATCATTACACAGAAGACAGGAAGGAGAAATGATAGATATGTCCGGAGAGGGACAGGAACCCTTCCTTGGGGGGACATTTTAATGAAGAACAGTTTGTAAACAACTTGTCGTGCTAGCCACTAGGTCGTGAAGTAGGCTTAAGGCAGTCTTGTAACGCAGATTGTGTATAAAATGATTTATGACATGCGGGGCATTTTAAATGTGGGCTCTTTGGAAGTAGTATGATTCATTGTGGAGTTCAATTCCTCTCCACTCCTAGGTTTCCTCTCCAACCTTTACCAAGCATCTCGCCAGCTGACTGACCCGCACAGCGACCAGAGGGGAGCATGTGGGACTCCGGGCACCTGTCTGAGGCCCCGGGGCTGCTGTCCTGGGAGGTGAGAAGAGCCCCTGCATCGGTGGGGATGGGCTCTGCCTCAGTCTCCAAGCAGAAGCCAGCCTCCTCTGGCAGGGACTAAAGAGGGGGCTTTATTGAGCACCTACTATATGTCAAGCCCCGTGCTAAGTGCTTGGGATGCCTCATCTTCTTCTGCTCTCACAGGTGTCCTAAAAAGAAGGTGACAACCATCCCCACTGTACAGACAGGAAAGAGTGGTTGAGAGGGACACACCTGCACCCTAGCTCAGGCTGGTAGGAAACAATGGAGCTGGATTCAAGGTTAAGAGGAGCCTCAGCCACACAGCAGCATCCTTAACCTCCAGGCAACACTGTCACCTGCACCTGACCTGACCTGGCCTCCTGAGGGAGTGGGAGCTCCTGCAACCACTGCTACCCCCACTCACTGACTTCCTTCAAGAAAATACGGCCATCTGCAGTTTTCTCTATTAGCAGGTCCTGCCTCAACTCTGCACAGCAAACTATTTCCACATTTTGATAACTTTAAAGGCTGTTAATTATGTTCGGTGAGATGACTCATGTAAAATGCCAGCTCTCGTGCCCGGAAAAATGAAAAAGCCTATAGTGGTCTCTTTCCTCCTTCCTTTGTTTAAGAACAATGCGTGTCCTCTGGAGTAGTACTGTAAGTGTTGGGTTTAGTCAATGACAAGGATTGAGACATTAAGATACTCTGCTATTCTTGCCATGTGTCATTTCAAATGCTTCGAGAAACTATCAAAAGCAATTGTTGGGGCGCCTGGGCAGCTCAGTGGGTTCAGTGTCTGCCTTCGGCTCAGGTCATGATCTCAGGGTCCTGGGATCGAGTCCCGCATAGAGCTCCCCGCCCAGTAGGGAAGCTTCCCCCTCTGCCCCTACTGCTCCCCCCGCTGGTGTTCCCTCTCCTTCTCTCACTCTCTGTCTTTCAAATAAATAAATCCTTTTTTTTTTTTTTAAAGGCAGTTGTTGAAATTAGATAACAAATTGGAATTTTCTCTCCTATTTTCCAGCAGTTTCCTTTCCCCTTTCCTTACCTCTAGTCCTTTTTCTCTAATCCTTTATGACAACAAGATGACCAGTTATAAAGGACAGTGTAGGGAGAAGGGAGTGGCTAAGAGTGGGGGGAAGGGGGGACCGTCCTGGTGTGACTTCCGGAATGACAGTGAGGGACAGAGCGAGCCTGGGTCTCACCCTCCTGTGCTTTGCTCCTGCGAATGGCCAGCGAACTCTCGACTCATTTTATCTTAATTAATGTTTTGTGGCTCATGACATTAGAAATGTGCTGATACTGAAACCTCTTAGGAAAAAGTTGACAACGAAGAGAAGTAAATCCATTATTTTGTAAATGCCTGGAAGGACAGGAAGGCCCAAGAACCTCAGATCCTTGTAGGAAGCAGGTAGAAGAGTTACCTTTAAATAAATTAAATGATCTCAGAGATAATTCTCCTCTCAAAAAATCCACAGTTAGACAGTAATAGCAAATGCAACCTGAGTCTTTTTCTATATAGATATAAAATACAAATACTGATGTCTAAGGAAATCTTACTTTGGAGAATCTGATTAATCTTAAGAGCTTATCAAAATAAATTTTCTGCCCAGAGAAGTGAATCGCAATTCAGGCAAATCTCCACTGGTAATTTGAAAGTTATCCCCAAAGCTATTTTGAAGCTTTTATCAGTTCAAATACTTGCATGCATTCACAGAAGATGAAAAATAAGATTAGTGATTGTTACGTAACATTATTTGACTGGGTGATTTGGGATGAGGCAATGGTTTACTTTTTTTTTTTTTTTTTTAATTTTTTATTTTTTATAAACATATATTTTTATCCCCAGGGGTACAGGTCTGTGAATCACCAGGTTTACACACTTCACAGCACTCACCAAATCACATACCCTCCCCAATGTCCATAATCCCACCCCCTTCTCCCAAACCCCCTCCCCCCGGCAACCCTCAGTTTGTTTTGTGAGATTAAGAGTCACTTATGGTTTGTCTCCCTCCCAATCCCATCTTGTTTCATTTATTCTTCTACCCACTTAAGCCTCCATGTTGCATCACCACTTCCTCATATCAGGGAGATCATATGATAGTTGTCTTTCTCTGCTTGACTTATTTCGCTAAGCATGATACGCTCTAGTTCCATCCATGTTGTTGCAAAGAGGCAATGGTTTACTAAATTAAGTAAAGAACAATAGTTGCTAGGCAATTAACACCACAGCTTTATAATACTGAATGTGGTTTTGTTACGATACTCCAAATATAACATTATTTTATACACACATGATTACATACATTATTTTATACATAACGTGATACAACTACAATGGACACTTGGACGACACAGATTTGAGGTGTGTGGGTCCACTTACGCGTGGATTGTTTTCAACAGATGCAGTAGTTTTGTAAATGTGTTTTCCTTCCTTATGAGGTCCTTCACAACATTTTCTTTCTCTAACTCCCTTTATTGTAAAAATACAATCTTTAATATATGTAACACTCCACGTCTGTGTGAATCTACTTCGTACTTGTCAGAGGGAGGCTATTAGTAGGTATGTCTGTGGCGTCTTAAAAATTATGCCCGATTTTCAGGGGCACCTGGGGGGCTCAATCGGTTGAGCGTCTGACTCTTGATCTCGGATCGCAGGGTCCTGAGATCAAGCCCCGCATCAGGCTCTGTGCTTAGTGCGGTGTCTGCTTGAGCCTCTCGCTCCCTTTCCGCTCGCTCCTCCCCCCACTTGTGCTCATTAACGCTACATTCTCTCTCTCTCTCTCTTTAGAATAAATAAATAAATGGAACCTTAAGAAAAAAAAGTATGCCTAATTTTTAACTACGTGGGAGGTCAGTCCCTCTGACTCCCTCATCATTCAAAGGTCAACGGGACACACCGCATTGCTGGCCAACGATGTCCAACTCCCCCAAACCATGGAACACTTATCCTTGCTAGTTTCGAACACGCAGAAAAGAACACTATCTATTGCTGTCCAAAATAAGGCATCCCTTGTCCACACTGATTAACATAACCTATCCACAGACTACCATTTCTTTTAATGAGGAATGAGGGTGCAAATTAGGTAACAACCTTGGTCAGGCAGCTGCTGATTTAGCATCCTTTCCAGTGCTTTCTGATCGACTTCAAACTGAGATATGCAAAGACAACAGAAACAACCACAATGATAATATTGGGACGGCCTAGGGGGTATCCTGAGAAGCCAGGGAAGCCCATGCTTCTATCCCAGGCCTGCCCTATACCCTGCAAAGTGACAAAATCACTACTTGGGCAGGCCCCCAGGTGGGAACCTGGTGTAGCCATTTTAGTGGATAATGGAATTTGTGGGCAACTGACATGGTTGTGTGAGAGCAGGGAATGTTGGGTGCTTATTTCGGGTTTTTCTAGAGTGGCACCCCAGAAGCAGTGTTCTTACTCACACTCAACCCTGGTTGATAATTGTTAAAGTTCAGGAATACAAAATAGGACTTTGAAATCTACAAAAAAGATTCATTTGAATCTTTTCCTGTAGAACCAGAGCATTTTCTTTGATGACAACCCTAGGGACTGGAATCATCTCTCTTGTACAAGCCACATTCCTAAGCACCACCTTCAATGTCCAGCTTCTGTTTCTTTAAAGACAAGTGGGAATTTGGTCACTGTGGTGAAGAAATCTGGGTGCAAGCTCGTCCCGTCTTTACCTAGTTTCTCCCTCGATTGCAGGTATCGTACTCACCATTTCTATTAGTTACCTACGTATCTCATCACGTATGGATATCATGTCTTCACAAAGCTTTCGATGTAGTTTCCAATGAAATCATGACCACAAGTCTCCTATTCAAACTCACGTTTCACATTCATAATATAATTTAAAGAAATTATAGAGCTATGGTAAGTAAAATGTCATTTTGGGAATGATCTACCCATTTCTTGGGAGTAGAAGTCCCAGTATAGAGCACAGAAGCTCCCAGAGCCCTTTCATGGCTTTCAGGGGAAGGATAGCTTGTCAGGGGTGTTCCCTAAGTCATGGCTTGCTGTGAGAGCATCTTCTGAACTTCCTAGTTTGTTTTTGTTGATGGCACTTATTGCGTATAGATGTTGCCTTCTACATGTTTCCTTCTCCTTTGATGTTTACATATTTCACACAGTGTGCAGATGATAGAATCATCTGTACTGTAGCTGCTTGGAGGGTACACACACTGGAGGAAACTGTGCAGGGCTTAGAGAACAGTGGTTCTCTGCAGAGTGGCTCAATGTTTTCCGATAGCTTTTCTTTGTGATTGGCTGTTCATCACAGCACAAGAGACTATTATAGTGGAGATTGCTAGACAGGCTAAAGGAGCCACAGCAGGGGCTGGGGTGGGGAGTTGGTTCTCCTGTGAGTCTAGTGTGGTCTGTGATTTAGGACTATTTTCTTCCTTTGGTTATTCTGATATTTACTAATAAAATGTGTTCAGACATTTTTATATTAAATGCGTGCCACTGCCTAGACCTATTTAATAATAAGTTTCAATAGTAAGTTTTCCTTACATATGGGAGTCTTCCTTGGTGCTATTTAGGGGTGTGAGATGGGAGAGTGTGTGTGGGGGGGAGAGCTGTGTGTGGGGGGGGGGGGGTCACATTCATATTGATTCAGTTTCTAGAACTCATGAACTATGGTGTCCTCTATGAAACAAGAAACAATTCTGTGTTGCCTCTTTAAAAAAAAAAGAAAGAACGAACAAAGGAAGGGAAGAAAGAAAAAAAACATATAAGCAGGAACACAATGCCATTATATAACTATTAGAATGCCTAAATTCTAAACACACACATACACACACACAAAACCACAAAAAAACAAAACCAGAAACCCCTGATAATACCCACTGATGGTGAGAATGTGCAGCAGCAAGAACTTTCATTTGCAAAATGCTGTAGCCACTTAAGAAGATAGTTTGGCAGTTTCTTAAAAACCAAACATACTCTTATAATACATTCCAGCAATTATACTTCTTGGTATTCACCCAAATAAGCTGAAAACTTAAATCCATGCTAAAACCTCCATGCAAATGTTTATAGCAGCTTTATATGTGATTGCCAAAACCTGGAAGCAATGAAGATGTTCTATAATAAGTACATTGATAAACAAACTGTGGTATATCCATACAATGGACAATATTAAAAATAGTTGAGCTAGCAAACCAAAAGACACATGGACAAATCATAAATGCATACTACACAGTGAGAGAAACCAGTCTGAAGAGGCTACAAAGCATATGATTCCAACTATATAACATTCCAGAAGGTTCAAAACCATAGAGATGGCAAACAGATCAGTGTTGCCAGGGAATCAGGAGATGGAGGACAGGACTGAATGGGTGAAACCCAGGGATTTTCTTTTTTGGGCAGTAAAAGTACTCAGTATGATAGTGTAATGATGAATGTAAGATATCATGCATCATCCAAACCTGTAGAAGGGAACAGCATAAAGAGCAAAACCTTAATGTATGCAAATTTTAAAAAATCATTTGGTGGTCAGAGGATCCCAGGAAGAAATGCAAAATATGGTAAAAGAATCTGAATGTATCCTAAATATATGAAACAATCTCACTGAAGGGTTAGTGGAGTAGTTAAGAGGTATCTACCTAATTAACTTTGGAAATAAGTACAATCTGTAAAACTAAGGATTATGGAAACTCTACCAAAGAACTGTACTCTGGTTGATAAAGTGGCTTTCTGCAGAGATTCAGGTGATAATGCTATAGATGTATTCTGGAACAGATCAATTAAGTTAACGGGCAGTGAACAGTGGGAGCCAGGTTTCTCACTGTTGCAACAACAGTTTACAGATAAGCAAGGAGAGGATAGAATGTATGTGTGGTAATAATTTACAGTTGAACACATCAGAATGAACTCACATTTTTAAGCTAAATATAGATACAGATGGCTACATACAGAAATAGTTATAGAAATTCCTATACATTTACTGGCTGACACACATTTCCTTGCTCTTATCGATGAGAGGGCTGAAAAGCCATGACACCCCCATAACCGTGAGCACACATCAATCCACGTCTTGGTTTCTAAAACCATTCCCTAATCAAATGAACCAGGGCTTCCTGGAGAAACGACTGATTCTAGGACTGGGGCAGGAAATATACTAGATGATCCAGAGCATCTTACAGTGCCAGAAAGTAAGGAAGGGCTCAAAACAAAACCCTGCCACACTGATGGGGATATTTCAAAGGCACTCAGGGAAAGGGGGCAACGGGGAAATCTACTAACGGCCAAAGCTTTGAGCAACAGAATAAATGAAATTGTACTGGATTATAGCCCAAAGAATAAAATAAGTATCCATGAGCCCATAACTGATATAAATAAATGACTGAATAAATAAATAAATGGGGAAGAAATAATTCCAGAAGAATTCCAAATTATTCATGTAGGTATGTGCTCTCAGGCGGTTGGAACATGACCCCCGTCCCCCAGTTCCTGAAGTGTGGGCTGCCCATAGTGCCTTCTTCCCAGAGTTGGTAGGCCCCTAGCTTGTAATGCATCATCAGAACGATTCCTGGCCAAATCTCTTTTTGTCTTCTCCACTGGGCTCCAGGACATGTTTGGGGGATCTTCTTCAGTAGAAAGAGCTGTTTTTCTCATTGTGGAGCAAAACTGATCTGATAAAACTCCAACACCATAAGGGTGGGGCTTCTACCTCGTAGTTAAGGACCACCTACGTCCAAACTGCCTGAGGAGCTTGCTAAAGACACACATTTCTGGGTTGCAGCCCAGACTTCTTTAATCACTCTTGGGTTGCAAGGGGGAGCAGTGAACAGGAGGTTGGGAAAGAGTGAGTGGCACAAGGCCAGGAATTTCTGTCTTTAAAAAAGGAGATGAGGTGGGGGGCCCTGGGTGACTCAGTTGGTTAAGTGTCTGCCTTCAGCTCAGGTCATGATCCCAGGGTCCTGGGATCAAGTCCCACATGGGGCTCCTTGCTTAGCGGGGAGCCTGCTTCCCCCGCTCCCTTTGCCATTCCTCCTGCTTGTACTCTCTCTCTAATAAATAAATCAATAAATAAAATCTTTTTTTAAAAAAAGTACATGACGTGATTCCTACATTTGGTATTAACGCCTGAGAATGGCATCTATAGCAATCAACCAACCCCTCCTGCAGAAACAGAAGGTTTACTTTGAGAGAGGATGTCAACAATACCACAAGGAAGAAATCAGCCCATTTCAGAATAGGGACATTCCATAAGACACCTAGCCTGGTTTCTTTCTCAAGTCAGTGACATAGATAAAAGGGAAAGTGATTAAAATCAACTTAGCAGACACTTCAGACATAAACTAATCAAATGCAGTGGATCTTGTTTGGATTCTGATTCAAACAAACCAACAACAAGGCAGTATTTTAAGACTACGAGGGAAATGTAAATATAGGCTGCATATTGGTTGATATTAAGAGATTACTGTTAATTTTGTTGCGGTGGTTATGTAAGAAGATACTGTTCCCTATTTTCAGTAGCATACATAAGTTTCTTGGGGATAAATTACATGATGTCTAGTATATGTTTAAAACGCTCTGGCAGGGGTTCCTGGGTGGGGCGGTCAGTTGAGCAACGACTCCTGATTTTAGCTCAGGTCATGATCTTGGGGTTGCGGGATCCAGCCCCGTGTTGGGCTCTGTGCTGGGTGTGGAGTCTGCTTGAGATTTTCTCTCTCTCCTTCTGTCCCTTCCTCTCTCTTTCTCCAATAAAAAATGATAAAATAAAATAAATAAAATGCCCTGATTATATGTAAAAGTGAAGCAGTGGGTAGGGGAAATAGACAAAACAGGTATGGCCACACGGTTGACGGCTACTGAAGTAGTAGATGCACCGGCTTTGTTGCACCCTGCAGCTCCAGATATGTCTGGAGCTTTTTATAGTAAATTGTTGGACATCTAAGGAAACAGGAATGCATAATCCAACGGGACGAGTTGCCAAAGATGGACTTCTAGGAAAACAGTTTGGCGGCTCCTCAGAAAGTTAAACATAGAATTCCCATACGACCCAGCGATCCCACGCTATGTACACACCCCGAAGAATTGAAAACAGACTCCACCGAATATGTGTACATGCGAGTTTGCAGCAGCACTATTCCCAGTAGCCAAAAGAGAGAAACAGCCCGAATAGCCATGAGACAAATGGAACGAATAAACGAAGTGTGCCATACACACTCACACACTCACACACACACACACACACACACACACAGACTATTATTCAGCCATAAAAAATTATGTCGTTCTGATACATGCGACAATCATTATTCCAGGTGAACTAAGCCAGACACAAAAAGGACAAATAGTGCATGATTGCACACCTTGGAGGCATGTAGAACGGGCAAATGCACAGACAGAAGGTCGAATAGGTCGCTGGGGGTTCGGGGCGGGGGTGGGGAAAGAGAACTTCCACCAGTGCAGTTTCTGACTCTGGGATGAAGACGTTTTGGAAATAGAAGTAGAGGCAGTGTAGCATGATGGATGGACTAAATGCCACACTGTGAGTGAAACACTCACTTTTTAAAATGGTTAATTTTATGTTGTGTGACTTTCACCTCAATTTAAAAATACAAGGTGGAATTCTGACCATCAGGCGTAGGGATCCTGGAGGGCAAGTTCAGGTCCCTGTCCCTCGCACGCACGACCTCCTGCAAACATCAGCAAACTATGTCGCTCCATTTAGCCATTTTCTCCGTGACCAATGGAAAGGATGTGTGATCAAGGGAAAAACGTAACCCACAACCCCTCACATTTCCAGGACGCTATGTTTTATAAGCCTACACCACATTTTACTGACATTAGCGTCTTTGACTCCTCGGAGGGGAGTTTTTCATGTGATTATATGCACTCGGGGCTGGAGTCCTTATTTCAGAAAAACTCCTGTTGAGGTTTGATAGAATTAAATCCACAGACTCAGACTGAATTTTAATACATTACGGATCATCATTGACATCATTATTCTGGTTAGCAATTAGATCTGTCCGATAGCGGAGTAAGGTTAGAAATAACTGTCAGCCTAAATGGCTTCCCTGATACAAATAAGCCTTCCTCGAAGACCAGAGAGTGTCTTGACACTAAATTAGTCCAAAAAAAAAAAAAAAAAAAAAAGGGAAAAGAAAAGAAAAGGTTGAAAAATAAAAGGTGTTCTACCTTTCAGTATTTACTGAAACTACTGGCCCAATACACCAGCTGACGGTTAAGGGATCATTCTACGTAGAAGATGAATCCAAGGGCTCCATTCCACTTCCTACTTAATCCCAATAACTCCTTTGTCTTTGTACACCTTCTTGCAGGACAATCTTATTATCTTTTCTTCTCATCCCCAAACTAATTTTTATCCATGTTGTAATCACTTGGATCCCTTTGCATGATTTTCTCCTCCTGGCTCACTTTGGGGTCGGACTGCGGACGGTTCGACTGAGAATGAGCAGATGGTGCTCTCCAGGGGGTGGGCCTCGGTGGGTCACCTGGGGCATGGGGGGTGCTGGGGTATCCAAGAGGTGACGGTGCACCGGGGGGGCTGGGGGCGGTGGTGAGAGAGACAGAGGCTGCAGTAGAAATTTAAATTTCTCATCATCCGAATTTTCCTTTGTCCCAGGAACACTGATGTAGCAAGCCTCAAGCTAGCCTTGGACTTTTGCCTGCAGATGATGATTTCATTAGAGTTTTGCAAACGTAGCTGGGGCAGGGCTCGTTACTTCCAGAGTGGATGCGTGCTGAGCAGGAACAGTGGGAAGAACTCTTTCAAAAGATTAAACTAGAGGTTGATATACTCACACAGTGGGATTTGGTATGTCCTGCTTCCTAATTTTCCTCCCCCAAATTGGCCAGAGCAAAAGTAACAAGGAGAAAATGAATGAGAAGCTTCCGTGCTCCTGCCTGGATCCCAGAGCTGGGCACTCGGGAAGGGGGTAGGACGCACGGGCCTGGGTGCCGTCCCCCGGCTCCGCCCGGTCAAAGCCCCAGCTGCCGAGAAATTCAGGAGTGAAACAGGTGCTGCTGCGTGACCACCAACCCTCATTCAGACAGGCTTCACATTTCTTCATCAGAAACAAAGGAAATGAGTTTACTCATGTGTTTTCCCTTGGAAGCTCCTATCAGAGTCCAGGGAATAAAGTGAAAAACACAGTCAGAGAGGTTGATGAATTCCTCAGCCAGATACTTCTTACCCTATTTTCAAATTCAAGAGTGAGGCTACAGGAAACAGAATAGGCATCCTCACTGAGACTGGCCAGGTCCCTAAGGATGGGGGTGGGGGACGCAGCCCAGGGAGGAAGGGTGACCCTGGAATGTGGCCTGGACACCTTTCCATTGATTCTTTTTGGTTTTGTTTTGTTTGCTTTTTAACTGACCACTGCAAGCCCCAGTCCATAGCCTTCGTCAACTAATGCTAAGCGGAATTTCACACTTTTTTCATTTTTTTTTTCAGATTTATTTATTGGAGAGAGAACAGGTGCACAAGAGAGAGCATGAGCAGGGGAGGGGCAGAGGGAGAGAGAGACTCTCAAGCCGACTCCCCGCTGAGCACTGAGCCCGACTTGGGCTGAGATCGTGACCTGAGCTGAAATGGGGAGTCAATGCCTAACTGACTGAGCCAGGCAAATGCCCCCAAATTTTCCTTTAAAATAGATACACAGGGGGCACCTGGGTGGCTCAGTGGGTTGAGCCTCTGCCTTCGGCTCAGGTCGTGATCTCAGGGTCCTGGGATCGAGTCCCGCATCGGGCTCTCTGCTCAGCAGGGATCCTGCTTCCTCCTCTCTCTGCACCTGCCTCTCTGCCTACTTGTGATCTCTCTCTCTCTGTCAGATAAATAAATAAAATATTTTAAAAAATAAAATAAAATAGATACACAGAAGCACCTGGGTGGCTCAGTTAGTTAAGCATCTGCCTTCGGCTCAGGTCATTATCTCTTGGCCATGGGTCCCTCTGCCTCCACTGTTCCACCTGCTTGTGCTCTCTCTGTGTCTCTATCTCTCTCTCTGATAAATAAACTCTTTAAGAAAAATAGATACACAAATAGGTAAATACACAAAATAGACAAGTGTAAGTTTCCAAAGTAACTGACTGAGGGCGAACTACTAAGGAAACAATTCTGCCGGTGGTTCTGTGACCAACTCATGAACTCATGAGGGTTCCAGGTCGGATAAAGCCTTCTGTTGGTGGACGGCAGCTAATATTCAGCATCCACCATGGGAAGGTCACACCTTCCCAGCCCTGCGAGGAGGGTGTTAGGAGCCCTAAAGGAAAGAAGGAAGTTGAATCGCGAGGTTAAATTTCACTGTGTAAGATGACCTAGTAAGAGAAGCCAAAATCTGAATCCAGGTTAACGACCAAAGCTCTATAAAAAGTTATAACTCTCAGGGGCACCTGGCCGGCTCA
The DNA here is from genome assembly GCF_022355385.1 of Mustela nigripes. Classification (NCBI taxonomy): domain Eukaryota; kingdom Metazoa; phylum Chordata; class Mammalia; order Carnivora; family Mustelidae; genus Mustela; species Mustela nigripes. The sequence continues at coordinate 20,055,812 of NC_081561.1, read as the reverse complement.
CTTGGTGGAGGGCGCAACGCTTGATCTTGGGGTCGTGAGTTCAAGCCCCAGGCTGGGCCAAGAACTTAGAAACAGTTTTAACTCCCTCCTCCCAGGTTCCTCTTTGCACAGAGGGGCCGTCCCCTCTGATCTGTGACAAGGCCTTCGGGAGCCGCCGTGAAGGGCTCCTGCCCCGTGTCCATCTCAGACGTGGTCCCCTACTTCCTTCTCTCCCCATCTGGCTCATCTGGGAGCTGAGCTCCCCCCCCCCCGTTTTTTTCTTCCATTTCCAGCCTGCACACTTCTCCTCTCTCTCTCCAGAACCCTTGAACTTCAGCTCCATCATTACGAAAAAACCCATCTTCCCCCATCGAGGGCCCTCACGCGTTCTGCTGGGAGCGGGCCGTGCCCACTGACCTCGGTGCGAATTAAAACGTATCAGAGATCCCAAGTTTGCAAGTTGTCGGACCTCCGCTTCCAGGAGGAGGAACTCTATTTTCGCTCATACCCCAGCAAGAGATTAGCAGCTTGAAATCGCTTTGACAGCAGTCAGCGTCTCCACTGCATACCGCCGGGAGTTTTAATTCCAGCCTGTGAAATTGTAATTGCTTCTCAAGGAGAAGCACGGGATCCTGGGCAATGGCCACAGCCAAGCTCAATGTCAGAGTTGCCAGTTGCTGCCACATCAGATATTACTTGCTGTTATTCAAAAATCACTCCAGCTTTCCATACGGGAAGTAGGACTGGGGAGCGAAAGTAAATTAACAGACACTGTCAGCTGTTCGTAACATCACAGACAGCCGCGTGACAGGGGACGGGTGGCCTCCCATCCGAAAAGGTACCTTGTTTCTCTTCTTTTGGTGAAGATAAAGAGTTTCACAAACAAATTTCATTACTTAAGGTGTGCGGCTAAATGATGTCATTGTTAAGCAAAAAAAATGATCCGGTCCGCGGGCACGGTAAGATTGAAGCTGCCAATTCCTGTTCACCTCCTTCCTGGGAAGAGTTGGTGGGGTGGGGGTGGGGTGGGAAGTGGTCCCGAAGCGTAATTACAATAATGAAGACAGCAAGTCTGCGTCAGGCGGATGCTCACGACGCATGAAAATTACCTGCAGAGGGAAGGACTTGCTCCCCACCACCTCTGAAGACAGGGCAAGATCTGAAGAGTGCGAAGCCGTTCTGAAATTAATTTTTTCTTCTTTCTCCTGAGGGTCAGACAGGGGGAAAGGGGGGCAGAACACCATTGCTTAGGGAACCCCACACCGTCCGTGGCGCTGCTTTTTTGTTTTAGTCACGACAGCAAATTCACACGTAGGCTTTGCTTTTCCTCATTTCATGGTTTTTAGGGTAGATTTCATGTATTCGATTTTACTTTTTCAATTAGAGAAACTTTGCCTTTAGGAGGTCCTTCTGCATGGGATGTATGTCTTCTCTTAAAGACGACCCCACCCCAGTCATGTCTCCCTCCATCCTCCACTCCTGTCTCCCCAAAACTCTACCCTGCCCCTCGGCCCGGCTAAATCAATCCCCCGCAGCCATCTGCTGATAAGGTCCTTGCTTGTTTCCTGATTTCAAGGCCCCTGCCCCTGCCCGTTTCCAGGTACTCAGCATTCTTCGCCCTCCGTCTTCATGGAGCTCCGCCCTCCTTTTCAGAGCGTTGTCGACCTCTCCGGTCTGGGTTAGAGGTGCCCCCTGTGCTCGGACAATTCCCTGTATTTTCTGCCTTGAGCGGCTAGATCACAACTGCCTCCTCGCCTCACAAAGGTGGAGACAGCATCTGTCTTGCTCATGGCTTTTGGCCCCGCGCCAAGCACAGCGCCTGGCATAGACCAAGGACTCACCAAACACGTGCCAAGTGGTCTTGCCCCGTCAGAAGTCTCTGTCCCGCACCCAGAAGGGATTCCCTTTCTCCCCTTAGTCACCTCCCAAGGCTGAGCCACCTGTGTTCCTGGTCTCAGGGCATCCTGTGCCCCGCCCACCCCTCATCCCCCTGCTGGACGCCACCTGATGTATGGGGCAGCCCCACAGACTCCAGTTTGAGAGCAGGAAAGCACACTGGTTAGCAATAGGATTCGAGAACCAGACGGCCTGGGTTATAGCCTTGGCTGCACCAATTACCAGCTAATAACCCTGACACGTCATCTCTCTGTTCCTCGTCTAGAATAATAGTTCCTTCTTCAGGGGGGGCACAGGATTAAATATGCAAATATAATGTATTTATGGTGCCTGGGAAAGGGCCTGGCTCTACAGAAATGGTAGCCGCTATTAAGATGATAAAGACGAGCAGGGGGAGGAGGGGCTGTTACTACCACTATTACTGCGACAGACACATCAAAGGTATTTTGGGCTACTGCTTCTGTTCCCCTTGACTCTGGTGCCAGCCAAGCCTTGAACATGATCTCTAAAACCAGCAGTGGCAAATTTCAGTGACTTCAGCTTCCTCCCAAGTGGTCACCCAGGACCCATCTCCTTATTTTTGTTCCATTCCAGTCCTCCCGCCATGTCCGTTCCTGGATTTCTACACTGGCTTCTGGTTCCTGCTCCAACAGTAGCACAGAATCTCCAAGGACTATGGCTTAGACTCTTTGTGTCACTACTCCCTACCTCCTGTTACAAAGGCCATGATCCTTATGCCTAACGACTAAGTACTGATAAGTTTCCCTACCCACAGAGGGTGTTAGGATGTTTTCTCAAAGTCGTCCACAGTGAAAGGCAGCGTTTATGGTACCAGAGTCAATGGAGTGAGGTAACCATTCCCTGACACCTCAGGTGGTCCCGGGACCACGGGCAGTGAGCGACGCTAGTGTATGCTCTATAACCCGTGTGCTCTGAACAGCGACGAGCCGCTGCAGGGAATGTGGCCCAGCTAAAGATCCCAGCCCTGGTAGAGAGTAAGTGGCGCGTCACTGGCTCAGTTTTAGGAAGAGAAGGTGGAGGTCTGGGTGGGGAGAAGGCAGAGATTTCAGATCTGGTGCCGAAAATCAAGAATCGTGATCAGTATATTATAAAATATAACACAGTTGTAACAAGGAGTCTATAACGCAGAGTATAAGGAAAATGAATTCTTTTTATGATTCCACTCAAGTTTCTCTTTGTAACTCAACTTTTTAAAAAAGATTTTATTTATTTGAGAGAGGGATGGAGTGCACGAGTGGGGGGAGGGGCAGAGGGAGAAGCAGACTCCCCGCTGAGCAGGGAGCCTGATGCAGGCCAAGACCAAGACCCGGAGATCAAGACCTGAGCTGAAACCAGATGCTTCACTGACCGAGCCACCCAGGCGGCTATTATAACCCTATTCCAGCGGAAAGACAAAAGTCAATCCGGGTCCATTCAGCACAGCTCCCCACCCCCACCAGCTACCCATCTCCTCCCATTGCCTTCTCTTTGCCTTTGGGGCTAAGAAATCAGGGGATGGAGATAGTTGTAGGGGACACCTCTGGCCCGAGCTGACGCTGTGCTCAGACACTTTCTTAGCTGTGAGCGGAGCCTCCAGGAACATGCTCAGTTAGGATCCATGTCCGGACGGAGATAGGTCTAGGGTTCTACCCCAAAGTATCTCGACACTTAAGAGAACACTTACGTTCCCTGTTTAGAAATGCCCCCAACTAGAGGGATGGCATAGGCAAGTCACTCAACTCGTTCTAACTTAAGTCTGTCCGATTATAAAATATGGGGGTCCAACCCCATGGTCTCCGTGGGCCCCTCTCGCTCTTATTCTAGGCTGACCTGTAGGTAGGGTTACCATCCCTGCCTCGTCAAGCAAAACCAAGGTCCTAGGCGAAGCACAGAGCAGATCACTGATCCCTTTCTGTCACGAGCCGAAAAAGCAGGGGTTTTTTTGGTGCAAAGTATTCAAATCTCAACTCCCAATTTCAAATATTTCTGCAAGAAAGTTTAACTCTCTGACATTAGGGAGAAACAGAGGCTATTTGGGATTGATAAGCAGAAGAGGTCCACTCACAGCAGAAAGAAGTGACTTTCTAGGAGTTTATGTTTATGACACAGGTGTTGCTTGTAACATTAACTGAAGTTACTGCAGCTCCTAGATAGACCCCTTGACTTTGCCACAAAGCTTCCGGAAAAGCTGGTGTTAAATTCCTCCCCTGCCCACTCTCCTACTTGTATGTGTAAGGCATTACAGATATTCTTCAACCTGAAATACAACATTTTTAGCTACTGAATTTGCTTGCAGCTTGTCGCATTCTGATTGCCCAAGGCAATCTGGGTTGATGAGATTACATTTTTTAGACTGCTATCCAACCAACTCCTTCCTTTTGTAAGATTGCTTTGGAACTTTTCACCTAACTACAGAAATCTTGGGAGGATGCTGTGTAAGAGGGAAAGAGAGAAGAGGGACCTTCACTGGAGATGTCAGAATCTTATTTTGCACAGATGGGGTCCGAGCGTTTCCACACAGAAGGGATGTATGAGTAGAAAAACTACTGGAGAATCAGAGACAAAACACGACACGAAAATCGGAAAGGCAGCGAGTGGTCGAGGATGACAGACAGACAGAATAGCCTTCAAAGGTTTGCGGATCATTCTCTTAAATGAGTCAAAACCCAACCTATCTTGAATGTTTCTCCATGTAAACATGTAAAAGTAGTTTCGGAAGATCCTTTACTTCCTCCAGATGGGACCTGGACTCTCTAAGCTCAGTCTCCTGGTTCATTTTCCGCCTGACTTCTGATTTCACTCTTGGAACTAAATGAGACACGAGATTAACTATTCACCACTGTTTCTTGGGTGAGAGACTGGGCTAGAGTCAGGTTTACTTCCTCATACCCAAAACGGGGATTGGAGAGCAAATTATAGTCTAGTTTTTCTGGCCTTAAGACTGTGACATGTTTTCATATGTCAGTGGGTCAATAACGAGGAATTTAGACTTCTCCTGGGAAGGTTGGAGCTGAGGGTAGCGAGCCATGACTGGGTGACTATGGGCAGCAGAAGGCTTCCCCCTGTATCTCAAATGACACCAATTAAGATGGCAGAAGTCCTGCTGGCTAAAAACAAAAAAATGACACAAAAAGCCAGGAGTGTTTGTTCTCTAAGGATCACAGCCTGAGATGGTTATCACAGGTGGCTCTTTGGTTAAGTCTTCACATCCATTTCTTGGGAAGAGAGCACATGAATCCTTAACTGAACAGGTGGACTAACAGAATCTGAGAAACAGGAGATCAAAACCAGTGAGCTGGAGTCACTCACTTGAGTGGCAGTAGACACCCAGAGAAGGAACAGGTGCTGGGGAGACAGAGGACTGCTGGGTCCCCAGATGCGGCTCAGTGTGGACGTGCTAAAGCAGAGATTAAGGATCAAAGATGCTCAACTACAAAGACAGGAGGTTGACTCTTAGTGAGGTTGACTCTTAGTGAGTTAATTAAAATAACGATGGGGGGAGGTCTACACACCAGATTATGTGTTGGGTGTTACGGCAACAGTCATAGGACAAAGCCACCCCGAATCAGCAACACCAGTGTCAGTAACAGCAATGACAAGAACCATTGTGAACCAGCTGGCTAAGCTGAGGTCTGCTCACAGTTCTCCTGGAGATGGATAAAATTCAGAAGCTTAGCAGCAGGTGAGAAACTCACGATGGAGTGTAGAGATTTAACTGTACCTAAGCCTGGCTTCATGGTCCTGAACAAGTGGTTATTACATTGTATTCCAAAAGAATCATCTAGATTCAGGTTAAGAGGAACTCATTGGCTTGGAGCATCAACAGGAGAACCAGCCGTCCTCTGCATTGTCAATGCTTATCTTTCCAAACAGGAATCTCTTTGAAGCCTACAATGTTTAGAAGACGGTTTAGAAGCCTGGAGTGACTCTTCCTCGACTATCAGATGAAGTCTAGATTCCATCAAAAGTGGTGTCAAAACGCTTCACAAATGTGATCTCAGCTTATTTCTTAATTTCCAGTCACTTCCCTGGCATATCTCTCCCTCTAGCTACATTCTGTCTCAAATTTACCATGCATTTCCATACTTCAGTGCTTTCTAGTTTTGGTGAAATACGCATAACAGAACAGTTATTGTTAAGTGTATAATTCAGTGGCAATAAATAATTCTAGTGTTGTATGTATAGCCATCAACATGATTTATAAAACCATTTCATCACACCCAACATAAACTCTGTACCCATTAAACAAGAACTCCCTCTTTCCTCCTCCCCTCGGCTCTTGCTACCTTGCATCCTACTTCCTGTATCTATGTATTTGTCTCGTCTAGGTACCCCTGTAAGTGGTGTCATACAATACCTGTCCTTCTGTGTCTAGCTTATGTTATGAAGCATCATGTCCGTAAGGTTCATCCATGTTGTAGCATGTTGTCAGAATTTCACTTCTTTTTAAGGCTAATATTCCATTGTTAACTACACTGTGTATTATGTATTTTTATACATTCATCTGCAGTGGACTTTTGGGTTGCTTCCACCTTTTGCCTATTGTGAATAATGTTGCCATGAACATACAGGTATACAGGTATCTGTTAGAGTCCCTACATAAAATTCTTTGGATATACATAGACACATCCATACATATATACATACATACATATATAACTAGAATAGAATTGCTGGGTCATTGGTAATCCTAGGTTTAAATTCTGAAGAATTGCCAAGCTATTTCCCACCAGGGCTGACCCATTTTACATTTTCACCAGTAATATAGGAGGGTTCCAATTTCTCTATACTGTCAACATTATAATGGGTATGAAGTAATAACTCACTGTGATTTTGATTTGTACATTTATTTTTAAAAAAAAAAGATTTATTTATTTATTTATTTGTGTGGGGGAGGGCAGGAGACAGAGGGAGGGAGAATCTCAAGCTGACTCCTCACTGAGCATGGAGCCTGACTCAGGACTCGATCCCAGGACCCTGAAATCATGACCCAGCCTGAAATCAAGAGTCAGCTGCTTAACTGACTGAGCCGCCCAGGTGTCCCAATTTGCATGGCCCTAATGACTAATGATAGTGAGCATCTTTTATGTGCTTATTACCATGTGTATATCTTCTTTGGAGAAATGTCTACTTAAGTCCCTTACACTTTTTTTTTTTTTTTTTAAGTTTATAGCACCTGTGTAAGTGGGAGGAGGAGTCTTCAAGCAGATTCCTTGCTGAGTGTGGGTTGAGTTATAGGACTTCTCTATATATTCGGGATATAAATCTCTTGCCAGAGATAGGATTTGCAAATATTTTCTACCATTCTGTAGGTTGTCTTTTTGCTTTCTTGATAGTGTCCTTTGATGTACAAGTTTTTAATTTGGATGAAGTCCAAATTTTTCCTTTTGTTTCCTATATTTTAGTATCACATCTATGAAATCATTACCAAATCTAAAGTCATGAAGATTTTCCCCAGTGTTTTGTTTTCTTCTAGAAGTTCTTAAGATTTAGCTTTTAAGTTTATTTTGGTCTTTTACCCAGTCTGAGTTCATTTTCACATATGGAGCAGGGTAAAAATCCAACTTTATTCTTTTGTAGAAGATACCCACTTTTCCAATACCATTTGTTGAAAAGTATGATCTTTTTTATTGAACGGTTTTTGCTCTCTTTTCAAAAATCAACTGACCAATTGCACTACTGGGTATTTACCCTAAAGATACAAACGTAGTGATCTGAAGGGGCACGTGCACCCAAATGTTTATAGCAGCAATGTCCACAATAGCCAAACTATGGAAAGAACCTAGATGTCCATCAACAGATGAATGGATCAAGAAGATGTGGTATATATATACAATGGAATACTATGCAGCCATCAAAAGAAATGAAATCTTGCCATTTGCGACAACATGGATGGAACTAGAGCATATCATGCTTAGCGAAATAAGCGGAGAAAGACAACTATCATATGATTTCCCTGATATAAGGAAGTGGAGATGCAACATGGGGGGTTAAAGGGGTAGGAGAAGAATAAATGAAACAAGATGGGATTGGGAGGGAGACAAACCATAAGTGACTCTTAATCTTATAAAACAAACTGAGGGTTGCTGGGGGGAGGGGGTTGAGAGAAGGGGGGTGGGATTATGGACATTGGGGAGGGTATGTGCTTTGGTGAGTGCTGTGAAGTGTGTGAACCTGGCGATTCACAGACCTATACCCCTGGGGAGAAAAATATATGTTTATAAAAAATAAAAAATTTAAAATTAAAAAAAAAAATCAACTGACCATATACGTGAAATGTTTTTTTCCTGGGTTTTTTTCTATTCTGGTCTATTGGTCTATAGGTCTGTTCTTTTTTTTTTTTTTTTTTTAAAGATTTTATTTATTTATTTGACACAGAGAGAGAGATCACAAGCAGGCAGAGAGAGGAAGGGAAGCAGGCTCCCTGCTGAGCAGAAAGCCTGACACGGGGCTCAATCCCAGAACCCTGGAATCATGACCTGAGCCAAAGGCAGAGGCTTTAACACACTGAGCCACTCAGGTGCCCCTATATGTCTGTTTTTATCCCAGTACCATATTGCTTTGGGGTGAGAGACAATTCCAAGCAGACTCTATGCTGAGCACAGAGCCTGATATGAAGCTCGATCTCATGACCCTGAGATCATGACCTGAGCTGAAATCAAGAATCTACACAACCTACTGATACACAACCTACTAAGTGATGCAGGTGGTCCGAACTTTGTTCTTCTCTTTCAAGACTGTTTTGGAAATTAGGGGCCACTGGCAATTCCATATGAATTTGAGGGTTGGTTTTTCCATTTACACACACACACACACACACACACACACACACACACACAAGGCTGTTTTGTGTTTTGATAGGTCTTGCTTTGAATCTGTAGCTTACATTAGTGTTTTAACAATGTTAAGTGTTCTTTTCAGTGAACATGGGATATATCTTTACATTTATTTATATATTTAAAAATTTCTTTCACCAGTGGCTTATAGTTTTCAGCATACACATCTTTTCCGCCCTGGTTAAATTAATTTTTCAGTATTTAAATCTCTAGATGCTATCATAAATAGAATTGCCTTTTTTTTTTTTTTTTTTTTTTTACTGGTTCATTGTCAGTATATAGAAACACAACTCATTTGTGTGTGTTGATCTTATAATCTACAGCTATGCCAAATTTATTAGGCCTAACAGGTTTCTGTGAATTCTTTTGGATTCTCTATAGACAGGGCCATGTCATCTACAAATGTAGTTTTACCTCTTCCTTTCCTATTTGGGTACTTTTTATTTCTTTTTCTTGGCAAATAGCTCTCACTGATCCTCCAGTATAATATTTTACAGAAGCCAGTGAAAGTGGGCATCCTTGTCTTATTCCTGATCTTAGGGGTAAAACTTAATTTTACCACGGAGTATGGTGTGAGTTGTGGGTTTTCATAAATACAGCTAATCACATTGAGGAATTTCCCTTCCATTCCTAGTTTTCTAAGAAGTTTTTGTCAGGAAAGGGTGTTGGATTTTGTCAAATGCTTTTGCTGTGTTAGTTGAGACGATCAAATGATTTTTATTTCCCCTCTAATTTATAACTGTGATATATAATGTTGATTGATTTTATGTTGAACCATCCTTGCATTCCTGGGATAAATCCCACTAGATCATGGTAAATAATGGTAAATAATCCTTTTAATATGCTGTTGAAATCAACTTGCTAATACTTTGTAAGTCTTTTTGCATTCATATTCATAAGGGACATGGTTTTCCATTCTTTTCTTGTGGTATCTTTATTTGGCTCTAATGTCAAGGTAATGCTGGCCTCCTAGAATGAGTTAGAAAGTGTTCCAAACTTTTTCATTTTTTGAAAGTGTATGCAAAGGAGTGGTGTTAATTATTCTTTATACATTTGGGGAGCCATTGCTCCAGAACTTTTCTTTGTTCATGCCTTTTTTCAGGGCAAAGTCTAAGATTTAAGGGAAGAAAGTCTTACTGCAAGGCATTTTCTTTTTAAACTTTTTTTTAAAAGATTTTGTTTATTTATTTGACATAGAGAAATCACAAGCAGATGGAGAGGCAGGCAGAGAGAGAGAGAGGGAAGCAGGCTCCCTGCTGAGCAGAGAGCCCGATGCGGGACTCGATCCCAGGACCCTGAGATCATGACCCGAGCTGAAGGCAGCGGCTTAACCCACTGAGCCACCCAGGCACCCCTGCAAGGCATTTTCTTAAGAGTGCCAAGGTCCACAAAAGAATTTTCCCAGGGACCCCTGCTGATACAACTAGTTCAATCTAATCTTCACCCACAAGATATGATTTTTTAAAAAGATTTTACTTACTTATTTGAGAGAGAGAGAGAGGAAGAGAGAACATGCACAAACTGAGGGTGGGGAGAGAGAAGCAGACTCCCTGCTGAGCAGGGAACCTGACTTGGGGCTCAATCCCAGGACCCCGAGGTCATGACCTGAGCTGCAGGCAGATGCTTAACCAACTGAGCCACCCAGGCAATCCTTACCAGATATGTTTAAATTACTTCCTAAAAGTAAGCTGTAGTTTGTAACTGCCTTATTACGTATGCCTATGATATGTGGATGGTATACTTTAGTTCACAAAGGTTGGACCCAAGTATAACAAGTCAACAACATGCCTTATATCTATTTGAAAATCTCCAGGTCTCTTTAAAAACCACATGTTTTATTCCTCTTTATGTGAACTGTGGGTAAAAACAGAAGTTAGAAGTTTGGAACTTGGAATCAGACAGCCTGGAATAACATCTGTAAATACTAGATTAAGTAGGCATATTAAAAGCAGATTAGATAAACCGAAGAGTTAAAATTTTTAGTTCTTTAGGCTTTTTTGAATTTCAAGTTTTCTCTTACCTTAATCCAAGGTGCGTTTTAAAACTGTATTTATATATGAAATACATAAATATGTATATTTACATAAATAGATATTTTTTTTCTGGGCACTTGCCTCACTAGTATCTGTAAGTATATTCCGATGTCCTTCAACTAGGAAGACCATAAGAGATTGAATGAAACTCTTTCCTTCAACCTCTACACATTTGGGATATTTTGGCTACAGAACCCCAAGAAACAGTACTAGTAGAAAATAATTGACAGAAAACTAATGAAAAATAATAGTGTCTACATTTCCTTTTACCCCCCAAGGCAGGGTGGGGGAGGGCAGGACTGCTAGGTCTCCCATTAATCTGCTTGCTCTTTTCATCTTTGGCCAAGGAAAATCTCCTTCTTGATCTTAGACCGGCCACCCAAATCTGTGCCCCACACCATTCATTAATTTGATCTCCTCAAATACAGCTGCAATCCATTTTCTTTGAATTTTTCTTCCTTTGCTGCATTTGTTAGAATTAGACTCTATGTCCCTCGGGGCAGGACTCTTTTTATTCCATATATAATTCTTTTCGGTGGTCGTGTGTTAATATCAGAATTTAAACCCACCTAACCTTATTTATAAAATTGGTTTTTGTGTTTAAATGGCTAGAGTAAATCATGAAAGGGGAAAAAATTATGATCGCCAAAGACATACTACTTGATATATGTGATCTCATTTCATCTTTCAGTGACCCTGCAGTAGAACTGTCTCTATTTTACAGATGAGGCTCAGAAAGTGGCCTGGCTGCAACTTAAACCAAACTTTTGCTGATGTCAAAAACCTCTCTTTATGCTCTTTCCCTAAACAATCCGCCTCCAAACTGTACTGAGGTCTGAGGAAACTACTGAGGTCTGAATCCAGTTGGTTCAGATCCTTGACTCCTTGATGGTTCCATAACTCAGATTTTATAGTTTCTTTCTTTAATTGTTTTAAAGATTTATTATGAGCGAGTGGGAAGGCTGAGGTGCAAAGAGAGAAGGAAAGAGAGAATCCCAAGCAGACTCCCCACTAAGCACGGAGCCCCACATAGAGCTCGATCCCTGGACCCCGAGATCATGACCTGAGCTGAAACCAAGAGCTGGATGCTCAACTGACTGAGTTACCCAGGCACCCTAAATTTTACAGTTTCAGCACCATAAATTCTAGCTCGGTGGTTAGGCAGGTGCAAATTTATTAAACATGTGCTATTAATAAAGTAAAAAACTAAAGAAAAATATTTTGAGAAATAATTAGGATCTCAGCTTAAATATAAATTTGCCATGGGTCCTCTAAATAGGTCACGCCACAGAACTGAGGTTCTCAAGCTTTCTTGATTCATGCCACACCTAGGCCAACCGAAAGAGCTAACCATCCTGTTTACTAAGTAGCGAGGCGCTAACAACTTAATAAATGCTTGTGTCTTAAATACCTTACAAAAATTTGTGTGAAAAAAGTAATACAATTAAATTGAAATAAATATATTTTTGTTTTATTCTAAAATTACCATCATTATGTATTAATGGAACATGTGCATCTGTTGGGCACTGCACAACTTCTCAAACCATGATATAAGATTGTCTTCAGTTCCTGTTTTACATTTTCACTTGATACTTGCTTTTCTGTCACAGCAGCTGCCTAAAATCCAGTCTTAGACACAGCATCATGGAAAAGTGTGCATTCCAATGTTGAAATCCAACCATTTTGAGCGACGACTTTGTACGGTATCTGACAGATGTCACTGTTTCCCTCAGACGTTTAAAATATCCTGGGGTGCCTCAGGGCCCAGGCAAATCTTAAGACTATCTTTCCCCCCTTTCTTTGTCTCTTCTTTCCTTCTCTCTTTTCCTCCCTTCCCTCCCTCTTGCCCTTCCTTTACTTTCCTCTATGTTTGTTATGGTGATAAAACTCAACGTTCATTTGTAAGTCCAATTCTCTCCCTGTGACTGAAATCTTCAACCTGGACTGAAGTCAACAGGAAAGCATATGTTTTGACTGAAAGACATATGGAAATCTGATGTTTAGACACATTTCTCTAGCAACAAAGCGAAGTTTTCACCAAAGAATTTTTTTCCGTTATCCAACTATCTCCCACTGGATGAACCAGGGAAGACAGAAAGAAAGAGGGAGAGGGAGGGAAGGAGAGAGAGAGAGAAAAAAACCTTGATTAATAAACCTTCTTTATTTAAAAATGTGATGTACGAGGTGGGGCCTTTGAGAGGTGACTAGGTCAGGAGGGTGGGGCCCTCAGCAATGCAATCAGAGCCCTCACGAGACAAGGACACCGTCCTTCTGCCACGTGAGATGCATAAGCAGACGGCCGTCTGTGCAACAGGAGGGGAGTCCTCACAAGATACTAAATCTGCTGGCGCCTTGACCTTGGCCTGTCTAGTGTCCAGAATTATGAGAAACACATTTCTGTGAGTTATAAGTCACCCGGTCGACGGTGTTGTTATAGCAGCTGGAATGAACCAAGACAGGTCTCTTTATAGCTTCCTTTTCAGCAGGAAGAGTCACTATTAAAAAAAAAAAAAAAAAAAAGGAAAAAAAAAGATTTGGGCACTAAGGGAAAATCTGAGGCACATGAGCGTTGCGTTCACAAATGGCCAGTCAACCGTTCTGTCATGGCTGACTCCGAACGCATCAGGATGGTTTACGTCATTCTAGGCCGACAGCAGCTTCACACAAAAGAAGTTCCTTTCTTGTTTTACCCACTTGCAGCACGTGCTGGTGCGGGGCTCTGCTCCTCGCACTCCCTCGGAGGACTCAGGCCGAGGACAGCTTCGTCCTGATGTGGCGGGAAGAGCATATGGCGACTGTACCCCGGCTCTTTCAACATCTGCCTCGAAGATCGGACCCTTCCACTCTCCGTGCATTGGCCGACACAGGTCACGAGGCCAGGCCCAACTCCAAGGGAGTGGGAGGCGTGCAGGAGCACCGTGGGCAGGAAGGAGAGGAGGTAGAAAGTGCACACCCTTCCTGATGACTGCTCTTGCTCGGAAGGCTCCCAGGCTCACCCTGTCCACGAGAGAACTGTGCCGTCAGCAACAAACACACCCTTCCCCCTTCTCTCCCTCCTGCAGGAGGTCATGGGAAAAGGCAAGCTGGATGTGTAGACCCTAGCCCCTGTCTAGCCAACTCTCACCAGGATGGCAAACGTTGCACATGACCTGGTCCCTGTTGTGGGATTTTTGTATTTTCTGAACCTCTGAGCAAAATGAAGCTGCAGCCCAACTCGGGCTCAGAAACAGGAAAGGTGGCAGGAGGTGACCCCGTATGGCTGAAACAATCCTTGAGAACCCCCATCACAGTGAGGGATGGGCAGTGGGGCTGCTGGATGGCTGGGCGTGCCCTTCGTCCACAGGAAGGACAGCACAGGGTAGCCCAGTAGAGGCAAGAACAACTTCAAGGGCAGGAGGGGATGAAACAGGGGAGAGGTGAGAGAGAGAGTGGGGAAAGAGTGAGACGGGGAGCATGAACACCCTTTTGGTCTCTGGTCAGTCAGGGGCACAAAGCTCTTCTTATGTCCCACACAGTGTGACTCCTAAGTGTCCCAAATGCATGTTCCCCTGGGGGCCTCTGGGACGGGCCCGGGTAGGTCTTCTGCATTGGAAATGTGAGTTCCTCTTAGAAGCACACATGTACTAACACTCGCTTTGTTTTGCTTGTTTGTTTTTTTAGCTCACCAACCAATGACATAAATTATAATTTGGATTCCTTAAACGACACCTAAAAGGAGGAGCTAAACAGGGGTGTGGGTTTAAAGATGAAATGTCCTATGGTAACCAGAGGGCACCTGATTCCCCTGGACCGATACGATCCAGATAACATTTAAATTCTGGTGTTCACAGGATCGCTTAGTACATCGAGTCCTTTTATTGTGAAATAAATCATTGTATTTGGTAAAAGCCAGTGATGTCAGGTAGAGAGAATCACTTGATGTCATCGATCAGAACCATCAGAGAAGGGGCACAGCTGGTTTGAGACGAATCCAGTTTTTGGAAGTTCGTGGCTGCCAGAGAAGTGGGCGATTCCCCACACTTCTCAAAATGTCACCGAGAGTCCTTTACTTGGTGACTCTCCCTGTGCATTCCGAGAGAAGTCTTGTTCCAAACACAGGTTTCCCTATAAACTTTCCAGGACCACATCTACTGTGGAAAAGAAGCTGTTTGTAGCATCAGGACTCCACACAAAGCATCCAGAGAAAGAAACATTTTTAAATGTTTATTGAAGACTCAAAATTCTTCCCACGTCAGGAAAAGATGACCAGATCCACTGCTCAATGAAGCTCTGACTTGAAGGCTGGAGGCTTGAAGAAAAATGCAACCACTTCCTGCTGCAGATGAACGAAAGGAGGTTCATGTGAAAGATATGCCGCGGCAACGGTTAGTAGGTGTCATGTCACATAACGGATGGCCCAACGGGACGGGCGACAGGGTAAGCCTCATAAAAAGTATGGCGGACTCGGGGGCAGAGACCAGAGTAAACTCCAGCTCCTGGAGGACTGATGCCGTTGCTTTTCTGTTCAGTATGGATTTTAATTAGAAATGTAGTCTTCCTCACAAATGGTTCCATCAGTTGTGCTTTAATTATAGACTTTGACCAAAAGAGCCAGAAGGAGGGCCAACAGAGCCAGGCCTACAGACACCCCCAATGCACAGTCTCCACGGAGCTTTTCCAAGCGGAGCGTCATTCTGGAACTCGCGGGGTCCCGCCGAACCGTGGAAGTGTGGGGCACCGAGCTCAGGTCAGTCCCAAGCCTTTTTCTGAAGTCCTATGAAGATGGAAACATAGAGGGGAAAACGTGATTGTGAGATACAGAACAGGTCTACTGTGACTCTCAGTCAAACATGAGTCTCTCAAGGAAGCTTTTTTGTCTTTACTGAGATGTAAATGACATAGAACATTTTTATTAGTTCAGGGGGGCAGCAGATGGACTCCAAAATGACCCCCACAGTAGGGCTGCTTATAACATCCAGAGCCACACATAGTCACAGCCTTTTTTCTTTTGATGAGAACGTTTAGGATCTCCTCTTGGCAACTTTCAAATATGCAACATAGTAACTATAGTCACCGCCCTGTGCTTGATATGCCCAGAGCTTACTCAGTGCCCTAACTAGAAGTTTCCACCTTTTGACCCCCTTCACCCACCTCGTCCACCCTCTCCACACCCCCAACTCTAGCAACCACCAATCTCTCTCCAGATCTATGAGTTCCATTTTTTTTTTTAGATTCCACAGATAATTGAGCCCATATGGCATTTGTCCTTCTCGGACTTAATTCACTTAATTTCCTAAAGGTCCATCCACACTGTTGCGAATGGTAAGATGTCTCCCTTTTTTATGGCTGAGTAAGACTCACATATACAGACACATGCACACACACACACACACACACACACACACACACACAGGATATATATCCCACATCTTCTTTGGATAAAGAGAACGGACATTTAGGCTGTTTCCGTATTTTGGTCACCGTGAATCATGCTACAACGAACACAGGGGTGAGTGTTTTCCCTTTCTTCAGATAAATATAGAGAAGAGGAACTGCTGGATCCTACGGTATTTCTGGTTTTAATTTTCTGAGCTGCCACCATACTGTTTTCCACAGTGGCTGCACCAATTTACATTCTCTCGCAACACTGCCCCTTTCTCCACATCTTTGCCAGCACTTGTCATTTCTTGCCTTTTGGATAACAGCCATTCTGACAGGCGGGAGGTGATAGCTCACGGTGGTTGTGATTTGTGTTTCCCTGATGATGAGGGACGTTTAGCATGTTCCGTGTACCTGCTGGCCAACTGGATGTCTTCTTTGGGGAAGTATCTACTCACATCCTCTGCCCTTTCTTTTACTAGATTGTTTTTTCGCTAGTGGGTTATAGGAGTTCTCTATATATTTTGGATATTATCAGGTATCAGATATATGATTTGTAAATATTTTTTCCATTCAGGAAGTCTGCTTGTTTTGTTGATGGTTTTCTTTGCTGTGTAGAAGCTTTTTGGCCTGATGTAAGAAGAAGCGATCGCTTAGTAACTTCTCCAACACAGACACATTCAAACACCCACCGTGGGTCAGGTAGCCCCAAGTTAGGTATGAATAAATCACATTTCTTTGCCTTGAAGTATCAGGCCAAGTTCCTGATTTTCCAGATAATACACAAAATATATAGGAGAGAAAGAGAGAGAGAGAGAGTTAGTTTAAGGAGAAGCATAACATTTTTTAAAAAATTTTATTTATTTATTTGACAGACAGAGACTACAAGTAGGCAGAGAGTCAGGCAGAGAGAGGAGGAAGCAGGCTCTCTGCTCAGTGGGGAGGGGCTCGATCCCAGGACCCTGGGATCATGACCTGAGCCGAAGGCAGAGGCTTTAATCTGCTGAGCCACCCCAGGAGAAGCATGACACTTATGTACAATGGAATCATATAAAAAATGGACCTTTGGGAGATGGAGCCATATCTACTCAGCAAAGTAAGAGAATGACAGAGGAGAACTGTGAAAGCTGTTTTATTCTGCAAACATATCCCTCCGGGTGGAGAGTCCCAAGATGCCCCAAACATGAAGAGGGAGCTGAAGGGTGTGGGTGGCCGGAGGGACAGGCCCACCACACTAATTTTCTGGTAGTCTGTGTTCCCTGATGCTTTCTACTGGGGGGGGGGGGGTGTGCAGAGGAGTGGGGAGGGGGCACGTGGCTGCTCTCAAGATGGTTCTAGCTTTTCGAAGCATAACTTTAATTCTATTATATAAGATCTCCGTCTTATCTACAGGCTTTAGAATCGCTGCCTCCACTGCTGAGACCTGAAACACCACTCAGAGATGGATATGGAAGTGGGCAGGAGGGTGTGGATGCGAGGAACAGTGTGGGGGCACGAGGGGGCGACCCAGAGGCAGGACAATGTAAGACACATCTGTGAAAGTACAAGAAACCCACAGCAGCACCAAGCGTGTTTCAATAACCTTTTTATTTTGAGTATTCTTCCTTCCAAGCTCCCTAAGACCCTCTTGTTGACCCCTACATCCTCTGGGTAGGAGTTGCAGCTCATCGCACACAGTAGATGCAGGGAAACCATACCTTCCAGAAGGAAACGGTGGCCTGAAGGCACAGGGTGCACCAAAGGGAGGGAAGAGACCGGGAGTAGAGGATCCAGTGGTGAGCTGCGGCGGGAGGTGATGAGCATCTATGTTAGGATGGTGGCAGATGTCCCCCCTGGAGAAGGAGGGACCACGGACTTTTGATGGAGAACCCACAGGACCTGAGTTCAGACGAGTGAGTAACGAGAGGTATAGAGAACACGAAGGGGGAAATGAAAATAACGTTCAGAATCCAGTTTCCACCGGCTAATGATTCCATGTGAGAGACGCGCAAGGATTCTCGCTTTGATGCTAGGAGACTCATTGCAAAGTCAAAACCAAAAAACGAAAAACAAACGGCTAACCACCGACTAAATCTGCCAACCCGGTGCCAGTCCAATTAGGGCTCACTTGTGCGCTCCACAGGTACCTGAACTGACCCCCTGCTTGCGTCCATCCCCCGAGAAGGGGGCACGCAGCGGAACAGACGAACAGACAGACGAGCTTCCTTCCCTGCGGGGGTGGGGGACAGTCACCAGAGCTCACAGGTCCACCCAAAGCTGCCCCCGCCTCAGGGGACCATTCTCTCATGAATCTGGCTTTCTGTGTGATACTTTAGCTAAGAATATGCCAACAAACTTAGTTTGCCTAAAAGTAGTCTCAGTATCTCAAGGACAGCCCTCATCTGGACCCAGCAGCCAGCCTCGGGAGAGAACGCAGTTCTTCTTTGCTGCAATGACATCAGGGATAAGAGTTCTTCAAAGCAGCGAGGCTCTCTGCCTACTTCACCCCCAGGCTTGGCCCTGCAGCTGTGGGGATGGAGCGGGGACACAGCGGGGACTCGGGAAGTGCTTAAATGTGACTGAGTGAGTGAATGGGAGTGCACATTCCCGAGGACAGGACGCACAGATGATTAAAAAATGTGCCTTTCCGTGTCCCTCATGACCTGTGTGTCCTGTGATGGGCACAGGGAATGAGTCTACAGGAATCCTAAGGTGTTGCCCCTAGAGATCAAAGCTTCTTAAATTTGGATTTACGAGACCATCCTTGAGAGGCTAACTCGTGTCTCATCAGCCCAAGTTTGAGATTTTTGAGACCAACCCGGCTTTGAAAAGCCAGTGAAGACTACAGACTGTACCCCTAAAAATGTGGGGGTGCCTGTGCCCGTATGCACTCAGCCCCACTCACACCCCCACTTCAAGGGAGCTCAGCTAGAGGTCCAGCCAGACAGCGTGGGGACTAAGGTTTTCTGTTCAGGAAAAAGTACGAATACAAAATTAAGTACAGGGTATGGAAGGGCCCTCCCAGAGTGAGCCCCCGAAATGCAGTCTCTCCTGGCTTCTGGAAGAATCTCCTCTGTTCTGCCCATCTGTCTGCATGCTGGACCCTGGTTCTACACCCGCCATTTCAAACTGTCCCTTGGTGATCGCTGGCACCCAGCCAGGGGTCAGGCGGCCCTGGGCAGGAGGAGGCCATGTCTTAAAGCACTGAGCATCTGTGTTTATAGAACCTTCTGCTTCCCAAAGCTGCCTCATAGCTAATGTGTTTGTGCTCTCCAACTTGACTTTCGATGACTGTTCCACAAAATTTCTGCTCCTTCTTCTAACTCATCTATCATAAAATTTTCTCCAAATATGAAAGTTACCCAGTGAATTACCAGAGTGGATGGCCTGCAGATGTGTTCTTCCCTGGGCATTTCCTTATCCCCTTCCATACCCTGCCCACTACTCAATCCCAGCAAACAGCTAGTATGTCTGAACGTAGGGGACCCTCCCATCCCCAGGGGCCACACCTGCAGCACAGAAGCTCACAGACAGCAGCGGGCAGCCGAGCCCACCTGCCCTGCCGCTCTCCCGAAGATCAAGGTGGGCACCTGACAATGCGGCAGGAGAGGGACATTGCAGTCTATCTCTACCACACTGTGTTTCTTAAACAAGGTCACCTTTTACCGATCCAAGATCTTGATTAAAAGAATTTGATGATACATTTTAAAATATAAGATTGAGAAAAAGACTTCTCAGCTGGCAGTGGTCAGCAGGGAGCTAGCTTTGTACATTTCAATTGTCACCAGCACAGTGATACTGAAGGAAAAGTAACTTAAAAATTTAGGAGGGGCGCCTGGGTGGCTCAGTGGGTTAAGCGTCTGCCTTTGGCTCAGGTCATGATCTCAGGGTCCTGGGATGGAGCCCCGCATTGGACTCCCTGCTCAGCGGGGAGCCTGCTTCTCCCTCTCCCTCTTCCTGCTACTTCCCCTGCTTGTACTCTTTCTTCCTCTGACAAATAAATAAAATCTTAAAAAAAAAAAAAAAGGAAGCAGAAGGACTGTCTCCTGAACATTTCCACATAAAACTATGGCAGACCTCTATACAGTCAGAAGCAACATTCATGAATAGGAAATACTGCAGCATTTCTATGATGCAATTTACACAAAAAGTGCTTTCAGGTGAGGTGATGATAAATAACAATGCTAACATAAAAGTTTATGTACACACACTGACACACAGATTAGAGAAAAACAGTATGGCCAATAATTCCAGGAAGTAAACAAAAGGCTCAAACCTTCCGTAAACTTCTTAAACATTATTACCAAAGGTTATTAATTCTTGAAATTCAAGACGCACTTCCCTCTCTCACACTGTGATGCGCCCACTCTGGGACATGTTATTGCTTGCTAAAACTAAGGAAACACCAACGCTCAAACTTACACATTTTAAGAAATCAAACTCTACTTAGAAATGCCTTTTTCAAAACAGAAATTTGAAACGAGGATAGGACCTTTGTTTGATCGAAAAGATCCCTGCGTGTACCCAGTTATAGCAAACTAAGGACAACACTGAGAAAGTGTTCACTTTGATCAACACGGGCTATTCCTCCCACCGCCATAAATCTCACTGTTTCCTTGATTAATCTCTAAACATTCTTGCTAATTCTTAAAGTATCCTACTAATTTTCAAAAGTACAGTTTATCAAATCCTACTGCAGTAATAAATCTGTTAAAGCAGAACCAAGCAGCTACACTGAAAACAAAACCAAACAAAAACCACTTTGATGTTCAGGAAGTCTACGGATCAGACTTCAACCAGGTGGAGATACATGAAGACTTCAGAAAAGAGAAGTCGGTCCGCCTAGATGGTAACGACAGTCCATCTTGAGTTCCGCTCCGTGAGCAGCTACCTGCACGGCTGGGAAGAGACAAGGGGGCCCTACAACACCTGAGCACATGGGGTGCACGGAGGCCAAGTGGGACCCGTGCTGGGGCTGGGAGCACCCGGGTTCTGGGCTCTAATCCCACCTCCAACTTAGGAGTTGGGGGCAAATGACTTAGCCTCTGTTTCCACATAAAATCCCCTAAGAAATGGAGTTCCTGTTAGTATTTCCACATCACAGGGTGTTAGGAGGATCAAGTGAGCTAGGCATGTTAAGTGTTTTGAGCACATGAAACTCCAGGTTAACACATTCCGTGGTGTTCTGCGGTCCTAATGGAATTGGCAAACTGTCTCAGATACTCTTTTTGTGAAATTAGTCACTATTTTATTTGCTTCTCACATATAGCTAATTGATTTAGGCTATTCCTGTCCCTTCCCCATTATCAGGGGACACACGATATAGGACGGATGGGCACGGGTTCTAAATTCTGGCAGGGCAGACACTGAATCCAGGGTCAGACATGTGGCGGCTGTGTGACCTTGAGCAAGTGGTTTAAAGCCCCGAAGCCTAGTTATCTCTTCTATGAAGCAGGGATATCAATATCTACCATAAGAGGATGTTGAGAGGGTTCGGAGTGATCTGCCCCGTACCCAGGTTGGCTGTCTGGAATGCAGAAAGTCCACACGAAGGGCTATTACATCCCAGGAGCGCGACCTGGAACACGGGGACAGCCAGAGTTCCCCACAGCACCTGTCCCCAGCACTGAGACGAAGATGTCCTGTCCTGGGTACTCCCCTCGCGGGCTTACCCGCGACGGAGAAGCTATGCCTCCTTCCTCGGAGTGAGCCCTCTAGACCGGCTCTTAACTACAACCATCTCATACGTGCAGGGAAACTTGAACTCCACAATTTACGAAGAGGGGTTCAAGGGTCACATGTTCCAGGGGCTCATTTTTATATCTGCTTTTTCCTTTGATATTTAGTTTTGTTAGAACTTTTTTTCCCCTAAGGAAACTAAAAAGGAAAGGGGTCCCTCTCGATCCCACAAAGGTTTTATGTTCTGTGTCCTGTCTGAACCAGCCAGTTTCCCTCCGCCCTCTGTCTGCCCCCTGCTTCCTCTTGTGGTTGTTTTCCCAGGGCTCAGTCAGACGGGACCTCCTGTAGGAAAAACTCTCTCAACCAGCACCAGCCCCCAGGAGTGAGGCGTTTCCCCGCTGTGGGGCTGGGCATCCTGCTGGCCGGCCGAGTCATGGTACTTGCCAGTGGTAGTAAATGTCCCATCTGCTCCTGCGCGATCCCATGCGTGCTGGAGAGGAGCCCCGCCAGCACGTGTCCCGGGCCCCGCACCTTAGGGTGCTGGCTGGAAGGATATCTGCCTTTCTACCTGCTCCTTACTACTACAGATGCACATTTTATACAGGGGTATAAACTGCCATTTACCTATCCTAGGATTTCTTATTGGACTGTGGGCTAGATGGAACAGAGGGTCAACCACCATCTATACCGCACTGTATAACAATAAAATAGCACTAACGGGGAAAAACTTGCCAGCAGAGAAGTAGCATGGTACACTGGTTTTCTATTGCTACTTCAGTAAATTGCCACAAACCTCAGGTTTTAATACAAATCCATTAGCCTGCAATTCTGGAGGTTGGAAATTCAAAAAATCAAGGTGCTGCCAGAGATGCATTCTTTCTGGCAGTTCTAGGGGAGAACCTCCGTGCTCTTTATCTGGCTTCCAGAGGCTTCCTGTATCCGTTGGCTTGGGCTCTTTTCTCTCTAGTGTCAAAGCCAGTAGTACAGGCTTTTCAGTGAGGATCCTTGTGATTCACCCTGGGTCCATGGGGATAACCCGGGATAATTTCTCCATCTCGGCCTTCGATTGTTGTGTGTACGTGTGTGTGTGCACACGTGCACTTGTGTGTGTGCCCGTGTGCACGCGTGCTTGTGCGTGTCTGTGCGTGTGCATGTTGCCGCTCCTGGCATATGTGACTTCCCCGTGTTCTCACTGTCCCACCAGAAGGTGTGCTCAGTTCAGGCAGAGTTAAACCAGCTACAGGAGAGAATGTGCTCCAACAGACCCAATGTTCTTCTCCGTGTTACAGGGAAAAGGGGTGCCAGGCAGCTCCGGGGGGATGTGTCGCTGGCTGGCCAGGAATCCTCCTTGTGGAGAAAGACGCGGCCTCCAGGCTCATCCTCTGCTCACGCAGACCTGCTAAGCCATGGTGTTTGTCCTGCTCACGGCTTTTTCAGCCAAGAGACAAGGCCTGAAGGAGGCGGTCAGTGAGTGTTCTCTGAAGGGGATTTGTTCTTCTGTGTGTTCCTTTCCATTCTATATTTATATTTTTGTACAGGTGCAAACATCCTGCCCTTTTCTCGGGAGCTGGCTGGGCTTGGCCTTCTAGGGGAAAGTCATGGCGCTCAGAGGCCTCTCCTGCAGTTCCCCCCTCAGGAATATTTATAACTTGCAATGCATGAAACGGCCACAGCACCAGAAGCCGAATGATCCAGGAGGACAGGTGGGCCACAGCCTCTATATAAAAACGCTAAGGAGACGAGAGGCCTGTTCTAAGTCACCACGCGCCCGGCACCGTTCTAAGTGCTCTAAGGTGCAAATTCATTCCCCCCCAGTGCCCAGGGAGGCTGTTAACGTGACCTAATCCCAACCTGCCCAACTGACGGGGAGCGGCTGTGCGCGGTGAAGCCCATGAGAGGCTTGGCTTCGGTCCTGCGAAGTTCAGCCTTGGTGATAACATAGCAGAGGTCCATTTCTAACGCCTTACAGAGAAGTGAGAGAACCCAGGGCACGCCACGCCAAATGGTGATCGGGCTCGAGATTCCTTCCAAGCCGACTCTACCCACTTTACCTGTCACTGCACCTCACAGACGGACAATGGTGTTGTTTTGTGTTTCTCTGCAGAAGGCCATTCTAGGAAAGCCAGGTCAGGCCCCACGCCCTGCGGGGTCACTGCACCCCACCTGTCCTGCAGTTGTGAGCCATGCTGACACTCTGTAAATGGGACCTGGAGATGGCACAGTGCTGCATTTTCTCTGAAAACACACACACACACACACACACACACACACACACACTCTCATTTGGTCTGCTCACATCAGAACATGTTGCAAAATGTGTTTTAATGAGGAACAGTTGGTCTGGTTCTGCTCAACCAAAAGATATCCCTGGAAGAGAGTCGCCACCTGGCTTCCCATCTTGCCGTGCAGCATCTAAATGAGTTCTGCTGTCCCCGACCCCTGCAGGTGTTGCCAGGTCCATGTGCCAGCTGCCTTCCACGGACTGACAGACACCCTTGTCCCCGTGCTTCGGGTCCTCACCAGCTACGAGGACGTACAGGGGAGTGAGGGTGCCAAGCTACCCTTCTCACTACTTTTCCCGACAATTCCTCAAACTGGGAACATCGTAATATCGTATAATGAGGAGCGCCCGATTATCTCTGAACCAAAGATCTTGGTAGTTTCTAGTTCCTGAAGTCTCTGCACAGAATGCTCTATGCGTCGTCCATCAGCCGTGTCGGTACGCTGGCATGTAACGAGCTCCACAAATTAAACCTGGAACCAGTTACACCTTTTCATTTATTTGGGGAGGATATTTACAGGATAAAGCATCTGCCACAGAGTCACATGCTGAGAGCACAGGCCTGTCAGCCTTTCCATACCACTTTGGGCACTGGCTATTCTAAATTCGACATTATTTGTACGTCATTTCCCCCCACAACCTCTCAGCTCAAATGTGTAGTTGCTATCAGGTCATTAACATCGCAAAGAAAGAAAAATTTAAATCAGAACATACCCGCACATGCGAAATCACTATGATTGTGTTTTAAGTCCTGTTTTGGTGACAGCAGAGTAAATATAAGGCTTTGCTAATAAGGCCAAAAATAAATTATTAAACTATCTGTCATATGATCAAATGCATTTCGGATTATATTCTGAATAATTCTACCTTCACGTTCACCAAAGGAAGAGCTCGCATGTGCATCTGCCTGGTCTAGGCGAGCCTCTCTTTCAGGACGTCCAACCCTCTGACTTGAACCGAGCCCCAGTGAAAGAAAGAGATACTCACACCAAAAATCAAAGCTCCGCTTCGACGCATCACCTAGTGATTATTTTCTGTGAGATCATAATTTGCCCGACTCAAGAGATCCAAAAACAACTCTTAAGCTCTGAACATCTTTTAATGGGTTCAAAATATTACGTGTAAATTTTTCTCATGGCTCAAAAACATTGTTAGGGATGGAAGGGGAAGCTACTGGGGATGAAGACAAAGCTGTCTGATAGCTCACAGCTCAAGAGAAATTAGAGTTTAGCATCACCTTCTTGTTTTTTTCCTTTTTTCAACTGAGCCTGCACATATGGCCTATGCAGAAAAGCTATCAACACCAAATATGTGATCAATGTAAGGAAATTATGTTAAAATATACATTCTGCAGCGCAGTATGTTATCAGAAAAGACCCTCAAAATCTCCTGACTCTGTAGAGTCTGCTTTAAATACAAAACCATCTTCATATCTGAAAGTTATCTCTATTGTGATTGCATTTTAATTCCCAAAATACATACTTAAGGAAGCACCTCTTAATGTAAGTATCTTAACGTAAACTGTGGCCTCAGACCCCAATAATCTGGAATGAACATTGGTGGTTCCAGCCTTTGTAAGGGCTCCTCAACCCTCTACTTGTAGGCTTCTACCTGAATTCTGTCATCCTTTATGAAGTTCCTAATCTTTTTTTATCTTGACACCCTCTGTCTGTTCACATGCCTGACTCTGGCCTAGTTCCTGGCTTGTTACATTTACCAAATAAATGCGTGGGCTGCAGGATAGAAGAAGAGGATCTAGAATTAATAACACAGCATAAAATCTTTGCCCATAGTGGGACGTTGTCATTTGTCTATACATAACCTCCTTAGTTCTACAAAAAACAAGGGGCTGCGAGCTTTGCTTGAAGGGTGTGTTATCAGAAGTCTGGCATCTTATTAGCTGGGGATGCATTTATTTTTACTTCTTGTCCACTGTTATTTAAATTTTCTTCTTCCAAGAGAAGGCACATAGAGAAGCCTTTCTTAATAGCCCCACTTAAAACCCAAGCTATTTCTTTACTATATCAAAATATGGAAATTAGGGGCACCTGGGTGGCTCAGTGGGTTAAGCCTCTACCTTTGGCTCAGGTTGTGATCCCAGGGTACTGGGATCGAGCTCCATGTCGGGCTCTCTGCTTAGTGGGGAGCCTGCTTCACTCCTCTTTCTCTCTTCTGACTGCCTCTCTGCCTACTTGTGATCTCTGTCAAATAAATAAATAAATTCTTTTTAAAAAATATGGAAATTACTGTAGAAGGTATACATGGGTCTCTCTTTCATTAACTCAACGTTAGCTATGGAGGTAAACGCAAGTACACACATGCATACACATACACAAGGGACTGGACATAAAGAGGGAACCAAAAGGCTCCCTGAGAACTGCAAAGTTGGTCCTCACCATGTTCCTGATGATGGCAGGAGTCTAACTCCTTGAAACACTGGCTGGAAGCCCACATCTGCACACGCTAACGTTCCCCACAGGTGAGGACAAAGCTGAAGAAAGGAAAGGTGAACTGGGTCCAGATGCTTTCCTGATGATGAAGTCTTTTTGATAATCTCTTAAGCTCCAACTGAAACCACCCTCGTCCCATGAAGTGTATACAGAAAGCTGTGAACTAGGATGTCGACAAACGGAACAAGCAGGTGTATGAAAGTTAATCTTTAAGCAAGCAATTCAACTCAAAATAATTACTCCCATGGATTTCTTCCCACTAGGTAACCATGAGAGTGTGCTGGCAGATGTTTGTGCTTTAAATGAAAAAGAAGTCATGTGTGATGTTAACCGCGATTACCCTGCAACCCTTCCATTCTGTTCTGAGCATCATTTTCAGTGACACTGGGAATACGGTTCTAGCATCATTGAGCTCCATGGACTGCATAACATGAATAAAGGAGATGGCAGGTGCTTTGCTCTGTCCGAAGAATCTCATAAACGATGAGCTAACATGTAAGATGTTTTCTGTTTGAATATGGATAGGTTTCAAAAAGTAAAAAATAAACGACCCTACCACATGTCCCTGAAAATAACAGAGATTAACAAGGAGATTAAGTTGTTTGTATTACTGTAGAAGTGTGGTGGGCAACCTCCAAGATGGCTTCCAGTGACCTCTGCCTTCCGGTATTCACATCCTGGTGTAACAACTTCCCTCTCTTCCCGACTATGAGCTGATCGGCTTTGCTTCTAATTAATAACACTCAACATAAATTGAAATTTGGTCACCCAAAAAAATGTGGCTTCCCTGTTTCTCTCTCTGCTTGCTTGCTCTGAGGAAAGCCAGCTGCCACATGGTGAGGTGTCCTACACCAAAGCCCACAGGAGAAGGGACTGAAGGAGGCCTCTGACCAACGGCCACAAAGGACCAAGATCTCAATCTCAAACCCCATGGGAACAGGTACCCCACCATCCCCAAACAAGTGAACTCAAAGAGACCTTTCAGGTAAGATGACACTCCTGGTCAACACCCTAACTGCCGCCTCCTGACAGACACATGGCCAGAGGCACCCTAGCTACGCTGTGCCCAGAGTTCTGACCCACAGATGCTTTGAGATTAAGAATGCTTTTTGTTTCACGCTGCTAAATTTTGAGGCCATTGGTTACCCAGCTTTGTTACACAGCAATGGACAACTAATATAAAAAGATGCCAGGTAGAGGGCTGGACACCGACTCACATATATGTTGAAACGTGATTTTTATAACAGAGGCATTTCAGGCCACTAGGAAAGATGGCCTTTCAATAAAATTTTCTGGAACAATTCATTATACCCACATAAAACAATGAAATTTGACCCCTACCCACCATCCTTAAAAATTAATTCCAGGTACATTGATTATTTACCTGGGAAAGGCAGAACTGGAAAAATTTTAGGTAATATGGGCAGAAAAACCTTTCTAACCCACAAGGCAGGGAAACCATTCTAAAAATCACAAAAATACATGAAGTTCTAAGGCGCCAATTAGAGGGTAAAAGACAAGCCATGAACGGAGAGAAGCTACGTGCTTCACATACAGCTGACTGTAGACTGTGATAGTATGAAGAAACTCTAAAAATCCAAAAGGTATCAACTCAACAGAAGAAAACGGGCAACAGACTTACACAGACTCTTTAGCAGAGACGAGGTCTAAATAAATATCTCAAAAGAATCCAACAAATGTATACGCATATGCCGACCTCATTTGTCATTAGAGAGACCCAAGTTAAAAACACAATGAGACACCGATTCACAGACACTGGGCTGTCCAAAGGCAAAGCCATGCAACAGCTGAGATTAGCTGGCTTGCTCTAAGGTTTGTGGTTGCATCATGAGGCATTTGGGGTGGCGATAGTTAACTGATACATAAGGTGGCCAGATATTTGGTCCTGCAATCCTTTGCGGTAAGGGACAGCTATCCAGCTATCCATCTACCTATCTACACATCTATGCATGCATCCTTCTCTCTTTCTCTCTCTCCATCTCCAACACAAATACACTCATTTATTCACTCAGCAGACATTTCCTAAAGATTTGCTCTGCCATGCCAGGCACTAGACATTAAAGACAAAGAAAGGAATGAAGGGCACCTGGGTGGCTCAGTGGGTTAAGCCTCTGCCTTTGGCTCAGGTCATGATCTCAGGGTCCTGGGATCGAGCCCCGCATTGGGCTCTCTGCTCAGCAGGGAGCCTGCTTCCCTCTCTCTCTCTCTCTCTGCCTGCCTCTCTGCCTACTTGCGATCTCTCTCTGTCAAATGAATAAATAAAATCTTTTAAAAAAAATGAAAGGAATGAAGCAAAATTTCCCCGCACTTATGGTTGGTTTTTCCATTTTAGTCACTTGAGGCAAAGAAACACAGAATTATATGTGTCTGACAGGGAGATTTCCCACAGAGAAAAATGGAGTAACGATGGGGTAGGGGTTCTAGGTTGTGCTAGGGGTGGCTGTTTTATAGAGACCTACTCAGGAAGGACTCCCTGATAAGGCAGAATTTCAGCAGATGAATGAAGGAGATGACAGATGTGTCACACAGGCATCTGAGAGAGGCAGCTTCCAAGCAGAAGGACTGGCTGGGAGTGACGCTGGTGTGTTCACATTCGAGGAGAGGCACAGAGACCAGTGTGGCTGGTCCAGCACACTCAAGGGCTAGAAAGGTCAATGATGATGTCAGAGGGACAACGGCGGGGCCAACATACTAGGCCTTACAGGCTGGGATTTTGTTTCCGCTGTGAGCATGAGGAAACTTGACATGAAAAAAAATTTTATTATGGTAAGATATATATAACATAAAATTCACTATTTTAATCATTCTCAAGTACACAATTCAGTGGCATTAATTATACTCGCCACGTTGTACAGCCATCACCACTATTCCTAAGACTTTTTCATCATCCCAGAGACTCTGTAACCAGTAAGAAATAGCTCCCCATCTCTACCTCTAGCCCCGGATAATCTCTAATCTACTTTCTGCTTCTGTAAAATTTGCCTATTCTAGATCTTTCATGGAAGTAGAAACATATGATAGTTCTCCTTTTGTGCCTGGCTTATTTCACTTAGCAGAATGTTTTCAAGGTTCACATGGTGGTACGTGTCAGAAATTCGTTTCTTCTTATGGATGCGTCCAATTCCATTGTATGTATATATCACATTTTGTGTATCCGTTCATTTGCTGATTGACACTTGGGTTCTTTCCCCTTTTTGATTATCGTGAATAACGCTGCTACGAATACTGGTGTACCACTATTGGCTCAAGTGCCTGCTTTCAGTTTTTGGGTACATAGGCTGGGTCATATGGAATCCTTGATGGTTTTAAACATAAGGGAGACACGATCTGATTTATATAGAGGGTAGAAACAGGGAGACCAATTAGGCAGATTGTGTTTATTTTCAGATAATATAGTACAACACAGAAGAGGAAATTACCTCCTACAAGAATATCTACAAGAAAAAGATCTGTCGCAAATAACACTATCTAGTACCATCGATGTTCGGAGATTGTTCAGAAGAACGGACCTCATCTTGAAGGGATCACAGAAAAGGAACAGCTACTCAAAGTCAGTGAAAAGGGGAAACTTAAATCATGATCATGATTATTTATTTTAGGCAACTGGACTTTACAAATGCTCTTGCTGGTGATCCACGTACCTGAAAAAACAATGACCAAGTCCTCTTCTCATGGTATGTATGTGATTCGCGCAAAACATAACCCATGCCCACGGACACAATACCATTCGCACTCTGATTATTTGGGTCCAGAGAAATCACTGCTATCACCATGGCCCCAACTTCACACCATTGATCTGTTCCTATGTGTCAGGTAATACTCTGAGTGCTTCCCACGCATCATCTCATTCGTCAAAACCACCCTGTCAGATAGATTTCTATTACCCCCCATTTATGCAAGAGGAAACACACCAGAGAGGGTAAGTGATCAGCTGAGGACCACACAGTTAATAAGGAACAGAGCCAGAAGTCCAAATCCACACAGGGCGACTCCACAGCTTTTGTGCTTAAGACATACTCTATCTTTCAGAACGGATGTGTGCAAGCGAGAAGCCTTGGGAGCCAGGAGTTTCTGGAAGGAAAATGCTAATCCTGATAAAGTATGTCTGCTGTGGTTCTTTGCTTTTGTGGTCCTGTCTCAAGCAGGGGCAAATCTGGAGGGCACTGCATCCCGTTTTTTGTTTTGTTTTTTTTTTTTTAAGATTTTATTTATTTGACAGAGATCACAAGTAGGCAGAGAGGCAAGCAGAGAGAGAGGAATGGAAGCAGGTTCCCTGCTAAGCAGAGAGCCCGATGTGGGTCCTGGGATCGAGCCCTGAGCCAGAGGCAGAGGCTTTAGCCCACTGAGCCCTACTGCATCCCATTTTTGTACGTGGACATCCTACCAGATAACTGCTGACTTGACATACGGCTTGAATATTTGTGTTTCTCAATAATTTTATAGAATTGCACTAGGGAGACAGAGGGGCAGGAGAAAACTAATTTCTCCATCTAAAATGCTGTAAACTACGTTAGAAAACAGAAATATCCATAGTTCTATTATTTGAGGCACATTTCAAAGTTAGTCTTCTGAGCATGACGGGAGAAACAGGCTGTCAGATTCATCTTTAGGAAAAAAAAGGGAAGAAAACGCAAATTTATGGTTAGAAGCATCCCAGCTCTAAAGTACTCATCCTTACAGTTTCCACAAAAAGAACTTAAATTTGCAAGATTATTTCAACTTAAAAATGGGCTTTTGCAATGTGCTTATCAAGACGTCGAATGACCTCCAAGAACAGGTTCTGTAGCTCGACTATAATTTTTCTTTTTTAGTCCTTAAAGAATATACTAATATCCCAAGCTGAAGTCATAGATTTATTCTCAACTTCCCTGCCTGTGGTGGAAAAACTCTCCATTCCATCCTGCATGTCACCGAGAGCCAAATTCATTCAACAAACATGTGCCGAGTGCCAGCTACGAGCCAGCCGCTGTGCTGGGCCTGAGGGCTGTTGGTGAGCAAGACAGACAGGGTGGCCCAGTGCTCCTCAGTTTTTCCTCCCACAGATGATTTTCACAGTTCTGCTGGTCCTCAAAGATTTTCCAACCGGCCATGGCAGGCACTTCAATACAGCACTTGCTGTATTACATATTTTGTTTCAAACATACATATCTCCTCTTCCCCACTAGACTTTCCTCTCCCTGAGGGCAAGGACCATGTCCTAGACTTCTGCGTCCCAAGCAGCACTTAGCAAAGTACCGGGTCCACTTTGGAAATTGACGGGATGGCCGCGTGATTCATCTTCTGAACCAGAACATGGTGGGGAGTTAAGAGAGGGGCACCATGATCAGTTACATCAGGACAACAGGTATAAAGCAAGACTGTCCCAGGAAAACTGAGACACGGCCATGCCATGCCATAAGTATGTATTTCCCAAACCCTTGAAGTAGGTGGGGCCACATGAATATTCCGGTCAATTGTCGTGAACAGAAATGTCATCAGCCACTCTGGTGCTGGGGGACGGAAGAGCCTGGCTCTCCAGCAAACTTCTGCTTGCCATCAGCCTGGGTCCCTGAGGGACTGCGTGGAACGGGGTGTCCCTGATTCCCAACGGCGCCTCACGAGGTTCTCGATGTGTGGCAGTGTATGCAGGATGAAGCCCGAGCTTTCGGAGTTTATGTGTTACTGTAGCAAAGCCCAACTTCTGTCTCGTGCTATTTGCCTTCAGAACCCAGAGGTCTCCCCCTTCCCAGGAGACATCATTTCCCACCGCTTCCCACCGGCCCGCATCTATGTATGGATGCACACAGAAGGCCAGCTGCATTCCTGTGTTTTCTGTCCCTTGACTTGTGTTCCTTTCACACTGAGAGAATCTCCTTCTTCACTTGCTGCCTTGGTCCCTTCTGTCCTTCAAGTCCAGTTCTAAGCCCAGCACATCCATGACAACCCCTGCAGGGGAAACTGTTCCAACAGCCTCTTCACACCACTGGGTCTCCATGCGGAGGATTCTTATCACTACAGACTCTGGGGACCATCTCCCTTTCTCCTTCATCCCTGGACGCAGGCTTGAGAGCCAGGTTCCACACCCAGAGGCCATGCCGGGAGGGACGGACTGTGGAGTGGGCTCCGTGAGGAGGCGGATGGGCGTGGGAACTCTGCCGTTGAGGTACAGGGTGGGGCCAGGGAAGACTTCTTACTGGCACCTTCTATGTGGTTCTGGGTGTTGTCGTTCTAGCAGCATCTACGTGCCAGCCTCTCCCACGACTCTGTGAACTGTATCCCCCTTTCTGTTTAAACTAGATGAACATTTTTCTGTTGTCTGCAAAGAACCCTGACCCACATATCCCCCAATACCTCCAACCTTGAGAGGCTTCCCAGCTTCCAATTTCTTACTGAGCACTTGCTATATTACATATTTTGTTTCAAACATACATATCTCCTCTTTCCCACTAGACTTTCCTCTCCCTGAGGGCAAGGACCACGTCCTAGACTTCTGCGTCCCAAGCGGCACTTAGCAAAGTACCGGGTCCACTTTGGAAATTGACAGGATGGCCGCGTGATTCATCTTCTGAACCAGAACATGGTGGGGAGTAAAGAGAGGGGCACCATGATCAGTTACATCAGGACAACAGGTATAAAGCAAGGCTGTCCCAGGCAAACTGAGACACGGCCATGCCATGCTAGCTGATGGAGGAAGCGTAACATAGCCAATGCGAGAGCATCAAAGTGCAGTTCAGGACACATGAATTCAAACCATCACAACAGATACTCCTCTGTTGGAGTCTCCCTCCTCCCAGTTGGTGGGGACATGAGACTGGGCCTAGCTGACCTTTCATGTTTGGGTGTTGCCAAGATACCACTTTGGTTTTCCTAAGAAAGCTTTTTCTATTTGTTGCTTTTATGATGAAGAATACCTTTTGTTCTTAATGAATTCATTCTAGACTTGGTAAAAAATCACCCATAAAACTTTCACCTCCAGAGCCATTATGTTGCCCAGGGCAGCTGGTGTACATACATAAGACCCCCTCCCTGGCCTACCAGGGTCCCTATGGAAGAAGAGTATTACCAGAACCACACCCAGACTAAAACCTCCTCAAAGGCCAGGATGCTCTTTGTTATTTGTATCGCCAACATGTGGGCCGGTGCCTCAATAACATTAAAGTCGGTAAACGCTGAAACCCACCATAAGACTCCAGGCATCAGGCACATGGCGCATGTGTGAACAATCCAGTGTCAGGGGGCCTAGTCTCTTTCCTTCCTTGCTCTGGGCGTCTGCCCTTGCCTCTGACTGCAAGCTCGCTGTGCCTTCTACTCCCTCCAGAGTCCAGGTCCAGAGGGAGGGGCAGCGCCTGGCCAAGTCCTCCCTCCTATGCCTCTTGGTGAGCGAGCATAGCAGTGCTCCTGTGTTCAGCTGCTGTGGCTGAGGCTACAGGAATACAGTGAGAGAACACGGGTAAAAAGGTAGCATCGGTAAACTTCATGCCACGCGCACAGGACAGGGTCACTGACTGGGAGCCATTATTGCTATGAAGGCACAATTCCATGACGCACACAGTTCCCCTCCCCGTGCCCCAGCACCAGGCCTCGGGAGGAGGAAATTATCGTCCGTGGTTGCATGGGTGGTGATGCAAGAGGCGTGAGAGCAGACTGCTGAGCAGTGGGACACTCAGATGGTACTCTGGATGGTCACCAAACAGGTACACGAAGGTACAGCGGACACACCAAGCGCATCCTGAGCTGACATAATCACAGCGATGAGTTCAGCTGTAATGCCAATAAAATATACAGCTCAGCAGCACGGAATAAAATCTACGTATCGAGACAGCGACACCCAACCACGTCTTAACGGGCGGGCAGAAGACACTGATGGGTGCGGCATGAACGAAATGGACTTAATAGCCAGTGTACTGTGTTTTCACGGTGGGCGACACCAATTTAACATATGGGCAATGAAGAAGTCAATCTTATATCAAGTTTAAAAAGAAAAAAAAAAAAAGGAATGAGAAAAACCACGTGGGGTTGGAGCCAATATCTCAGGGCTGGAAGGAAAATAGGAAGGAACACACCCTCATTTGCTTCTAACACGGTTAGCTGATCTGTTTGAAATTAGATCCACTTTCAACTGTTTTAACTTAATTATTAAGCCATTTCTTAACCTCGTGAACGCAGTTTTCATGTGCTTTCAAATGTGGCCCTGAACTAATAGACCCTTTCACTTCAGTGGTTTTGGAAATGAATGTTAGATGGAGAGGAAAGCAGTTTTACGGTGCTTTTGTAAGGGTCAGAGCTCTGAAAATATAGTATGGTTTGTACATAAAACTCAGTCCACCTGAATATCCTGCTGGCCCTTTGGGAATGAAGGCAAACCGTGCCACCCTTTAAAACTCCTGCTTCCTTTCCACGGGCAGTCGGCTGTGCTGGTGCTGAGCCATCTAACTGCTCAAGCGAATCCATTACTGGGATCAAAGTCTCAACGGATGAGAAACAGGTGGCAGCCAGGAACCCTGGGGGCAACCTTCCCACTGCATCTGAGAAACGGAATGGTGGGTCCAGCTCTCCGTTCTAGAACAGTCGCCATTAGAAAGACACATAAAGAGAAAGAAACGTCTGTCAGGATGAATATCTGAGCTCTGAAATTGCTGTGGGGCCTCTTTCTGCTCATCGGTTTTTCTCATTATGTGGAGGGGCTGCCAAGTTCGTCTGTTTTCATCCGCCATTTTGTAGGAAATCGACAGCTTATGATTGCAACTATCTTTGTTGTTGTTGTTAGGATTTATTTGAGAGAGAGAGAGCACTCCCAGGGCGGGGGGACAGAGGGAAAGGGAGAGAGAGTCTTAAGCAGACTCCACACAGAGCACAGAGCCTGATGAGGGGCCCGATCTCTCGACCCTGAGATCATGACCTGAGCCGAAACCAAGAGTCGGACGCTCAACTGACTGTGCCACCTGGGTGTCCCGATGACAACTTTTGAAATGATCAAAGGTTGGGCAATTTTTACCTTCTCTGCATCACTGTGTGGAATGTATCACAAATTAATAATGATAATATTAAGAGGGGCCAATCTTTATTGACTGTTAAGCCATTTCCCTGTAGTCCCATGAAGCAGGTACTATTATCCATGTTTACGGAGGAGAGAGAGGAGGTGGAGATAAGAAGAGTTTACCCAAGGTCATACTCCTTGTAAGTGGTGGAACAGATTCAGACACAAGTGTTCAGAATCCAGCATCAGTGTTCTTAACTGCTGTACAATACTATAGAGTGAAAGCCAATGGAAGCAAAGTACCTTTTAAAAAAACATTGACGTAAAAAAAAAAAAAAATTAAGACCCAGGAAATCACTGATTTTTAAAAGTACACTTACTGAATCCTTTTATCAAATATTAATGCACGTGTGATACACCAGGCATTCTGTCCCCATGATCTAATTTAATCCTCTGTGGCTCGATTGTGTCCATTTTACAAATGAAGAAACTGTGATTCAAGGAGGTTGTACAGGAGCAGAGAAGCGTGTAATTCCCATCCGAACCCAAACACGAGAGACTCCAAATCTCGAGCTGCTTCCACAAATCACCACCCCCCACCCTGCCACCACCTCTTTCTTATTTAAAGCAATCCTTTCCTACTAGGAATAAACTCAAAAAAAGAAAAACTTTGCAATAAAACTCACTACTTAAGTTTGGAATCAGAGAGCATTTTCCTCCGATTCAGGCACGAAATGGCTCTGACTTCTTAAGTATTGATCTCAGAGATGGTAGGATCCAAGTAATTTGTTAGAAGATGGGCCACAAGAGAGGAAAGAGCACCAGGAGTAAAACTAGTTAGCTTCGATCAAGCAGGGGTAGTGTTCATATTCTCCTGTCTTCCTAACACAGGCTGGTAACGCGAATACCACTTTCCACAGAACACAGAGAAGACGGTTAATACCGTCCATTTTCTCCTCATTTTTTTCTCTGCATCCGGCACAAGCCCGAGTGGCCGAGTGGTATGCAGAAGACAACTAAAGCCGTGAAGTCATTGGTAAGACTCTTGCAACTCCAAAGGGAAAGCTGGTTTGAGCCTGGGCTGAAAAACCCGGGCCTGACCTCACATCCTTTAGGACAGCCACTACCGAAACTCCAGAAAACACCACATATTGGTGAGGATAGTCACCTAACCACTACCTTCTGACCAGTCTGCTGTCTCTCTGGCTACCTAAATACTTTGAGGTAATCCCGCCTCTCTCTTTGACCGAGAAGATGCTGGGTTTCATACAGGGTAATAGTATTCAACTTAGAGACAAGAACAACACAGACTCTCATGTATTTTGCCGAAGAGCCTAACAAAAATCATTGTAAACATCCATTGAATTTTCATATACTGCTAGGCAGTAACTGTCAAGATACACTGTGAAAAACAGCAAAAGTGTCTATAATTTATCTAGGACGGAGGTGGCAAAAAACATGTACATGTATTTGTTTATATTGTTAAAGCAAACCCTTGGAAGAATAAGCCAAAAACTAAAGCAAACAAAATTCCTTAAATAGGTAAGAGAAGAAACAGGGTGGAGAAGACAGAAGGTGAACTTCTCAGAACATACTTCCGTAGATTTGATTTTGCTAAATATTTTACATGATTTTGAAACAAAACTAAATTTTTTAAATTCCCCCCAAATTTGAAAATAAAGTGGAACAAATGTTCCTAGCAGAGTAGTCACTGGCTGGTACAGCCGTACAGAGAGGAATGAATTCGGCTAACTTCAAAACTACCCTCTGCCCGTACAGTCCTCGAGGGAAATACCCAGGAACAAAAACACCTGTAAAACCACCTCCCCACCACCGCCACCTCAACTCAGCTCCGCGCTCAGGAGTCACACTGTAGGTGATGGCGCTAGTATGGTTATTCGTGGACAGTTACGTGAGTAGCACAGGAACAAGCCCGTAAGTACTTATGCGAGGTGACCAGGACCTGGGATTTTCAGTGTGGAAGACAAGAAGTTACACATGTTAAAGGTGGGTGACGGGTATGTGACATGTATTATGCTTGAAATTTGCTACAGTACAAATTTTCCATAACTGAGTTAAAACAAAACAACTCCTTGATCCCAGTCTTTGATAGACGGCTCTTCGGTAATTTTTCATATTATCAGGTGGTCACGGATCTGGTGCAGTAGGCGCTATTTCCCCATGGGTTTTCTTCAGGTGGCACGACTGGAAGGCACGGCAATTTTCTGAGGAAACTTCAACTGTGTAAAATGATCATCGCACTGAACAGGATACGTTACGACACACTTGGGCTCTATGAGGGAGCGTGGCAAAAATATCACCGCTCTTCAACACCTTAAAACTTGTGCTTTTTCTCAGGGTTCCCATGCCTATGGCCCTTCCCCCTAAGTATCCCCTCCCCACAGGCAGGTGACGTTTGCATGTCCCCACAGTCATTTCTACAACCCACTTCAGAAGAATTATTAATACGCAGATGAGACAGTCTTCACCATCCAGGGGGATGCGGTCCCACGCTTTCTGAAGTTCCAAGTGTGGAAATTTGGCCTTATTACATTACAATATTAAAACTGCTTTTATAAATAGCAAACCCTCTTTCCCACTTGAGAATCATTTTCTTAGAAGAGTGGTTTTCAAACTTGAGCAGGCACCAGAATTACCCAGAGAGCTTATTAAGAAAACAGGTTACTGGGCCTTACTCTCAGAGTTTCTGATTCAGGTCCAGTTTGAAGCCTGAGAATTCGCCTTGTTAACAAGTTCCCAGATTTGCTGATGCTGCAAGTCTGGAGACCACACTTGAGAATTATGATCCAAGAACATCTATGAAAACGTATGTGTCCCTTGCTTCCTCCTAAGAACAAAGCCCCCTGAAACTTTTCATATAAAAGTTCATGATCTCCCCTTTCTTTGATTTATATCTGTCCTTTGAATTCCATGATGCCTTCCCCCGTTTAATTATTATATAACCTTTTTTTGAAATTAATTATCCTTAAAACGATACTCAGAAATGTCCCCTGTTAGCTTATCGGTACCTGTTTGCTTCCGTATTCCTTAAAAATATTCAGGCAATTTTGCTTCTTTCCTATCACCCTCTCTTTCTAATTCTCTATTCCTTTAACCAAACTGAGAGGAAAGATGGGGGAATACTCATGGAAGATGTTACCGTATGCTGTTTCCTAGCATATAATTTCGTACAGGACAGTAAACTTTGACTTGATTATTGCTCGCCTTTTCCATCCTGTTGTGGGCACTCACTTACAACCTGAAAATAACAAGGCCTGATATTTATTAATATTTATAGAATTCAACGCCCTGCCACAGGGTAGGCAGTCAATCCATTTTTGTCAAACAGAATATTTCAATCACAGAATCCCGGAGACAACTGAGGTCCAGGGAACCTAAGTGATATACAAAAGGTCAAAAAGTCTGTTACCACAGATGCCAGAATGCTATCATCTGGATCCCACGATGCCCACCCAGGTTGCGCCCCTTCCCCCAGTCTGTTCTACCTCTCACTAGTTTTATCAGAAGACGCCAACAGGACCTAAAGGGGGACAAAATAACTCTCAAGGAGCATCGGGCTAAATACTTAGAGAATAATCATAAAATTCTCAATGAGGATAAATGCATTTACTTTGGCCAATAATTACTTAATACAATACTTTGCTTTAGATGCTTTGACCTTTCCAGATGTCTTTACAAAGTGTACAGGGGAGGTCGCCATTCTAGACAAACTAAGGAAAAGCCTACAAGATGCAGAAACACATTCCGATGGGATGGGTCCTCTGTCCTAAACAGACCATCGTATATAGAAACCCACTCCCCTCATGTACTGCATGATGAGGGCTAAAACAACGAAACACAACGACAATGATTAGTACCAGGTCATCTTCAGGGTTTGCTCTTTCTAGATGCAACTAGATTTATGGGAAAGGGGAAACGACCCTTTGGAAGCTGATTGCTATGTCCCAGGAACAGTATCAGGTGGCTTACAGACACTACCAAAGGGACTCCTTTCAATGACCCTACAGGCGAGACATTAGTCTTCCCATTGAAATGAAGACGAAAGGAAGCTTGGCAGTTGCATAGTTAGGGGAAACTGGCAAGTCCAGATGCAAACTCAGGTCTGTCAGACCCCAAGGTCATGCTTCATCCATGGAGGAAGTATGCTGGTTCTGTCATTCAAGAGTTCCAGAACCTTTACCGGTGCTCAAAGAGCTCAACGAGTCTGAGACATGGTTACAACCTCTACCCACTTCTCTACTCTATAAAAGTGTGACAAGCTGTTCTCCTCCTGCTTAATTTATTTTGGCTTG
Organism: Mustela nigripes; assembly: GCF_022355385.1. Taxonomy (NCBI): domain Eukaryota; kingdom Metazoa; phylum Chordata; class Mammalia; order Carnivora; family Mustelidae; genus Mustela; species Mustela nigripes. The sequence goes on along the minus strand of NC_081561.1, from coordinate 20,016,031 downwards.
TGTCATCAGCAAAAACATTTCTAACATCAGGACACACTGACTGAAGAAGGCTTTTTGACCCTGAGCCTGGTGTTATCTTTAAAAGCTGACCAGTAATGAAGTGTAAAGCCACGCTCAGTCCTGACATACAGGAAGTCACAAACGGTGATGGAAGCCTGGCCTGATTTTCCCTCGAAAGTCCTAACCCTTTGGCTTCATGCGTGTGGCCTTGCCCCTTCCTAGAAACCGAGGAGGGCCAACACACAAGTGACTTTCCCTCATCTCACCCAGGATCTGGAATAGTCCCATGCAGAGAAGGTCCGTTGGTAGAACAGATGACAATGCGTTTTCCAGGCTGGAGGGAGAGAGGACAGGGGATGAGAGGAGGCTGCCCCCCAAATTTAAACGGTGCTGCCCTTGTAGCAGGTAACACGACAGTCAAGGAACTAACAAAAGGGTATTGCTTTTCTTGGTTGAGGATAATGTTTCAAAACATTATCCTTTTCAATAGACCTACATTGAAGGAATTAAACAATCATTTGCCCACCACTGCCATTTGCTGTGAAATCCTTTTCACTGTGGCTATGTAAAGGCAACCTTGTAATACGTAGTCTGTAGAAAAACAAACAAACAACAACAACAACAAAAAGCCCACTTCCTTTAACAATCCCTCAAGGATTAGCTAACGCATCAGAAGCCAAATCTTTACGCAAGAGAATTTAAATTCTGGATTCTAGTGTTCCTTCCGGGTCATCCATCCCAAACCCCAAAGACTTTTTTTTTTTTTTTGAAGCAACAGCAACCGTTAATGGCTATGCTTATCAAGTACTAGAGCTCACTCCTGGCTGAGCGGGACGACACACAGTTGGCAGGGCCCCAGCGAAGGCGAGCCTGTGTCACTCCATTTATCAGTCCGATGGCCGTGCACGCGGATTCTTCACGTGCACCTGTCAGGCTCACGAGAGGCGTCACTCGTGTTTGGGCATCAGAGTCCATCACCACAGTGAGTGAGAGCACAGATAACAGGACCCTCTTTGTTGCTACGCTCGATGCTTAATTAACATGCCCTGGCAGTTTATTTTGAGGGGAAAGATAATACATACATTCAAACAATCGTGGAATTCGATGGCCAGATAAACATCGCTTCTCATTTTTCCGTACGCAAAGTCATGGCTGCACACTTTTTTGTGGAGTGCTTAACAATTGTGTTGGAGAAAGGACATCAAATGATGCCTAGAAATGTGATACACATTTTCATTTCACACCCCATCAGCTTTTACAACTGTAGCTCAATGAAATGTAAGAGGGAGACTGGAAAACAGCCAGATTTGCACCAAGGTATAAAAGAGGGGTCAGGTTACTTTTTTATAGAAAGGAAAAAAATTGTTTAATTTTCACTCCACATGACTAAAGCAGATATTCAACAAACAGCCTGGAGAAAGGCACTCACACCACACACACCGACACGCTTTAGTGCCTGTTTAACTGCAGGCGTTTACTGTATTATCAACAGCTTCGTAAAGCAAGAAAACCTTCCTCTCATCACCCCCTTCCACTCAGGATCTCCTGACACAGAGATGCCCTGGATCAGATGATCTTCTGTGTTCCATCTTTCACCTGAAAATAATGCCTTTTGCCCTCCACGGCTGGCCTAGAAGTAGGAAGGGCTCATTCCCTCTCCAGGCGGAGCAGCAAAGCTAAAGGCATCAGCAAAACTGCATCTTTCTAATTCAGAGTTCAGTCTGTCAGGAAGGATTAAAGCCTCATGCATACATAAAGAGGGAACTAGAAATGATAACAGAAACACGGTCTGGAATCTCTGTGCTTCTGCAGCTGCTGTTTTACCAGCAAGGTAGAGAGAAAAGCGTCTTTTACTCACCTCTGTTAAACCTGAGACTTGTCCCTTTGCTAATGGTTTGCTGATGGATGGCGTGTATACTTTGGCGTCTGATACTGGCTGCCCTTTCATGAAGTGTTTCCCTGATTCGTAAATGTCCACTTCGATCATTTTCCCCATGAATGTGGGGTTCTTTGGCACTAAGACCTTTAAAGAAAAATTCAGAAGGCTTAATTTGAACAAAATAAACTTGCCATTTTAGAGCACCGTTTTAGATTGATAGGATGACTGCAAAGGAAGCAGAGGAGTCCCGGATACCTCAGACCCCTATTTTCCATGAACATCCGACCACGAGTACGGTACGTTCGTCACAATGAATGAACCCACACTGACCTAGGACTACCCGCCGCAGTCCATCCTTTATTCGGGTACCCCTGGCTGCCTCCTTGCCTCTTCTCTCTGTCCTGAGACCCTGTCCCGAGTAGGCTCCATCTTCCAGCTGCTCGAGGATCTGGAGATCCTGCAGGCGAGGGAGGCGCGTGTGGGAGGAGCCACGGGCTGGAGACAATGCGCCTTCCTCGGGATGCCTGCTGTCCTCAGGCATGTGGCAGGCGGACCCGGGGGGAGCCCCCAGCAATCAAGCCAGTCGCTTTTGGACAGGCCTTTGATATGCTGCTCTCGGCTGTCCCATGCAATGAGGAAAACTGAGACAACGCTGATGAAAGCCTTATACTTTCCATACCTGCCAAGTCAGCTGTCAGAATCATGGTTTGAATAGACACTTCAGATAAAGGCCGCGTGTTTGTGTGTGCATGAGTGTGTGTGCGTGTGTGTGTGTGTGTGTGTGTGTGTGCATGAGAGAGAGAGCATGGGTGTGTGATTTGAGGGGCAGGGAGCAGAAGAGCATTTAAAAGCGCCCTTTTTAATGGCCCAAGTGTTGGTGTTGGAGTTCAATGACTCCTCTGATGAACAACAGCCTCCGTTCCCGTCTCTCGCTCTGTCCTGGGACAGGCACGTTGGTTCCTTCTACCTCCACAGACAATTGGCAGTTCTGAAGGCTCCTTTGGCTAGTTCACAAGGAACTGTCAGACGGTCTCTCTCCGCTCGAGATTTCTGACGGAAGCACTTGTTTACCTCGAGCAAACGTTCCGGTCCTTGGGGACCCGGAGGACGTTTGCACACGGCGTGTCTCCCCCACGTTTCTGTGTCGGGGCCTTAGCCGCTCGCCAGGCTTTTCAAGTCAGGATCCAAAACAAACAGACTCATTCCAACCTAGTAATACTGTCATTTCTAGATACCATCTCCACTTCTGGAGCTCATCTTATTTAGAAAAATCATTCCTCTGACATCTTTGATACGCTTCGCTGTAGAGACAGACATGCTGGAGGCGAGCCAGGGTTCCACGGCCGACTTCTCTGGGACGCAAAGAGGGATCTGGGTCTTTCTGGGTTTGATTCTTTTTATGACCACTGAGTCCACGGCCCCATCAAAGGAGAGGAAAAAGGTCACCTGGGCGCTGAATTACTCACAGCAAGCACGTGAACTCAAAGAGCTTTAGTATCAGAATATGAAAACCCCTTTAAATCGGTTTTTATAAAACAAGAAAATCTCTAGAGTAAACTGTCCCTGGGAGATGTGGTACTATTCTGGGGAGAAAGAACTCTCCTTGATCTGCTGCCTTGATCTGAATGAAGGGCTCAGTGTTTTTTTCCCCCTCCAGTTGTAATAATTGGAAAAAGCCCGGCTGCTTTAAATTGGAGGAAACAGCTAATGAGGCATGCCATTGCCTTTAAAATGAAGGGGAAAAAAGTTTCCTGCTGAGGCAGAAACCCAGATGGCAGAGAAAAGAGAGGGAAGAGGCGACCAAAATACAATCGAGTTCCTCCCCAGGGCCGAGCAGGTTGGCCTGAATAGGAAAATGGCTCTTGGGAGCCAACTAATGAGATGGAAAATGGGGAAGAAACTCGTCTCCGGCATCAAGTGCTGGGAACCCCCCCTCCGCTGTCGTTCCTGCCGAGTATGGAACAGGGCACGTTTAGTCTGGGCCTGGAAAAGTTCCTCCCACGTTTCCTGAGAACTCAGGGCCCAGTTTGGGGTTATTCCCTGGGAAGCATCAGCAGGGGAGGTCTCTCCGACTACGGCCTCCCTGCTTTCGGACATGGAAAGGGGGTTTCCCTTCCCTGACTCGCCCACACTAGCCCGAAGAGGTTTCCCACACTCTAATTTCAGCCACGACCCATAGGGGAAAAAAAAATTCACTTCTTATTTAACGAGAAAGGAACAAAAAGCAGGAAAACACATTTGGTATTAAGAAAAGTTAAGAGTCGGACGCCTGGGTGGCTCAGTTGGTTAAGTGTCTGCTTTTGGCTCAGGTCATCGTCCCAGGGTTCTGGGATCGAGTTCTCCCAGCCGGCTCCCGGCTCCGCGGGGAGTCTGTTCCTCCCCCTCCCTCTACTCCTTCCCCTGCTGGTGCTCTCTCTCAAATAAAGAAAATCTCAAACAAAACAAAACAAAACAAAGCAAAAAACCATTAACAGAGTCCAAGAGTGACACACGAAATCCCTATGCCCATGGAGAGTCTACTGCCGAGTAGGGGAGAGCCCCTCTCTTCCTGGGCCTTTTCCAGGGCCACGGCCCCTGAGGGAGGCACCTGTGTTCTTCAGTCACTTCTGAACCACTGCCCATCTTGGGGGAGTGGAATCCTAAATGTTGAGAGAGAAGCTGGGCGGGCCGGCAGTGCGGTGAGCTGGTCCAGTTTACAAGGGGGGGCAAGGCTGCTGGCCAGTGGGCAGGCTCGGCCCGTGAAGACGATGCTCTCAGTGAAGCCGGTTTGATCCTCATGCTGGTCTCCAGAGCTGGCCCCGTGAGCTGAATTCACAGAATGGACTCTTTCCCCTTGGCCCCCAGCATTCTTACCAAGGTGGAAGTTAAAACAACAACAACAACAAACAAAAATCCTACAACTAAACAGAACCGAAAAAACCACCGACCGACGGACCACCTGAGCGAGCGCCGGGGCTGGGGCTTCGGGAGGAAATCCCTGCCCTTCCCCTTCATCCTTCCTGTTCCCTGGACAGAGGCTCCCCCTCTCCTCTGCCAGGCTGTGGGAATTCCAGCTGCGGGGACTACCTGTTCTCGCCTCCTAAAGCCTACGGCTGGTCCCGGCAAAGACGACTAAAGACAAAAACACACTTACTCCTTTGCAGAGGCATTCTGTGGACCAACCCACAGAGATAAGGCCCTGTTCATGGAGCCGACCCGATGCTCTAAAATCCCCTCGCTGTGACAGGACTCTGCAACCCTCCCCTCCTTTCTGTTCCTTTTGCTTAAGTGATTTGCTCCACAGCCCTCTCTCACTCCGGAGAAAGCACCAGGCCTCGGAAGTGTTGCTCACCTGCTCGTAGAATCGATTGTGGGCAACGTAAAACTTGGAATCAAAAGACTCTTCGGTCACTAACACTTGTTGTCTTTCGCCAATCTGTGGAGAGAAGGGGAGAGAAAAGGAAAGGTAAGGGCAAACACCTCAGGATCCAAAACAGAAGTGCCAGCCCAGACAGTCTTGGACCAGTAAGCGGCATCCGCTCGGAGTTAAAGCGGATTCTGGATTGCTAGCTACTGAGCAGCTAATAGAAGAACCACTAATTCAAATTTCCTGACAGACGCTATTACCTATGCACTAATATAAAATGAGCCTAGCATGAAATCTTACTTTCTTACATAACTATGAAACAAAACTTAGCTTCCTCCTTCAACATAAGTAAGATAATTAAGGGCTCCAAGACACACAAAACTCTTCTAAGTATCACTTGGTTTCTCCAAGCAACGTTGCCCAACAAGCCAGAACAAGCTGCTTCTAATCCAAATTCATGAAAATATTTTGGCAATGGGGAAGAGTAGTAATAAATATTAATTTGAGTTATGAGGGATGTAACAGTAAAGAAAATGCCTCGAAAAGTAGTCATTAAGTCCCTGCATCTAAACATTTCACACATTGCATATAACTCTGCAATTACTGATTAATTCCTACGGCTATTTCCTTATTAAATACATTTACTCTCTCATAAGCAGCCGTCTCTTCTTTGTTGTAGCCACGACTCCATGTTCATGTTTCATTTTTTATTTTATTTTTTTTTAGGAAGAAAGACAGCAAAGATATGGGACTGTTAATTCTCTCCAGGTTCAATCTACATTTACGGTCTAAGCACACATCTTTAATAACAAAGAAGTTAAATCAGCCAAAACATTGGCTGAAGAAATGTGACCAGTCGAAAACATTCTACCACTTCCAAGTTTCGTCCACTGTGAAGTACATTTAAAGCACCAATTACTTCTTTCTAACAAGGCTGTCAAAATGTCTGATGTAGTAGCAACTAGCTGCACGGAATGATTGTGCCTAGAATTATTTTTGCCTTCACTGCTTGATAAATACAACTCTCTGTGTCAAAGCACATGGACAAGAAGATTTCAAAAAAGCCATCCCTAGGGGCACCTGGGTGGCTCAGTGGGTTAAAGCCTCTGCCTTTGGCTCAGGTCATGATCTCAGGGTCCTGGGATTGAGCCCCACATCAGGCTCACTGCTTGGCAGGGAGCCTGCTTCCTCCTCTCTCTCCGCCTGCCTCTCTGCCTACTTGTGATCTCTGTCTGTCAAATAAATAAATAAAATCTTAAAAAAAAAAAAAAAAGCTGTCCCTATTCTCATATGTAGGGACTTGCTACCGCAGTCGGGTAGTTAGGGTTTAGGAAACGTAAACACAGCTGCACTAAACAGACCACCTAACAATTAAAAACAAAACACCAAACTCTCCTCTCCATCATATGATGCCAATACCTAAACACACCATAATTTACTATCTTTTTTTACTATCTTGTTCAAAATGTAGCCCCCTTAGCCAAAGGTCGTAAGGTCTCTGGGAGGATACTTACCAGGCACTTCCTTCACTCCCTGAAAACTAAGGAACTTTCCTGCCACATTCACCCCTTTTGAAAATCGAGTGGCAACCAAAGAACATCTCCCCAACTTCTCCATCGAATGGGAATGGCTGTTTATTTAACAAGAATGATGAATATTGGTTTTTACTGAAGTATATTCTTCTGGAGGAAAACTTAGCATGTTTGTACACATTTCACAGTGTGAGTTGCTTATGACTTAGGCTAAGTATCTGTCAATGGTTCTTAAGGAAATCTGCAATTACACTTCATCTCACATTAAGTTTTCGGGAAACGAATCTAGCAACAATATGAGATTGTTGAGCCCCTGAGACTGTAGCTGCTGCTTCCGTCTTGTTTGAATGAAGGTGGACAGCTGTTGTCCGCACTGCTGGGCTCCCCTGGCTCACCAGGTAACAGCCACGCGAGCTCACACAGACCCAGAGTCGGGGAGACTTGCTACGTGTGCACAGCAGAGGGTGGGGCTTCTGATCAACCACCAGAGAACTATTTACAGTTGAGTATTTAACTGATATTTGCCACAAGGATGCAGGGAAATGGCTATGTGTGGTAATTTACGGTGGCAAACATCCTCCTGTCACCTCTTCTGTCCCCTTAGTCATGCATCCTGTCTCACCAGTGAGGCTCTTAAAGTTCCTCGAAAGACACAAAGCAAAAATGAGCATAAGGAAGCCAGGACTTGAATGAAAAGCTGCTGCAATCTATTCCAATCCCCTTAAAAAACGAACTAAAATGAATAATAAATGCCCTCCTCGATATATATGTATATAAGACTGAAGTTGCAATGAAGTGACTATCAGACACAACCTTTAAGAGAATGGACTATTTCCCGTAACCTTAAAAACACCCACGGCATTAAGAAGCAGGGGTGCAGGGGGAAGGTTTCAGGTGGAACTCGGGGGTAAAATTTTAAAAATGGACAAATTCCTAAGACTATGTGAGAGGTTGACGATGAAGTGTTTCATAAAGATTGTGACTGGTAGCACAAATTAGGGTGCCAGTGGAATCAGGCACCCAAAGAATGGTCTAGAGCTGGCGTCACGAGAGCAGGAATGTTCAAGGACAGGCGGGAAGGGGATGCTTGGAGGGAGGAGGGCTGGTCAAAGCAGGGGTGTGGCCTGCCCGCAGAACCTGGCAGTGAGGAGTCTCAAGGAGGGTCGCTTAAAAACACGAGCCACCACATGTTTGAAGCAGATGTTAGATGGGAGAACACGGGGTCTGAGTAGATTATTTTTAAGATAGAGAAGTTAGGACATTTACTCAGCGCGAAAAGGAGAGGTCAGGAAGTAGCAGGACATGGGAAAAAGAGAGTTGGGTTCTAAGATTTAAAACACCTCTCAGTTCCAAAGTTCTAGGTCCTCCTCTGTGGTAGATCAGTAGGATTGGGGCTGGTACGTCCACAAGCTTCCCGATGCGAAAATACGTACTCTGAATCCAGGCTCACTTTCCCTAAAGTCAACATACGCTTCAAGCACACAGCTATTTTCTTGCTGCACTTAAAAGTAACGTGATCTCGAATACCCACAAAGTCCTTCAAAAAGCTGTTGAGGGATCTGAACCCCAAGAAACCTGTCAAAATCTTCCCAACAAAACCTCTGTTTTATAATCCTAAGAAAGATAACCCTTTTGTTTCTGATTTGTTTTACAGACGTATAATTTATAGTTGGTTAACTAAAATGCTCACTTAGCTTCCTCAGCATTTTTGGATGTGGGAACTTGGGATGGGAAGTTATGAATTTCAGGGGGAAACTGAGTTTCCTTTTGAGAAGTCTGATCTTGTGGCCAAAGTCAGGACTCCTGCAAGTGGCGGTCAGTCCTGCTCACACAAGGTAGGCTTATTCTGTCATTTATTCCTTAAATGTCTGTGGAGAAAGCAATTTTTCCTAGGGCAAGCAGAATTTCAGTTAGTCTATTTTAATCTAGCTTTAAAAAGATGTTTCATGGGGCGCCTGGGTGGCTCAGTGGGTTAAGCCTGTGCCTTCAGCTCCGGTCATGATCTCAGGGTCCTGGGATTGAGCCCCGCATTGGGCTCTCTGCTCAGCAGGGAGCCTGCTCCCCCCACCCACGCCTCTCTGCATCCTTGTGATCTTTCTCTGTCAAATAAATAAAAAAAATCTTAAAAAAAAAAAGATGTTTCATGAAGGGCACCAGGGTGTCTCAGTCGGTAGACCATGCAACTCTTGATCTCAGGGTTGTGAGTTTGAGCCCTACGTTGGGCCAGGGGTGTACTTAAATAAATAAGACAACAACAAAAAGGATGTTTTATGAAAAATTAATGATAAAAACGGTCTTGTAAAACCATTCTTCTTCCATGTCACAGACTGCGTCCCCAAACTGAGGCAAAGTGCAGGAAAAAGGCCTCATGGGATCCTGCATTACTGGTGATCTCACAGGGCTGGATACGAAAGAACACACCTGTACAGTTTTCCAGGCCTTGTTGGAAAGATGGGACTAGGGGTCTTATGTTTACTTATTTACTTATGTTTACTTATGTTTACTTATCTATTCATTTATCCATAAAGCCTGTAAATAAAGGCAGGAGTCCCATAAGCGGACCAGGAAGTCAGCAGCTGAAGCGGGTTTGGCAATCTCCGATTTCAAAGAGAGGACACTGAGGCCCGGCCAGATGTGGTGATTTGCTCTGGGGCAGGGCAGAAGGAAGAAGAGGAAGTCCCGGAGTCCTCCCACTACCCGGGGCCTCCCACTTGAGTGCTCAATGGAGAAAACCTACGCCATCAGAGATCTGATTCTGCAGTGCGTGACTTTTCCTTGAGTAGAGAAACATCTGCGACAAGCAAAAAGGAATGTTTTTAAATTCAAGTTTTGGGCAGAATTTTCAGTACATTACATAATCAGCTAGCCGTGTTATTTGTGTCACATCTATGCTTAAAATTTCCCAAGTGCCCAAAAGTTGTGAGAAACATCAGTTCTAACCATATGGCCAGATAACACACATAAAACAGCCTTGCGTTAACAAAGCAGTGGTTTCCGGCAGAATGTGGTTGCTGAATGAATGCTCATTCGAGTATACTGTTTCCCCATTTGTCCTCAGAAAGTTCCTACCTGACTAAGGACTGAAGAGAGACACTGAAGAGAATTGCTTTCAGGCCGGCGCACAATACAACCTTAACCAAAGACCGCAGAGTCTGTGGCCTTCACCTTTACGTCGGGAAGAAATGTAACTTGTGTAAGACTCCCTTGTTCTAGAAGAAGTAGAAGGTTTCTTTTAAACTTCTACAGATGACTTTAAATATAAACTTCACACAAAGTTTATTTTTTCTTTCTTAGTCCCTCCCCAGCCCTCCATGTCCTCACTTCTGTTTTACTTATAGAGGAAGCCTGAGATAAGGCTTTGGAAAAAAATTCCAACTCAATCTCTACTGGAGGGTTAGGTCTGAAAGATCTCAGTATTGCAGTGTTAACAGCTCAGTATCCAAAAAACATTCACAAAGGACAGATGCATATTTGAGTACCGGTACAAGAGAAATATTTCTCTCTTGCAACAGTTATAGGAAGGTAAAGAAATTATTTTGCTTCCCCTGAAGAGTTTCTAGAAATTAATTCTTCTGTCCAATAGCCTTAGGGGAAAAAAGGAGATTAAAACACATATATCAAAAGCTCTCATAATTATTTATATCACATTCCTAATAAACTTGAATATCCGTTTATCCTACAAAATGTTCTGACATGCAATTTCCGCAGCTAAGTTGTTGAGGGTTTCTTTCTTTCTTTTATTGTTTTTCTTTGTTTTCTTGGTTTTTGTAGATAATAAAATACAATTTTTCTACCTGACTGGTTTCTGAATGCATGACTCTGGGAAATGTCAAATGTCTTTCTTTAGTTCCAGTCAAATTAGTTCCCCCCCCCCCTCCCCTAAGCTGCCTGGAACATGTTAAACACAAGGCTGTGACCTTAAACTCTGAAATAATATTTCTAGTGTCTGTGCAAAAGCCTGCCCTCACATACACCTTTAGACTAATTACTGCAGTGTAATGTTGCCAGTGAACCACTGTAATTACACTTGGAGAAAAGTATGGTCTTGTTCTTTCCTAGCTAATGAAAATGATAACCTTTCCATTTTGATTCATCATTCTCAACAGGCAGAGCATGCGATGCTGGGTCTCCAGGGTATCCGGTAATTTTCCTGACTGTTTATGCACACTTCTGTTTTCTGGCCCTGCAGACGCGGGAACGAAAGAACCAGGCATACTAATGCTAACAACAGTCAACAGTAATAATAGCAATAACATTAAAATTTAATATCATCCTTACTCGACAATTCCACTCTGTAATGAAAGGGCCATGACACAGGAATGTGTGTCAAAAAATGATGATGGCGCAGAAAACAAGTAATGGGACTCAAAGTCTGTCGTATTCCAAATGCTTGCCGTCCGTTTGCTGGTCTACCTAGAGATTCTTGAGAGATGTTGGGTGGTTTATTCTCAAAGGGGCTGATTCGTATCTGACTCTAAGACAATGACTGAAAATACATTTTATCAGACTTTTTAAAAGCAGTATCTTCTGGGTGAAAAAAAGAAATATTCTTTAGCTCTCCTTATTAACAGGAATAAATATATGCAAAAGAAAAAGAATGTTCCTTTGAGGTAGAATATCCATTCCCGGAAGTAGCTGACCCATGCCTACGAGTGCCTCAGTGGTCCTATTGTTCCTTCCTCATATTTCAGAAGAAACACCAAGAAAACGGGGGGCGGGGGGAGTCTTTTTGCAAAAGTAGGGATGCAATATACCAAGGCCAGATGCCAGGGATCTCTGGAATCCAATCAGACTATGACGTTTCTTCTAATAGCAGCCCTGTGGCCTGTATTCTTCAATCGCTTGCTGGCTTGCTTTCTGTCTTGTGCCCACTTCAGCAAGAGAAAAGGGAGAGAAGAGGGAGTCTTTTCCCACTTAGAGGTAAAATCCCATTCTAATAACAGAGCTCTTTTCATCTGCTGGGTGAGAGCCAACAGTAATAGTACAATAACCCTGCTTTATTGATCTGGTTAAAATAATTCTCAACAGCAAACAGTTATGTGAGAAATGCCAACCTGATCCCTTTGCAGTATTAGAAATGTATACCTGGGTGCTTACTCAACTGCCAATTCAAAAAACAGCCAAGTTTTAACCACCTGCCTGTAAATTTTCAGTATTCTAGAACATTCTAAGGTGTTACCTACAGTGCTTTTGTGAAGATTTTTTTTTTAAACTGTGTAAGAACACAGAACATGAGATCTACTCTCTTAACAAACAGAGACGAGTGGCCCTTTTTTATCACAAAACTAGCACAAAGTATGTTAGATCTATTTTTCCCACATCAGGTAAGCTTGACAATGCCCAGGCAGTGTAGGAAGGTGCTCAACAAACATTGAGAACTATCTCAAGTCCCAAAGCCAGATGCTGCCAGTAGTAGCTATCCATGAGATCTTATCAACAGGATGACTAACGGAGGCCAACATGAGATACGTGTGTGGAACACTCTTTTATTAAAAGTTTGATTCTAAGATTAAATGTTAATCTCCACATACTTCCACCTTCCCCATCTTTTCACACTGGTCTCTACCAATTGTGACTCTGTGCGTCTGGGCCACTCTTCTTTGACGGGCTTCTCCTGGGGCACAGAAAGTGACCACACTTATGACTCAGGACAGTTGAACTGATAACCTTCCTGGAAGGAACAACAGGAACAATAGGACCACTGAGGCACTCATAGGCATAAGTCAGCTTTAGGATTTGTGTTTCACTGATGACACAGTAAACTAGCTAGATCACAAAGAGAGAGAAAGAAGAAAGACTGACTACTGGGTTTTAGAGATTTGGTGTTTACGTAATTCTAATGCGCAGTAATTACTTGCCAATTGCTTTTACATCTTCACTCAGAAGTACTGAGCGAAGATTGCTGAGAGCCTAAACACTATCAAACGCTTTATTAAAACAGTATAAGCCTCAGGAGAATTCAAAGAAAGGTCCAGACAGTTGGAGGAAGAAAGGTATGGGAATGGTATACGGGACACCTTGCAATTTTCTCTGTGGTGAGAAGAAGGCTTCTTTTCAAATACTAAGTTAGAGGAAAGGACGGGTAAGTTCTAGTATAACCAGGCTCTAGATAGGCATTTTTGGAATCATGAATTTCAGAGTTGGCATGGTTGGAGAATAAATAGATCATTGAGTACAAATACATCATTTTACAGATGAGAAAACTAGGGCTCATTAGAGACTAAGTGTCAAGGCCAACGTCATACAGCTAATAATATCCACCGTACCAGAAAAAGTGGATTTCACCCTGACCATTGTTTTTCACCAAGTCAGTTACTGAACTGCACTAAGCCTGCACCATCCAGTTCAGTGGCCACTAGCCCAAGGCTGCTGAGCCCTTCAAATGTGGCAAATCCCAAGGGAGAGGTGCTATAAAATACATACCAGTACAACACAACCACTGGAGGTCAAAAATTTTACATGAATCAAATAATGTAAACTATTTCATGAATTTTATGCTGATTACATGCTGAAATATTTTTGACATATGGAGTTAAACATATTATTAAGATTAATGTCATCTGTTTTGTTTTGTTTTGTTTTTTTTGTCCTTTTTTAGTGTTGCTACCAGAAAATTTAAAATACTATATGGTTCATAGGACATTTTTACTGGACAGGGCTGCTCTAAACCAGTATTAGCTAGTTTTTAAGGATTTCACAGAAATCCTCCCTTTTACTATTTCAGAAAGGACCATCCTACTCATTTTTCAAAAACTAGTCATTTTCAAAAAAATTGTCTTTAACTCATCACAAACACTCATAATTTCAGTAATCATAAAAATACAACAGTTTAATTTTAGGAAAGAACACACACATATCTATCAATTATAAAGGCAGGATTTTTCGACCTGGTAAAATCCTCTTTTTGACCCTTGCACTATTCTTGTTTCCATTTTTCTGGTCGATCACAGTCTCCCCAAAAGCGAAGGCATGAGCAGCTTGCTTGTTGTTTTTAGGGAGATTGAGGCAACCAAGGGGAGAGGCCATCTGAATTTTCCACTCTGTCCTTCTCCATTTTGCCTGGCTGCGAAGGCAGCCTTTTCCAACAAATAAACAAACAATGGTGCTTGGACTAAAAAGGCAGAGATCGAGCTATTCTCAAATTCATTTTCAAAAAGCCCAAAATGAATGTCCCACATACATACCGACTTTGGTAGGAGACATCTTCCCCTTACCAACCCTGTTAGCAAAGAACTCAGCATAGACGTGAGCAATAAATTACACCCCACCATCTTTCAACCATTTGCCAGCCAGGATTGAGGCGGAGGAGAGCAGAAGGGATTAAGCAGAAATCAAAGCCAGCCAAGCTCTCAAGGTGTCTAATTAGCATTACAAAAGACGCTGCCCCAATCTTTCAGCAGCGGGCAACACATCTCATTAAAGAAGACCGAATAACAATTCTTCTCTCCTGCTCCCCCCTCCCCCACTCTCCCCCCCCAACCCCCCCCCCCCCAACACTCCTTGGCTTAGCTCTGGGAGACCCGGAGAGCTCAGTCCCAGCCCTTTTGTCTTATTGGTTGGGCTTTCAGGCTGCAGGGGAAAGAGCCTTCTTGTATTACTGTGCACCTGCATCTCAGTGATTTATTCTGATTTCCTCTCCTGCCGTGAAAATGTAGCTTCTTCAAGCACATACAAGTTCTGCTATGCAGTTTATGGGTCTAGAATATTGAGGAATGGCAATGATAACCTCAAAAAAATGGATACTAGTTCCCCCTAAAACGTCTTTATTTAAAGAAATTGATTTCTCTTCACCTAGTCTGTTTTCCCCCTTTAATATTACTCCACCGTCTCAGAGTTAATGAAGCTGAACTGAAATTCTACCCAATTTTATTGCAACCGGTAGTAAGCTGCGAGTGTGCGCGTGCGCACACGCCTGCATACGCGCATCGGGGAATGTAAACGACTAGTCTGGTTCAACGCCATCCTCTGCCCCTCTTTGCTCTCGAGGACAGACAAGCGCAAAAATATGTATAAAACCCAACCTGAAAAAACTGAGGTTACAGATGAACACGGTAGCTTTTGTATAGCAGGTGGGTGGTTTTTATATAAAATGTAAGGCGCAAATAAAAGATCCTATGTAAACCAAGAACAAAAAAATAGCCTTCCACGGTGAGCACCAAGAAAGATGGAAGCCTCAAGTAATCCTATGTACTCTTTCCTATCAACCTACTGTGGGGGGAGGACGGAGTGGGGAGGAGAAAGGAAAGATCCCAGCCATTCAATCCAAACAATTTCCAATTCTGAGCTTTATTTTTTTTTAATCAGGAACACCTTTCACAAAGGAATCTAGTTCTGCGGCTGCTTTTGATTTCTTTTTCAATGGCCTCTCTGGCCAAACGCACTATTGCATAGTCTACTGAAACCCGAGCATTGCCAGGTCTGTGCGGGACTCTAGTAGGAGCTCTTGATGGCTACCAAGACTCCATAGCAGAAACCAAGCCAACTCGCCCCACAGCTGAGAAAACCTCAGGGAACCCAAATAGACCTTTCCAATTGATGCAAAGTTACTGTACTGCAGGAATGGAGAGACCTTGAGGAGTCAAGCCATTAATAACAGCGCAGACTGCTGACCTGGGGTAAGACTTTTGAAGGCTACTCATACCCCGCGCCTAGTAGCTAGGGTCCAGTTAAAATAAACCTAAGGGTATCACTTAAATCCTAAAAGGCCTTTTTCTCTATCTGGCGAACTATTCAGCATTCACGAACTGATTTCCATCGTCCGTCCTACAGTTAGAGTGGGTTTTTAAAAACCCTCTCTCCCACTGAATTTTTGTCTCATAGATCACATTGCATTTTATTTTCCCCTTCTTGTCTATTTCCACCTCCAATTGTTGCCTGTTAAGGGCACCCAAATGTATTGCGTTAGTATGAATTCCATACTGCTTTATCTTTTAAAGCACAATAATTGTGTATTTTAACCCACAGTGACCCGATTCCTCCTTAAAACCACAGCCCCAATCTAGAGCCCTGCATCTCACCAAAGGTTTCTGGGTACTGTGGTACAATCTCCTTCCCGTTTTTTTTTTTTTTTTTTTTTTTACTTATTTATTTGAGAGAGATCACAAGTAGGCAGAGAGGCAGGAAGAGAGAGAGGAGGAAGCAGGCTCCCCACCGAGCAGAGAGGGGCCTGATCCCAGGACCCTGAGATCATGACCTGAGCCGAAGGCAGTCTTTAACACACTGAGCCACCCAGGTGCCCCTCTCCTTCCCTTTTAAGACAGAGCTTGAGGAGGACTAATCAGGAAGTCAGGATGCCTTCTGCCATTAACTAGCTGTTTTAAGCAAATCATTTCCTTTGTTGGGGGGCTCAGGTTCCTCCTCTAAAAACAAGGCAGGGGGATTTGAAATCAGCCATCTGTAAGGCCCTTTCTGGCTCGCATATCCTGTGTTTCTCAATTAGGAGTTTATGAAGGAGGCAGGACTGGAGGAGTCCTGCAGTGACACAGAGGACCCCCGATGGACAGCAAGGTGCTTTTGGCCATGGCTATGGTGGTGGCAGGTCGGCAGGGGCTGGGACCAATGGCTGCTGTAGCCTGAGAGCTCAGACAGTCTCAACACCCCCGGGCTCCCTCCTTTCTCCTCCAGAGCTGACACACAGTCTAGGTTTCATGATTGCCAAAGGGCAAGGGTGAATGAAGAGCGGATAGGAGTTAACAATTCAGGGACTTGGTTCACCTACGTGAAAGAAATAATTAACACCATTACCTGGCTCCAGCCTTGAGTTTTCAGATTAATAACCCAGCTTCTGGGAGCCAGTGGATAGGCAGGAAGAGTGTGATTACTATCAGTAATACAGCTGATAGCATTCCTGCGACCGCCAGGAGTCAATTTGGAAATTTCCTGCATCTTCCATTTACTGGAAGCAGACAGCTCTCTGGGCTGAGACACGTTCCCAAGTTCACCATTACTACTAGAGATGTTGATTCAAGCAGCTGGGAGACGACTCTAATTTCAAGTAGAGGAGTGTCTTGCGGCTCTATCCAATTATTGCTTCAGAATGGGCATAACTTCACGAAAGCAATACTTGGGGTCCATGACGATTCAGAGTCGAGACTGTTGCTAAGCCAGCTAAACGAGGAGGCAGAGCAATCAGGGTCCCAGCCTTGAGGAGTGCAGGTCAGCAGGCCTGCGGGGCCTCCTGCCTCCTTCTGGAACAATCTTGCCTGAAAAGCAGAGATAACTCTTGTGGCTCCCCTTTGCAAAGGCAGGACTCAAAAGGATTTCAGAGAAGGAAGACAAAGCATATTTAATGGGGAGATAGGAACAAAACTGTCCAATATTGATAAATGTACAATTCACGTCTCAGGACCTATTGGAAAGATGAATTATGCCGAAAAAGATCCTGACCGGCTCCTTGTCATTTCTAAAACATGATCCTATGCCTGCCTGAAAGAGTTAAGGCTGTATAAATATTTATCATCCTTCTTTCAAAAGGATAAGAAAAATTCCTTTTGCATACATGAATTTCAGATCGCTAAGCAAACATCAGGATATGGTCAGAGGCCCACCATCTTAATGAGGATATGGTAATGATAATGTGTGTGTGTGTGTGTGTGTGTGTGTGCACGCGCTATGGCTCGCTTATGTGTGATCCAAAAAAGGGCATATGGGTGGGATGACAGGAATCCCATCCAGGGCTTACAGAGGGACTGGAGTGAAAGATTCATTAAAAGTGATAAATAGGATATGCTTTTCTTAATGTTTTGCAATTGCATATTCAATATAGCAGGCCAGTGACTACGCATTTTAACTGTCTTTATTTTTGCAAGAGCTGCCAGATTTTAATTACAGATTAAACAGTTATTTGCAAATGAGTACCTCTTCATTAACATATCAGAATCATAATAAACAATTCTCTGCTACAAAACAGCACACAGAACAGTGTGAAGTTGAAGAACAGTACATACAGATGGCGTTACAGCAGGGCAAAACACCCTCCTTGCCTTGGGCACACTGATCGGTTAAAAAAATTCTAAGGGCAATGACCTTGGGGAACGCTGGCAAGATTCTAAATGTTCTGAGATTGGAGATTCTGTTTCTTTTGTTTGTGGCCACGTCTGGCTCATAGCAGGTTCTCAATAAATATTTGCTGAATGAGTGAATGAAAGAGCCAGCGCTCCGGAGGAGTATGTAGTTATATTTTTGGAGTTATGTGATCACGTGCTGATACTTTTTTTTAAAATAACACTGCTAAGCTGCAATCAGATCATCTAGGAGGTTATTCTCAAGGGATTTAATTCTGTAATGTATTGAAGGGCCATGGGAGAAATGCATTTCTCACTGCCTTCATAACATATAACAGCTGTAATAATCTTATTTCACATAATTCCTCATTTATTTTTATTAAAGACTTAATTTTGTTTTAGAGCAACACTGAGAGGAAGGGTCAGGGGATTTCCCAGCCTCTCCCTGCCCCGACATGCATAGCACCCCCACCCCCACTGACGGGTCTGTGTAGATCTGCTCACTGTAACCAGGGCACCACTCTGGGGAGGGATGTCCACAACTGTCCTTACTGTTCATCTTCACGTATACTTTTGTTGCTTCTAACTCATAAACGAAGAAACACAGAGAAGCGAAGTACTTTATTCAAGGCTGCATTGTGAGCTACAGCTCCCAGGAGCACCTACCAGGCCCAGTGTTCTCCCAAATACACAAACTACATCCTCTCTTTGCTACATTATTTGTGTCTAGAACAAGGTACACACACACAAACTCCTTAAAAAAAAAAAAAAAAGAGGTACTCTAATACGCACACACAACACAGTAACACAGAAAAAAGATGAGGAATGGAAAAGTCATTTTCGGCATCATTCCCTCCATAGAGAAAGATGGAACATAATTAAAATATTTTCTCAAAACCATCCACGAGAGTTTCCTGCTTTGGTGCTAACATATTAAATACAGAACTGCTGATGTCAAGATGCACACCAAGAAAACCATCTTCAAGGACTGACTTCAGGAAGAAGAAGATGCCGCGGCCTTCCGCCAGTCAGAGATGGGAGACGTGGGGAAAAGAAAAGTCAGATGAGGGAGTTTCTCGAATAGCAGATCATCAGCAGAAGACAAAACCACAGAAGCTTCTTCAGAAGATGTACTTGTTCCCCCACCTTTTTAGGGGATGTACAAGATAAGTACAAATTGATAAGGCAAATCAATAGCCCCATGGATCATTCACGCCTAGGCGAACAAAAGTAACTCGGGTAGAAGTTTGAAAGTTCAAAATGTTAACCCAATTTCCTTAACGGTTATTTCAGAGGGGCTGAAGGGTTCTAAAAGTCCTTGGGGCTGTAGGAGCGGATCCTACCAAGCCCGCTGGTGTATTACTGCTGATACATTCCTTGGGATCACGAGGACTGGCAAGTGGTATAAAACTTAAAGTTCTCAGATTTACAGTTTCAAGGAATGGTGGGGGGTGGGGTAGGGGGAGTCATGATAAAGTCGGAACAATCCGATGAGGACAATCTCATTCTACCACTTACTTCTCACCACCAGGATGACAAGCACAGACCATCCCTACCACTGCTGGGCTCCCAACTTTTCCTCTAGTTCTTCCCCAAATACCTTGGCTCTACAGATCAGGAGCCTAAGGCCTGCTGATGTGTTCTTAGCTGAAATCAGGGTTTATAATGGTGAAGCTGAATGTTTCTTTTCTTTTTTTTTTTTTTTTTTGAGTGTTCTAAAATTCAGAGTGATAGTAATCTATTACTTGGAGTATATGTAAACGTAATTATACAGCAAATAGAAATGTTGCATGAAGGTGAAAGTTAATAGCTTAAAATATTCCATCATAAAAATTTTATTCCTAATTTTAAAAAAATACGAAGATGTATTATAAATAAATGATGACTTTCAAATTCTGCAGCTTGCCACAAAGCTAGTAGGAAAAAAAAAAAAACCCAAAATGGATTTAATGCTAATTATTCACCCCCTCCCTCCCCAGCATTTCCTAGAAAACACAGGGGAAATGCCCCCTGAGGACCTCCGTGCTCACCCCTAACTGAGCAACTTCACCTTCAGCACCTGACTTGGCGGAGTGGGAGTCCTGAGGTTACACGAGGCCCGGGCTGATAAACGGAGGAGGCATCTCATTATTAAGAAGTAAACCCATCATGATGGATGGCGGATTCAGGGCCATTCGTCTTATAAGCCTATTTCAGGTAATGTTTCCATTCTGCGCTCATCGTCCCTCACCCTCCTCCCTCCCCTCAGCTCCGCTCACCTCCCCATCAAGCAGTGCAGGCTTCTGGAAGCCTCTTCTCTCTCGGAAAATCGGAAAATCGCAGACCTTCTTGGCAAAGGTATTTCGCACTTCCCGCACCCGGACAAGAGGTAAGGCAAGCCCAGCAGGGGCCGGCTCACGGCACACGAATAACTTCCCATCTTCCACAATGACTTTAACAGGGTCATCTTTCATAACGTGATCCTGCCCTTTCCTCCCACTGAAAAGCCTTATGTACAAGTGAAAAATCAACATTAAAAACAAGAAAACAAGGGGGCGCCTGGGTGGCTCAGTGGGTTAAGCCGCTGCCTTCGGCTCAGGTCATGATCTCAGGGTCCTGGGATCGAGTCCCACATCGGGCTCTCTGCTCAGCAGGGGGCCTGCTTCCCTTCCTCTCTCTGTGATCTCTTCGCTTCCTCTCTCCTACTGTGATCTCTCTCTGTCAAATAAATAAATAAAATCTTAAAAAAAACAAACAAACAAGAAAACAAGTTAAAAAAAAAAAGCTAAAAAATAGGGCCTCCTCTTCATTATCTGAGCTCGGAATGACACGGGGCATACATCACATTAACAGCAGGTCCATGTTCTGGTCACGTATCTATCCGTGGGATTACTGCATCGATGTGAAACATTTACAGAGAAACAATGAGCCCTGGCTTTGTGAAATAATTTGATCTTATAAAGATCCTTAAATATACAGCTCCTGCCATGTAGCTCAGGATGACAGTAAGAAATGTAATTTCACGACTGGATCCTCTTCCCTCCCCCTTCCCCTCCCCCAGTACACTGCCCTTGCCTGGGACACTGTGCTTGCCCCTTAGCATCTCCATTTCTCATCATCACTGCCCAAAGCTTGCAACACTGGCTGCTACTTTCTTTTTTAAGTCATGTTTTCTTATGTAGCTGCCTGACCAAAACACCAAGGGATGATAAGACAGGTTGAGTTCCAGCGAGATTCTGACTTTCGTTTGGACAAGTGATGCATCTCTCCATCTATAAAATGGGGAAAGCTTGAATCTAACCATCTTTGAATTTGTAAGCACATGAAAACATCAGTGAAAACACAACAGAATACAAATTTCACTTCTCCCACTGATTTATTCAACATTTCTGGGTAAATTGTTAGGCTCTGAGAACACTTGTATCAAAAATAAACTATTACTCTATGTGTTTGCATTCATTTTCTTTTTAGGAGATCATCAAATACGATCAGTAAGTGATGATTTTTCAATTTCCTTATAAAACAAATGTTTTTCTTTTTTTTTAAAGATTTTATTTATTTATTTGACAGAGAGAGATCACAAGTAGACAGAGAGGCAGACAGAGAGAGGAGGAAGCAGGCTCCCTGCTGAGCAGAGAGCCCGATGTGGGACTCGATCCCAGGACCCTGAGATCATGACCTGAGCCGAAGGCAGCGGCTTAACCCACTGAGCCACCCAGGTGCCCTAAAACAAATGTTTGAATAAATTCAGTAGTCGTTTTTGAGATAATATATCTCCTTGCTACTAAAAATAAAAATAATAATAATAAGATCAGATGAAAACCTTAAAATAATACCTAGCCAGGTTGAAGATCATATCACACTCTTTAAATCAAGCTTTTGGTTTTGTAAATCAAGTGTTCTGGTTTTGTTCAAAACACCTAGTTTTCCCTCATGTATCCTTTTTGGTAGCTAATGAAAAGAGGGTAGAAAAAAAAATCACATAAAGTTTCCAAACAGAATTAGGCAGTTAAATCAAATCTATGAAAAATTCATAATCATTACAAACTAGAATTAGGTCTTTCTTGTATTTGATAACAGATATGCCCTCTACAGAATGAAGCATGTGTGCGGGGGGGGGATGTTCAATTTATCAAAACAATAATTATCATGATATATAAAAACTAAGTGTCATAAAAATAGAAATAAGCTAGTGTATTAAAGTGGAGGGGTGTGGGGGGGGGACCCTCTAAAGTGAAAGAGAATAGGCCAAGCTTTAAAAACAACACAGTATTTTATAGATTTGCATTCTGTTCTAGCCTGCTTAAATTAACTGAGAATACCCAAAAGTCTAAAATACCATATTTCCGTGTGATTTTAATTTAAGAAGGAGAAGTCTTGCTTATGTAAATAATTCAAATGAACAGCAGAGTTGTGGATTTTAAAATCATAATTCTTCTCTAATAGGCAGGGGATGGTGAGGATTGCTTTAGAATCCTGTGGGGACGTTCACAGACCACAGAGGCGGGGAGAGCCTTGGCCTCGGCTCTCCCTGTGTCCTGAGATGTCCCATTCTAGCACACACGTGTCACCCTTCATTCCTTTATGGGCGGCTCCCTGCACACGTGAATTCAGAGCAAGGTTTCCGACTTCTTTATGGAGACTGTAATTTACAAAACACCCCCGGGCGGATCACGCAGTTCGCCACCGGGGAGACGAGCTGTGTGTTCAGCACTCCTACCTGCCTTCCTTACACAACACGCGGAGGGCAGCCTTTCCCTTCTCTGTGTTCTGCTGCTTGGGCCTGTGACAGCCACACTCAGTTAATCAGCAGGAACGCTCATCAACAATCTGGTTTTCGACTGGGGAAGGCATAGGGAAAGGTTATTTTCTTGCAGCGGTACAATCCCATGAGAAACCAAGACCAAAGCTTCCAGACTTTCATTGCTTCTTTTATCACACCGTCTTAAATAAAATAAATGTCTATTCCATTTCAAGAGGTTTCTAGGAAAGAATCTTCATTTCATTTTGTGTGTATGTGTGCGTGTTTTGTTTTTTCTTAACAGATACCTGTAGCAAGCACTTTACAAATGTTAGCTAGTTCGATGCTGCAAACAACCTTCTGCTGCAGGGACTCTGTCATGCGGCCACTGAGGCCCAAAGGCACCAAGTCCCTTGCTGGTAAGTGACAGACACTGCCTGAGTTCAAACCTGGAGGTCTGGGTCCGGAGTCTGAGCTTGTAACAACCCCGTCATGCTAAGTCTTCAAATTTTTTTTTTTTTTTAAAGAGAGAGAAAGAGTGAGTAGAAGGAAAGAGAGAGGGAGACAATCTTCAGCAGGCTCCACGTCCAGTGTGGAATCCAACATAGGGTTCCATCTCACGACCCTGAGATCGTGACCTGAGCTGAAATCAAGGGTCAGACGCCTTACCGACTGAGCCACCCAGGTGCCCAGCTACCTCTTCCATTTTAAAGATGTTACGATTTTAAAATGATTTTACTAATGCTTCATTAATCCTGGGGAGCTGATAACCACAATGTGGTCTGCCTTGGAGTTAAAGTGGGCCCTTTCTTATTAAAAGGTTTTTGCTGAATCAACACACAATATTCACAACTTTAGTAGGAGTCAGAGGTCAAATGACGGCTTTCACCAAGTCACCAAGGGATCAAAGGGACTATGCAGCTAAAATGGTGAGTTCGATGCTCATTTATTTATTAGTAATTGAAACAGATCTGATTATTTTAAATGGACAATCAGTGTACAACAGAAGACCTACATAATCACGCAGCCTTTGGAAATGAAAGTAATGGGTTAAATCTTTGGGGGTAAGAGTGGAAGCTAATTATACCCTAAACCTAAGCTTTCTGGTCATTGCAGCTGGGCACTCAACCTGTCTCTGAGCTTCCTGACAATCAAGACCAAAACCAAGACATGAGCTCCACTGTTTCCAGTTTGGAAAGCAAACTCAGTAAAACCCACAGATTAATACTCTGAACCTCTTAGGAACTAGATTTTCTAGTTGGGGAGACCTATCTTGTGTATTCCGTGAGCATTCTGTGTATTCCTTGCCTAGGAAAGTACTTTGTACAAAAGAGCTGCTCCACAAATGCACATTAAAATAGAAGACAAAAACGTCCTGTGACATAAGAATATTTTTGGCTATGTGACAACAGTTTCAGCTCTGTCATATCATGGGGCCTCCATTAGTGTGCGACTAGATTAACAGCCTTGTAATGGGAACCTGGCCTCTACCTTATAGTTCCCAGATCCATTCCCCATAATCCACCTGGAGAAATATTTTAAACACTCAAGTCTGGTCATGTCGCGCATCCACTTAAAACCCTACAATGGCTCCCACTGCTCTCAGGAGAAAGTTACCACATAAAACCCTACTTAATTTTTTTTTTTTTAAATTAGTGCACTGGAGGCCATATAATGAAGATGTCATAATTTATTTAACTACTTTCCTATTAATAATGTCTGGCCTGTTTCCAATTTTTGGCTATTACAATCACTGCCAACACATGCCTCCTTGGACACATGAGTATTTCTCTAGAAGGGGGATTACTAAATTGAAGGGAGAATATTTAAACTTATGATTTTCATATGTACAACTAAACTGGCCTGCATATGGCTTTATCAATTTCTACATTCCCACTTTGTACAGGAGGGCTTTCTTTCCTACCCTCTGCACATTGTCTATTATCAATTAAATGAAAACAAAACAAAACAACTACGCTAGCATAAAAGGTGAACAAGTATTTTTGCTGTGATTTTCATTTTCCTAGTTGCCAGTGAGATAGAACAAACACCCTTCATATGTATTCTTGAACTCCTTGCCCATTTTTCTGTTGAGTCATAATTACTGAATTACAATTAATGCAAATATTTTTTTCCTGGTTTGCTGCTTATCTTTTAACTTTCAAAAATTTTTATTTTTAATTGAAGTATGGTTGATGTACGATATTATATTAGTCTCAGGTGTACAACACACTGATTTGACAGTTACGTACATTACGACATGCCCACCGTGATTAAGTGTGGTTACCATCTGTCTCGACCACTTATCCTTTATCATGTCATTCATTATATAGAAGCATTTGGTGTTTGGTAGGTAAAATTTATCAAGACACCCTGGTGGGCCTTTGACTGAAATTATATGGGCTCTATAGAATAATATGGGAAGAGTTGACATTATCATTATTTTAAATTGCCCTATCCAGGAATGTGTTGTTTCATAACTTAAATATATTTTGTGTTTTTGAGATAATTTTTTGAAATCTGGATAAAATAGATTCTACATTCTTTGCAACGACATTAGTTTTCATCATGAAGGTCTTGTGCATTTCTTGTTAGGTTTATATGTAGGAAATTATGTGTTTGCTTAGTTTCTTTTGTGAATGAGGTCTTTTTCTGTTACATCTATCTATCTTATGTATCTCTTCTTCCTAAAACTTGTTTACTTTAAGTATCTCTCAGGCAGGCAAACAACTGTACCATATATTAAAGAATCAGTGAGTGATGGTGGGAGGCAGCCAAGTGAGAAATGCTTTTGATTTTTTGATTACCAAGGCATTATACTGACAAGGAAAGAAGCGAAACTAGAGTTAAGAGAAACTAATTCATAATTTTTGACTTTAAAAATTCCAGAAAATGATAGTGTCTACTTTTTAGAGAAAACAGTCTCCCGGAAAGTCACCTAAGGGTGTTTCCAGATCTAACTTCCCACTTAAGTCACCTGCGTATTTTGTAGACTCTTAAAAAGACAAGTGGTTCCACAGCTTTCCTTAATTGCTAGGTTAGTATGGAACAGACTGTTCTGTTGTATTACTAGTTAATTGTTCTTCACCTTTTACAAGCGCCTAAGTGATAAATTAAGCTTTATCACAGGTATATCTATATGGGAAAGAACTTCATATATTAGTTGGTATTATCTGTGTGTCAGGCATCCAGTGGGGATTCTGGAAAGGATCCCCTGTGGATATGAGGGGGTAACTTCTAGATTGTTTTTCTGGTTTAAGAATGTAATGAACCCAATGTATCATTACTCAGCTTCACCAATTAACTCACGACACCTCTTGTTCCACATAATGCCAACATGTTACCTCCCCAGATTTCTTTTTACTTTGGACGCCCTTCATCTACCTCCCTTGAAACATCACTTTGCTTTCTGTACCTGTGAGCCTGTGTGAGTATTTTTTAAGATTCCCCATGTAAGAAAGAACTGATGGGATCTGTCTTTCTCTGACTTAGTTTGCTTTGCAAAATCTTTTCAAGGTCCATCCACGTTGTTGCAAATGTCGAAATTTCATTCTTTTTTGATGGCTGCATAAAATTCCATTGTATGTGTATGTGTGTGTGTACGTATGTACACACGTGTAAACACACACCCCACTTCTTCACCTGTTCATCCACTGATGGACAGTAATGTTGTTTCCATATCTTGGCTATTATAAATAATGTTGCCATGAAAGCGGGGATGAGACTGCTTCTTGAGTTATGTTCTCCTCTTCTGCAGATAAATACCTAGATGTGGAACTGCTGAATTAATTCTATTTTTAACTTTTGAGGCACCTCCATTCTGTTCTCCAGAGGGGCTGCACCAGTGTGCATCCCCCCAAAACCGCACAAGGGCTCCTTTTTCTCTACATCCTTGCCTGACACTTGCTATTTCTTCTCTTTTTGATAATAACAATTCTAATGGGTCTGAGATGATATCTCAATATGGTTTTGATTTGCATTTCCTTGATGATTAATGATGTCAAACATCTTTTCACGTATCTCTTGGCCATTTGCATGTCTTCTTTGGAAAAACAGATCTTCTTCCCATTTTTAAGTTGAATTCTTTGTCTTTTTACTGGTAAGTTGCAGAAGTTCATTATGTATTTTGGGTATCAGCCCATTATCACCTGTACGATCTATAAATATTTTCTTCCATTCAATAGGTTGTTTTTCATTTTGTTGGTTTCCTTTGCCATGCAGAAGTTTTTTAAGTTTGATATAGTCTTACTTGTTTTCGGTGTCAGATTTAAAAAACCATCCCCATGATCTGTGTCAAGCAGCTTACCACCTATATTTTTTTTTAGGAGTTTTACGGTTTCAGGTCTCATGCTCAAGTGTTCAGTCCCCTTTAAACTGATTTTTGTGTATGGTATAAGATGTGGTCCAGTCTCATCCTCTTGCATGTTGGTGTTCAGTTTTCCCAACCTTATTTTTTGTAAACATTCTTTTTAAAGATTTTTATATATTTCTTTTAGAGAGAGAGAGAGTGTGTGCGCATGAATGCGGGAGGGGTGGGCACAGGGAGAGAGAGAAGCAGACGGCCCGCTGAGGAGGGAGCCTGATCTGGAGCTCATACCAGGACCCTGGGATCATGACCCGAGCGGAAGGCAGAGGCTTAATCAACCGAGCCACCCAGGTGCCCCTTCCCAACACTGTTTATTGAATGGGCTGTTCTCTTCCCATTGCATAGTCTTGCTCCTTTCTGGTCAGTCAATTGACCATATACGTGTAAGGTTTATTTCCGGGTTCTCCAGTCTGTCCCATGGACTTATATGTCCTTTTAAACTGTCCTTTTCTGTTAATTTTGGTTTTGATGGGATCTTGTAGCTGGCTTATACTCAACTGTCTTATTAGCTTTTCAACAAATTCCATTGTATTTCCTGTAATTGTATACTTGTGTTTTCTACTAGAATAAGATTTTTGTGGTAACAGAAATTATTTCTACCCTTTCGCATTACTGTGTTCCTACTACTTAGCATAGCTGCTGGCACACAGTAGACAATACATATTTGCTGAATTGAATTTAACAGGTAAATTCAGATTTTTCATATATATATATATATATATATAGAGAGAGAGAGAGAGAGAGAGTATCCTTAGTATCCTGTGGGCAGCAATATTTTATAGTTACTATAAAATAAGGTCCCCTTAAAATATGTAAACATTTGCATCCTATCAGTGTGTGTGTGTATATATATATATATATAAATTCATGTTCATTTCTCCCTACAATGGTCAAACTTCTTGAAGGAATTAACTTAGGATTCGAACTTACCAAAAACTTAATAATTAACCTATGAAAATAACACATATGAAAATTAAATACACTTTTCTAAATAATCACTGAGAAAAGGAGGAAAGAAAAACTCCAAATAAGTAAACTTGAAAATGAAAAAGATCTGGGGCGCCTGGGTGGCTCAGTGGGTTAAAGCCTCTGCCTTCAGCCCAGCTCATGATCTCAGGGTCCTGGGATCGAGCTCTGCATCAGGCTCTCTGCTCAGCAGGGAGCCTGTTTCCCCCACTTTCTCTGTCTGCCTCTCTGCCTAGTTGTGATCTCTCTCTCTCTGTCAAATAAATAAATAAAATCTTAAAAAAAAAAAAAAGAAAGTGAAAGAGATGAAAACAGTACATACTAGATACGGAAAAACAAGATTTGGAAGAATAAAACAAGTAACAAATATTCCACTTTAGAAATTAGAAAAACAAGAACATCCTAAGAATAGCCATACCCCCAAGAAGTGCAGGAGAAAGGAAATAAATTAAAAACAGAAATAGAAAATGCAAAAATATGGACAATTAACCATGCAAGCATATTTGTGTATATATAAATGTGTGTGTACGTGGGGGGTGGAGGGGGTTCTCACAAGAACAAAACACAACACAGCACAACAACAAATCAATCCTGAAGTACACAAAACTTCAGCAAAACCAATCATGGGGAAAAGACCACAAAAGACAAACTGGAGGAATGAAGACAGCATGATAATAATCAGGAGAATATTGTATACAACAGTATGCTGAAAATGTGAACCAGAAAATCGATGTAATGTGTAGTTATTGTAGGAATGTATTATAGAAAATGGACGAAAAAAACAAGAAAAAAAGAAAGCCAATATTCATACAAGCAATTAAAAAGGTTATAAAATGATTTCTTCTTCAAAGACTCCAGGCAAGAACGTTTCTGAACACTTAAACTTTTAAGAAACTGATAACCTAATGCTATATGAAACAAACCCAGAGCATAGAAAAAATACGGCTGATTACCCTATTAGGTTTTAGGAAGCCAGCATCACTATGACTAGAAACAACCGAAAAGAGAAACAAGAAGGAAGAATAATAAAGACAAAGATTAAGACCTTAAGATAGTAAAAAACATGGTTAAAAGGACAGGTCCTGGATTTTGAATCCCAGCTTTGCCATTTACTAGCTTTGTCCCTTTGAGTGATCACTTTCCTCTGAGAAGCCCCAGATCAGAAGGGTTAAATGAAATAATCCATCTAGCGTACTTAGTATCCTGTGGGCAGCAATATTTTATAGTTACTATAAAATAAGGTCCCCTTAAAACATGAAAATATTTGTGGGGCGCCTGCGTGGCTCAATGGGTTAAGCCTCTGCCTTCAGCTCAGGTCATGGTCTCAGGGTCCTGGGATCGAGCCCCGCATCGGGCTCTCTGCTCAGCAGGGAGCCTGCTTCCCTCTCTCTCTCTGCCTGCCTCTCTGTCTACTTGTGATTTCTCTCTGTCAAATAAATAAATAAAATCTTAAAAAAAAAAAATGTAAACATTTGCATCCTATCAGTGTGTTCATTTTCTGAGAGGAAGGTTCATGGTTCTGATGGGGTTCCTAAGTGACTCATCTCCCCCACTCTCCCACTCAATTTAAGACCCACTTACATGAATCGTTCTTCTGAGCATAGATGCAGAACAAAAATCTGGATACAGTATAAGCAAAATAAATACAACACAACATTAAAAGAACCACTCCTCAATAACCCCCCACCTCCAGAATTAATCTTTGAAACTGAAGCTACTCTGGGGTGAGAGCAGCTTCTCTAGAAAGCAATTTGGTAGCATCTATCAAACAAAAACCCTTTAACCTAATGATATCTATACTCTTCAACCTAGTAATTGTGCTTCCAGGAATACATCTAAATAAAATGGCCATTGAGACCAAAAGATGTGTCTATAGATGTGTACTACGGGATAATTTATAGTAATAAAAAATTGGCAATGATCTGTCCAACAATAGAGGAATAGTTAGTTAATAAACAGATGCATCCATTCAATGGTATCGTGTCGTCTGTAGCCACTGATAAAAAGGGTCTTGAGAACTTCAATAACACGAAAAAATGCTCAAAATAGGATTTTAAAACATGAGTTAAGTAGCCTGCATCATAAAATAAATGAACACAATCCAAAGGAAGGAAATACACCAAAAAAGGTCTTAATGGTTTAACTCTGGGTGGTGGGATTAGGGGTCATTAATATTTTTTCTTTCTTTTTAAAACATTTTCCAGATATTCTAGAATAAGCATTTTATTATTTTGAAGTTTATTTATTACCTAAGTAATTTCTATACCCAACATGGGGCTTGGACTAATGACCCCAAGATCAAGAGTCACAAGGTTCACTGACCAAGCCAGCCAGGTGCCCCTATAATAAGCATTTTAAAAAGCAATCATACAAGAGCTATTTTTGGGGTGTCTGGGTGGCTCAGTTGGTTAAGCATCTGATTCTTGACTTTGGCTCACGTCATGATTTCAGGGTCATTAGACTGAGTCCCACGTCAGGCTGTAAGCTGGGTGTGGAACCTGCTTGAGATTCTCTCTCTCTGCCCCTTCCCTCAAAAAAAAGGCTACTTAAGGGGGGGTGCCTGGCTGGCTCAGTTGGTGGAGCAATCAATTTTAATCTGGGGGTTACAGGTTTAAGCTCCACATTGGGTGTAGAGATTACTTAAAAAAATAAAATCTTAAAAAAAAAAAAAAAGTTATCTTGGGGCACCTGGGTGGCTCAGTGGGTTAAACCTCTGCCTTCGGCTCAGGTCATGATCCCAGGGTCCTGAGATTGAGCCCCA
This sequence comes from Mustela nigripes, assembly GCF_022355385.1. Lineage (NCBI taxonomy): Eukaryota > Metazoa > Chordata > Mammalia > Carnivora > Mustelidae > Mustela > Mustela nigripes. The sequence goes on along the minus strand of NC_081561.1, from coordinate 19,985,458 downwards.
CATTGGGCTCTCTGCTCAGCAGGGAGCCTGCTTCCTCCTCTCTCTCTCTGCCTCTCTGCCTGCTTGTGATCTCTGTCTGTCAAATAAATAAATAAATAAATAAATAAATAAATAAATAAATATCTTTTAAAAAGCTGTCTTTATGGACAGGGTGTCTGTGTTATGGAAATTGGGGAGTGTATGCAAGGCGGTGAGTGCTGCAAAGTGTGTAAGACTGATGATTCATAGAGCTGTATCCCTGGAGCAAATAATACATTATATGTTATTAAAAATAATTAATAAAAGAGCTATCGTAAAATACTCTACTATTAAAGCTGTATAACCAAATGGAAATCAGAGTTACTGTTCCTCATGTTGTGATTTTTGCTTATAATACTATTTCAGCTTTCTATTTATTATTAAGAGAATTTAAGAATTCTGAGAATTAATGAGAGAGTTGCAGGCAGAGTATTACTTGGTCTCTTCTAAACAGCTGAAGAGTGTGGGCTCAAAGCCACGCAATCAGTTTTCGTAATTCAGGGTACTATCTTTCTCAACGTCTATGCATGGTATGAGGTTTTTCCCTCCCTTACATAGGAAAAGTCCAACAAGGGCGCCTGGGTGGCTCAGTGGGTTAAGCGTCTGACTCTTGATTTCGGCTCAGGTCATGATCTCAGGGTTGTGAGATGGAGCCCTGCACTGGGCTCCGTGCTCAGTAGGGAATCTGCTGGGGAATACTTGAGAGCGCACCGGAACCTCTGCTCACACGAGCTCTCTCTCTCTCTAAGTGAACCTTAAAAAAACAACAACAACAACAACAATTTATCAGTGAAAGATGTTCAGGGCCTCAGTAACGTTTTAGAAACAGGGTCACGATTTTTCGCTCCGTGCTTTATAAAGAAAGGAGACCTGCACACGAAGTCCTTCAGCGGGTAATATACATGGAACAAGGTGACGGGTAAGACTATTTTGCCATCTTCTCTCCTAACTCCGGCATTTGCCCGGTCCATCTTCGAACCTACAGCAGGGTCCCGGTGACCCCCGGGCAGCACGCTCGCCGGCATGCTCCCAGACAAAGCCGCAGACGGCAGCCGCTAGACTCGCTGCTGGGCTCCGCACATCATTAGCTGTCTTTGCCATTACTGTGCTTCTCTCACTGGTCGGTATGAATTCATCTACATTCATCAGACATTTGATGGCTTTTCTATCATTTTTTTCTCCCTCCTGTCAGACACCTGACAAATCCACTGAGGGTTACGCTAGTCGGTAAATATCACTTTTTAAATTATACAGGTTTTCAGTGGGGACCCAGGTGCGCAGCATCTGTAATATCTGCTCGTGCCTGTTACTGTCATGGGGTAGCCTTTGTAAAATATTCTAATTGCATATATATTTTTAATGTCCAAGTTGTGGACCATCTTATTTCGCTCCTTCTGGCTTTCCTTTCGTCTGATAAAAATGATCCTGTGTTGGTTCCTGCTTTCCCTAAATAAGTAATTTCTTCATTGCCTCTCACATGCATTTCTCACAAGTCTTCACTGACCTGGAGCCCTGTCTCCCAGCCCAAGAGGTCTGTCTACATTAAATCGGCTGCCTTGGCACTTACATATTTATGCTTTGGTGAAGGAGGATATTTATAAGGAGGAAGAAAAGAGAAAGAGAGAGGGATAAGCGGCGAGATGGCTGTAAGAAGCAAGATGGAGATACAGAAAAATAGCAAAGCACTGTTGGTTTGCGGGTGAATGTATCAACTACAAGGAACTGCTAAAACCCTGTTATTTACACAGACTATGCATACATTAGAATTTTTTTTTTACGATATTATTTATTTATTTGAGAGTGAGATAGCAAGAGAGAGAAAGAGAGAGCATGAGTTGGGGAGAGGGGGAAGCAGGCTCCTTGCCAATCAGGGAGCCTGATGTAAGGCTCGATCCCAGGACCCTGGGATCATGACCTGAGCCGAAGGCAGATGTTAAACCGACTGAGCCACCCAGGCGCCCTAGAAATTGTTTTTATAGTTCTTTGAAACTATGTTACTTGTATAGTATCTGCTCAAATGAGTTGTCTTTCCAGGCTGGTTGACATTTTTGGACCCCGATAATGACCCATCTTGTTCTAGGCTCCAGTGCCCTTCCTAAGAACACTGATGAGCTAGCTAGAGCACTGGGATGTAGCTCATGTGGAACCTGCTTCTCACCAGGAGTAGAAGGCCGAGTTCACTGGTGTCATGAGCCATCACCTTCCCAGAGAACACGCTGACTGACCTGATCTCGGTTTCTGCTTTTGTATTCACGTCACAAGTCACTGTGCTCCCTTGTGGTCAAGTGCACTCTTGGACTACGTACAGGGCATCCCACCATGCGGCCTGGGGTCTCCCCCACCACTCCTTGGGCTTCCTGTCAAACAATCACACTCTGCCAAGTCTGCAAAGTGGCCTGTCATCTAGCTGTCTTCTTGCGGGTGCACGTCTAGAGTCTGTTTATCAGCACACAGCAGGTTTCAAGGGCTTCTGCGGAATGAGACGAAAGCAGGCCTCAGAAGCTCAGACGGATATTCTCACATTGGCCTGCAGGTCCTTGTGTCTCTGAGTAAGGCTTCTGAAGCCCCATATTAAATCAATTTTATTAAATTGAATGGAACCTGTGACAATCTTAATTTTCTTCACGGCAGTGAAGAATACGTTAGACAAGCTGCTGTCCGCTGGCTATCCACTTATAACATACCTTGAATTTTGGTTACTTGATCAGTTTACAAGCTTTGCAGTAGTCACCAAAGACTGGACATTCCCTTTGTGCCCAAGGAAGGTCACAGAACAGAACACAGAGGCTCTTGCACTCTCCATAAATTTGATGTGAGTAGAGTGTATATTCTTGAGCACAATGAGGTCTAAAATTATTTCATACTTTAGGTGACACAGGCTAAATGACATAGTTGGGAGTTGAGAAGCCATTGTGAGATAAGATCTTCCTTCCATTTTAAATTAGTTGCTGTCTTTGTTTCTAAATATTAAATATTTTCTGATATTTACTAAATAGTCTTTGCATGGTTCATGTGACTAGGTGATGGTTACTTTTGGTGGTGTTTTCATGAGAAATAATTAAGTCAATCAACTGTCAGCTTCGATGGTACATTTGCCAGGAACATTTTGGAAAGGCAACTTGAAAATTAAAATGTTAACAGCACTGCATCTCCAATTCCTTCTCACCTGGCTCAAAAATTCCACTAAAACTGGGGCGCCCGGGTGGCTTAGTCAGTGAAGCATCTACCTTCGGTTCAGGTCATGATCCCAGGGTCCTGGATAGCCTCGTGTCAGGCTCCCTGTTCAGTTATGATTATTCTATTAAAAGCTAAGCCTTAGTCTGTCTAAGTATTTTCATAGTTCAGATTCAAGTTGAGGACAATAGTGCGTACTGAACTTGGTTTGGTTGGGGGCTGCTGCAGAGAAGGATCTGGACCATCTGGAAGGTCTTAATGCAATGAGCCTCTCCCCAGCACCCCTGCAGGTCTGAACCACTTTCTGCCTGGCTGGGTCCACCAGTCACTTTCTGTTATCCTCAGTCTCCCCTTTTTGTCCCTTTTCTAGCCTTAAAACTGGCAAGAGGATATTCTTTACAAAATCCAAATCTAAGCTCTGAAATTTGTGAGTGGGTCCCGTCACCTCAGCATCAAGTTCAAATCCCGCCCACGAACACACTTTTCACTTCACTTCCCTCTTGGGTGTAAAACCTCCCTTTTGGAACAATGCTGAAAAGCTACACGAAGTTCTCTGAACATGACATGCTTTCTCATATATCTGTACCCCGACATTTACTCCTCTCTTCCTAATTCAATGATCAGGTCAACTCATGCTAGTAATAAAAGCTAGTTCTGGGGCAGGCAGTGTTCTGAGTATGTAAATGCATGACTAAAAGGACTCTATGAAGCAAGTCCCGTTTTTATCCTCCATTCAACGAGGAGGAAACTACCAGCACAGGCAGGTGAAGTTATTTTCTAAAGGTCACATGGGTCATAAATGGAAGAGCCAGGATATGAATCAAGGCAATCTGCTTCCAGAATTCCCTAAGCACTGAACTAGTCATTTTTTGCTTGTTTGCTTGCTTGTTTTTAAGCAGGCTCCACGGCCAGTGTGGAGCCCGATGTAGGGCTTGAACTCGCGACCCTGAGATCAAGACCTGAGCTGAGATCAAGAGTGGGATGCTCAACCGACTGAGTCACCCAGGCACCCCAACACTGAACTCTCTTTTAAAAAGTTCAGCTCAGGCTTCACTTCCTCTGTGAAACTGAAGTCATCCCCATCCTCAGGGAGGTAAAACCCCCTGTTCTCCATTATCACACTGACAGCATGCCACCCCATGTTCCGTAATTTTCTTTTATAAAGATTTTATTATTTTTTAAAAAAGATTTATTTATTTATTGGAGAGAAAGTCAGCAGGAGGCAGGATGAAGGGCAAAGGGAAAGGGAGAGAATCTTGGGCGGACTGTGCTGAGCGTGGAGCCCGATGCGGGGCTCGATCCCAGAACCCTGAGATCACGACCTGAACCAGAATCCAGAGTTGGACGCTTAACTGACTGAACCACCCAGGCGCCTCCGTATTTTTCTATAATGCATAATACTGACCCCCCACTAACCTCCCTGTCCAGGACAGTGATCGGATTTCTCCTCAGCACCTGCCACAGGCCTGGGCATAGTCAAAGCTATAGAAATACCTTTTGACTGAATAACATGAAAAAGCTTATTAAAATGAGAACAAGACTGGCTCAGTCGGAAGAGCATGTGACTCTTGATCTCTGGGGGGTTTGAGTCCCACGTGGAGTTTAGAGATTACTTAAATAAACAAAAATCTTTAAAACATAAAATAAAACAAAATGAGAACAATATGTCAACATGAAACTTTACTAATCTAGGTTCTTCTGACGGTTCTCAAACCAGAGTCTTTAACTTCAATATTTCTTCCCCATGAAGCAAAATAAAGAAAATGGGCTTATAAATAAATAGGTTTTTAAAACCCCAAAATGTAAATAAAAGAAGCTATTAACTTGTTTGTTATATTGTTTCAGAACTATTCTGAGTAAATAAAAAATAATTTCAACTGTTCTCTGGCTCTTTATTGTCTGACCTTAAAACCCGGTAATAATTTTTTAATAACATTAAATTACTGTAATTTAATAAAACAAAAAAATCAAAATTAAATTTTTACTGTAGCACAGGAAAAATCTCGGCATCACATTTTAGGTGAGCTGGGGACTAAAGCAGCTGGTGTGAGGAGCAGAGTCACCGCTCAGAAACTCTCAGGAAAGCCTAGGAACTTAAATAAGGACAAGATGGTTTTTCTTCTCAGGAGGCAGAAAATGTGAGGAAGGGGATATTGGAAGGTTGTCTTTGCTGCGGTCAAAGCTGTGGTCAGTCACTTTGCAATAAGGTTTTAGTCAGGGAGAGGGTCGTTCTTCTGCAGAGACACTTGGGGAAAAAGAAAAGAGAGTGTTTTTGCCTCCATACCGATTAGCCACGTCATAGCTGTCTGCTCCGTTCCTTTCTGTTGAAAAAGTCTTTCAAGGGTGTGCTAGCTGAGGTCATGAAGACCAAAAAAGCCAGATCCCTTACCTCGAGGAACCTTCCAGCTTAGTGATGGCGACAGACACAGAAAGAGATGCGATGCACTGTGCGTGTGTTCATGCTCTGGATGAAAGCAGCAAGCACAGGGACGGACCGCAGGGGCTGCATGCCGATGTGAAGCCGGGAGCAGGTTTCCAGAATGGGTAAAAAGTACTGAGGTGTGTCGGGCTGGGAAGCCCGGTTCAAGCAGGAAAAGGCAATAAAAGAGGAGAGAGCATCCTTATCTGAGACGGCGAGACTCCCCGGACGCTGTATTCATGCGGGTAAGCTTCTCAGTTTACCCTGTATCATTAGTGATGGGTTTCTACCTGGCTTTCCTTTGAGGGATCCATGCCACCAAGACAATGTCCCTTCAGGACAGGAAATGGTGGGCGTGGATGGTGGCAAGAAGACAGGGGCCAGTGCAGGCCTTCGAGTATTTTTTCAAGGACGTGGACCTGATTCGGTACATCACGGTGGGAGTTGTCAGTGTGAGGCATGGCAGTGATGGTGTGATATCTGTGTTCTGGCTAGATCTAGGCTTCTTACTCTTTTGGATTCTAAATGCTAGTAAAATTGTGTTGAGGGGAGGTGAAAGGTGTTTTTATTTGAAGTGTGTTTATAAGGTTAAATACTTTTTATTTTATGAGTAGGGACATAATGTTTTTGAAACTTTAGTATCTATGACCACATGAAATATTAGTACTTCATAATAAAAAGGGATTTAAAAGAAGTGTCTTTTAAATAGTGAATTTAAACTGACTGTATTGTATGATTCTTTATTTCTCTTATGTCAGAGTGATGAAAACATCATTCTGGGCCAGGATTTCCTAGTCCAAAAGTGAGGAGCCCTGGGTCAGATCTTTCTGGGCCTGTAATTTAGACAGAGGTAGAGAGGCAAGGCTGCGGGCAGTGGGGCAGCAGCTGATCATTGCAGAAGACAGCATCATTTTCAGATTACACAGCTAAAGACTGATTGGCTTTGGGAGTCACCTGCATTTACCTTTTTTCTGAGTTTCCTTGAGCGAACGTCTGGGACCTTGGAGCCTCCACTGAACGAGAATGTTGGCTGAGGGGTTAGAGGGTTCAAGAGCTGTTGCCGAGAAGGGAGGCGCCAGGGGTGGCAAGGAAGCCAGAGCCAAGGGGGAGGGCGGTGCCTTGAAGTCAAGATGCTCCAGGCCTTCCCTCCCCATGTGGCGGCCTGTTCTCTCTCTGCCCCCGTGCAGTGCTCGTTCTGAGTCACTGGGAAGGCCAGGAGGCCCGGGTCCACTTTCACGTGGCCAACGCACTGCAGACAGGTGCTCAGCGGGGCAGGGGATGGAACCGAACTCCAGGCAGGGGGCCGATGCTCCGGAGCCCAGACACGACCACCACCTCTTCCTTCTGCTCCGGAGAAGGGCCTCCTGTGCGAGCTGGGTGGTGGGCGAGGGGCCCTGATGGGTGACAACAGATGCACTCGGGGTGCCCTGACTTCAAGGGGGAGGCCAAGGCAGTCTCACTGCAGAGGCTGGACAGTGAACAAGAGGCAGGGAAGTGACGCACGGGGTGAAGCCGGATGGAGTCAGGTGGTTTCGGTGCTTGTTTTCAATATTAGGGCAAACTCTCTACTGACTGGGATTTCCTCTAATTCGAACCACAGGGCGGAAGCTGCTTCCAGGGAAAATGGCTAAATGAGTCTTACAGTTCAGAGCCAGTTGCTCTTTTTCAATCGAAGGACCAGTTTGGGGAAACGCTGGTTTTCATGACCCGCCCCGCGTCACCACCCCGCCCCGCCCCGGGCAAAGATGAACCCTTCTGGGTAATTAGGAGTCAAGGTGAAGAAAAAATGGCAGGTGTGTCCTGGCTGCTGTCCTGACAACCAGGCAATGGTTCTGGGTGCGCCCCAGACTCTAGAACAGTAGATTAACGTTCCCTGATTACCAGGGATTACTTTTAAGGCAAAATTTGGAGAAATTCTGTAGGGTCAGTAAAGTTCAATACCTCGTAGCATCCACAGACAGAATTTCGGTACCAAACAAATTAATCTTCAGGGGAAAGAAAAACCCTCAAGAATCAAAGATACCATTACCAATACATTTCCGACAGAATTTTTCAAAAAACAAAGATTAAAACTGAAAGGACACTGTTTGGCCAGAAGAGAGCTACTCACCATTAGAAACCACTGCAAAATTCACCCTGCCGGGTCCTGCCTGGAACCGCCGAAGTGTGCTTTTTGAGTCAGTAAAAATCAAACCGAAAACCTTTCTAAGATTTAAATGGATCTGGCCAATTAGTCACTCACAGTTTTGGCGTTCGAAACCAATCTTTCCCTTCCTATCAAGGCATTTCTCAATCTCAAGCCTCCCCTTCCTGTAATTAACGCTGTTTCAAGAAAATATCTGCATAGACGGACCCGTGGAAGCTGTGTCTCGTATTACTTTGTAAAAGCCTCACGCGAGGCACACAGACATTTGAATTCAAGGGCTGAATTAATGAAAATGGCACTTCGTACTTTCCCTTTGAGCACATCTTTCCCTAGCACCATAGCTTAACTTCTTTCTAAATGCAGCTTTTAGTAGAAAATGACAATTATGAGCCCTTTGAGATTTAAAATCTGAAACTCAAATGATCAAGCCTTAATAAAGGCCTAATAAATTCCTTTATGTGTTATATTATGGCTGCTTAATTACTCCAAGCCCATAAAGAAAGCAATGTAGAAGCAGAGTGTGTATGTTAGCTTTATAGACGAGTGATTTTGGGGACTCTTTCCTCTAAATTTAATTTCTATGTATACATTTAAAAACATATATTCAGAAACATTGTGAATCTAAAACACAGATCGCGCCTATAAATACACGAAGTGGGTAAGTTCTCTTGGAAGGCAGGCAGTGATTAAAACCACCACAGAGTTATCTCAGAACAGAATATTCCCAGTTTACTGGACATCTCCTTATTATTGCCAACACTTTATCTGTTACGTTGATAGGAAAGAGAGATACAATTTGCTTGTTGGAACCATCATCTCAATACTGTTTTTCTACAGAACATAAATAATCTTTTAATGAAGCAGGAAGTCGCTGTTACTTAGAAAATGGGCTTTGCTTATATACTGCTGTTTAGGAAAATACTGCAAGCAAGATTATTTTTATTCTGATAATGTCAATCTTATACTGTATCTTTGGAGGGGAGAAAATACGGCCTTGTCAAGTGCCTGAGGAAGACGGGCCCATGTAATATAAGGTTTCTGCAAGGTCTTTGACTCGGGGGAGCAGGGAAATTACTCCCTGCTGACAGGCAATACTGGGCTGGGGTCACCGTCTCCCTGGGCACCTTGACCTTCCCTTCACCGCACCTCCCTCCCCAACCCCAACAACAAAGGGGGCTTCCCGTATGAAAATTGACTCTTATTTTCCCTCAGTTTGTGTCTTCTAAATTTCCAGTAGCTATTTTCTGGGCTGAATTAGTCTTCAAGTAAAAATACGTATGTGTCCAAAAACTGTAGTGAATAAAAAAGCCGTTCTTCCCTTTCAAAAGTAAAAGACAGAATGAAGACAAAAAGTTAGGAGGTTCACACACCATCTGAAAGCCAAAAGGTTCCTAGTGATCCTTCGCTGAAACTTTCAAACCTGGGAATATTTAGTTTCAAGTGGATCTGCTTCGTGGGTAGGCCACGAAGGCGTTACAGACCGACCAGAGAAGCGAAGTCTTCCTCAGAAAACTGTCCTAACCGGACAAAAGCAAACAGTAATCGCAAAGCACAAAGAACAAATCCTACACATGGAGTGTCACAGTGTAGTGTTTTGTTTTGTTTTAATGTCTCTTGCTCTGTAAAAAACTGGTCGGAAATAATCAGGTCTAACCATGCGGATCTTTTTTAAGAGCAGCTGGGAAGTCACTGGTCTCCCTCTCTTGTGTAGATATAAACATATCCTCACACCCAGTCTGCGCTCAGTGGAACTACAGGGAAATTTCTGCATCTCCTCTTTGGGCCTGACACAGGGCTCTACACTGCAGACACAAACCCAAAGAGGAAGGATCTCAACAGAGAGGGAACTAAGTGGATTAGGGGTCATGGTCAAGAGAGGCTATCTGTGAGAGATGTGTAGACCACGGTGAGTGAGGACATGCTTTTAAAAGAGAATATATTATGGATGTGATTATCTTCATTTAATTTTTCCGCAAGTCTTCGCTGAGCCTGTGCCCTCTGTTAGGCACTGGGCTGGGCTCTGGGTTTAGCGGGGCGAGTCAAACCACATTGGGTTCCCGTCTGTATGGAGCTTCCAATCTAGCGAGGGAGGGGACTGTGACCAGAGCATCACACAAACGCAGGGGCACCTGCTAACGGATGGGTGTTGAGAGCAGCGTCACCTGTTGCTATGAGAGTGTAGGGACGGTGATCTGAGCCACTCAGAGAAGTCTGGGAGAGGTTCTCTGAGGAGGCTCTGGGGTTGGGCTCTGCAAAGTGACCCGGAGTGAACGTGGTTAAAGATGAGTCGAGCATGTGGGTCAGGCAAACAGCAAGGAGAGGCCCCATTGTGGAAAGGAACAGCACTGCTGGAGGGTCTGCAGCAGAGGGAGCCGGGGGGGGGGGGTGGGGGGGGGGGGGGGGGAGCCAGCGGAGAGACTCAGCCGCACACACACAAAGGGGTTTTGCCTTTTTCCTAAAAGGATGGAAAGCTGCTGAGGAGTTTTCAGCGGAAAAGTGATATAATCAGATTCGTTAGCACAGAAGAACATTCTAGTCTCCCTTCAGTGATGAGGCTTGAGAAGGAAACTAGAATGAACTCAGAGCGAGCTCATGAGTCCAGGCCAGAGAAGGGGGCTCCCCAGGCCAGAGATGGTTTTAAGTAGAAACATGTAAATGTGTCCTGGTCTGTAATCAGTGTCGTGTTTTCCATTGGCGAATGTTTCTTTACCTGGACAAGAGATTTTGAGCTGTATCTTAGAAATGAGAGCATCTTTTGGCACAATGAACCTTTATCCTGGAAAGATAAATCATATGCAATCGTATGTATGACTGTAATTATAGAAAGCTAAAAATACACAAGTAGGTACACGTATGTTTCTAATGGAAAAAAAATAAAGGCTAGAGGTTGAAGATTGAAGCAGGAAATTCATGTGCATGTTTAGCTACTCTGGACTGAGTTTTAAAGGATGCAATATTTCTATTTACCTAAATTGAATCACTCGGATTATAGACCACGTTATTTGCAGTTAGCGATGAAATTCACACTATGTTTCCAGACTTAAACTGTGAGTACTTCTATGAATATCATCATACATGATCTGCCTGTGATTACGCAAGTCTCAACTAAAGAAACATGGAAACAGATAAGGAACTAACACATATCCCTAAAACAGACTGCCTGTTTACGCTCCGGGAAGGCAAACGGTGGGGCAGAAACCCGTCCCAAGCTTTAGTAAAGTTAACTGGTGCCTGCAGATATCTGGCCAGTAGTCTTCATCGGGATCATGTAGGACCCCCTCCCCCTGCACCCCTACCCCAGGAAAGCAGGGACAGCATATCAGGTCCTTGCAGATGCTGAAAGCTGAAGGAAACAGAAAGAAAACCTTTCACATTCTGTCACTAGGCTGACAGGACAAAATGAACTGTAATAAACACCAGTTCGAGCAGGATAATTTGATATACTGGGTCCTTAAGCTTCTCCAGATGCTGAACTGTTTGGGACGTGAGATAAGAGAAGGCATTTCCCTCCAAATAAAGTCAGGTTGGGTGAAATCAGAGAAAAGAAACCTCCTTGTAGTATCCAGAAACTGGTTCACCCACTCACATATCCTCAGATACCTGCATCAACCCATACACAGAAGGGGTACGATATTCACAGACGCTACACACACGTGTAAAACACCGTACTGACATCCACGTCTACAGGAGAACCCGCCCACCGGCCTTCAGAACCACGGTCAGACCAGAAAGAAAATCAAAGACTCCCGAGGGCTCTCCCCTCGGAAATCACACTACACCGACAGTAGGCTCCCTGAATATCATATGGCTCTACAACTATTACAAATAAAATGCTTCTGAATAACATTTCTTTTCCAAATAAACAAGCACATGCAGACACAGATTTTGACTGTGAAGATTTAATTCACAACAGAAGGATGTTGCTTCTGGAGTGAGAAGTGAAATCACAGTCCCTCTGGGCACAGCCAGGTGTCTGCCAGTTTCCCATAACAAGGCTGAGTGATGTGCTTGCATTTTCAAAGACTGTTTTGTCTCAGTAAGGCCAGTTTAGGTGACTGGTGGATGTCATAATGAAACAGGAGTACCACCAAATGACTGATTTTGGTTAGGATGACTCAGAACCAACCAAGCAGCTTGTTCTACTGGAGAAGCTTTTGACTTAGTTTATCTTTACATTACTTAAGTAAAAAAAAAAAAAAAAAAAATTATAGAAACAAAAACAAGACATCAACAGAAGCATATGGTTTTATAATTATAAGACACACCGTGCTTGTGTAATCAAGAATGACAAGAAAAGACCATCTTAAGAAAGACAGTGAACGGTGATTGGCTGTCTGTTGTCTTGTGGTAAAAGGTATTGAATTAGTGACTTTGTTTGAAATCCTGGAAGGGGACTGTCGTTAGTCTCATTTTTAACACTTCCGTTCAGAGCATCGAAGCAAATTTGTCCAACGTCTTAGAGCTTTCAAGTGCAAGCGCAGGGATCCAACTCCTATCTGCTGAATTCTGCCGACCTCAAGGGCTCATCTCTTCCCACGCTACCCACCATCTTTCCAAAATATCATTGCAGAAACAAAGAACAGGGTGCAGAGAAAGAAATCAATGAACACATACTAAGAGTCAAATTAATGCATGGCTAAAATGTGTCTCAATCCTAGGTGAAAAACCAACCCAGGCAGAGAGTAGACCCTTTCCCTGGTCCAAGTTTACCAGACATTCAGGGTTCTTTTCCCACCGACTGCAAATGGCTTGGTGCGATGGCGGGCATACTGACCCTGCCCCTCAGGGTCATGTGATCGCTCTGTTCCTTTCCAGCTGTTTGATTTCTGTCATTCTCAGTCCACGAATGCTTTAGTGGCTGCTTCTCTTGCTGATCTAGCTGTGTCTTCCTTCCTGCACAATCCTTCCTCATGGGCTTGTCCCACCACTCTACAAATGGCACTGGAAACTTCCCTTTCTTTCTCATTTCTTTGTTCTCACTTCAATGTTTTAGAAATTAAAAAAAAAAGTGTGTATATATATATATATATATATATATATATATATATATATATGGGGACACACACAGAAATAAAATCACCTGGGATTATGCCACGAATAACTACCGTTAACATTATGGTGTATATTTTACAATCCCGTTTTTTCCTAAGTAGATGCATAATAATTACTATTTTTATACATTTGCTATCATGTATATGTGTTATCTCATAACCCTTTCTCAATGTTTGATGTATCAAGGAATACTTTCCCCATCATTCAATATTCTTTTTCAACATGATTTTCAGTGACTGTGTGGCTTTGTATCACATGAACGCAGCATATTTAACTCATCATCTAGTACTGGGTTTAAGTTATTTATACTATTTTATTATTATAAACAGTTCTGCAGTGAACACCCTCACAGATTCATATTTACTGAGACTCGTGATGGTTTCTTTAGAACACATTGCTCGGCCCATCTGGAAGGCTCTGATACTGTCAGGTTGCCCTCCTTACACATTTTACATATGAAGTGCTAACGCCCAGGAAACTGGTATCTTGAGCATAAAAAATAATCGCCACCTGCAACGTGACTTATAAGTGAATCAACTAATCCACTCCCCAAATGTGCATTAGCCTTCTAAATGTTCTAAGTCTTGGGATGCAGCGAGTAGATACCGCCCTTGGTATTAGGCAGCTTTCATTATAGCAAGACAGAAAATGAAGGAAGGAATAACAATAAACTATGAAAAGGACAAGAGCGGGAGGTCATGAAAATGGAGAACCCGGGACTGGGAGGGCGAGTGGCGGAGGAACTGGAAGTCTGGGGATGGATGGGGTGTCCCGGGTGGTGTGAGGCTTCTCAGCAGCTCTTCAAACCAAGTTCCTCACCCTTCCTGACGCCATGACTGTCCCCCTTAGCTCCCCATGCTTTCTATTTTTATTTCTACTGTGAGTGGAGTCAAACAAAATATTTTATTTCCCAAATACCCTCACAACTATAAAAGAAATCACTACGAAATAGAACAGCTCTGTAACTCCCTGTATGCCCCACCCCCCATACACAATGATTAAAACAGAATAATTCTGAGCAAAAGTAGACAAAAAGTAGACAAAAGTACAAAAGTACTTGGGGGAAAGGGCTATTCTACAAGATTAGGTAGATTCGAATTATTGTTTTTTTTTTTTTCCCAGAACTAAGTTTCTAGATATAACCAATATGGCAAACAATGTTCATGAACGTAAGTGGCTACCAAAATTGGTCAGCAGCAAAGAGCCAGAAGGTTTTAAGAAGGAAGCAGGCAGAGCACGCAGTAATTATAGTCTCGAAATAACTTCATGACCTCTGCATTTTAATATTTAACACAGCACAGCATTTAGCAACCAACGAAGTTAACAACTTCTATGAGGCACGCTACTTTTCCACTTCATATGGATGAGAGCCAGACAATTAAGACTTATTTAAAGATGATGTCCCATGAGTCCTGGGCACACCACTGGTCTAGAAACAGCACTCCTTTTTCTCCCAAAGAGCAAATGTATTAGGACTGGAAAATATATCAAGACTCTGATAACATTCTGGTCTTTTTAAATAAATACACATAGCATTGGTACAAAGATAATAAATCATGCACCATTTGATTTGTTTAAGGGATAGGACACTTCCCATTTAAAGGAGAAATGTAGGGGTTAGAGAGAGGGGATACTGAATCATATGTGATTCCTTACAACGGTTTTACACGTGGTAGCTTCTCTGTAATTAACTTGAGGCACACACCAAAAAGCAAAGCCAAGCCTTCCATCACACATACGTCTGCACGAGTGTGGCTGAGAACACAAAATACCGATCTGGTGTTTACCATGGAAAGCATTTCTCTTATTTCGTCACATGTATTAGTTTCATCATTAAGAAAACCTAGTGGAAAAATGTATTTTTATGACTTCTCTTTTACGGATGAGAAAACTGAGACACAGAAAAATTAAGTATCATTTCCAAGAGTATTTAGCTAGTAAAAGGTGGGACTGGGCATTAAGGCCAGACGTGAATATGCACAAAGCTCAGACTGCAGCTGGGGTCCCAATGTCCCTTCCCTTTAGATCTAGGTTCTAACCTCCCGTCCTTGGTCTTCTGCAAAAAAGCACAGTGCCCTTCCCCAAAGGACTTCAAACATCAAGGGGAAAGGGACTTGCATTCCCAAGGTCATAGGTAGCTCCCAATTTCTGGCCTTCGGACCGAGTTCTGCAGGTTAGTGCACACAGGGGAAAAAAATGCCAGCCACCTCAAACTGAATATTGGTTCCTCTCCCCACTACCTGTCCCTCCTTTATCACTTTCTCTCATTTACACTGAAAGAGTCCCTGCATTTTCCCCCTGCAGAGCAGTTAGTTCTAACCTCCTACCTCAATGCCTCAGGTTCTCACTTTGTCCGTTCAACTACTTATCAAGACGGTCTAGACACCCTCTAGACCAGTCCACAGAAAACACTGGTACGGATGGTTATGCAGCTGCCGTAATGGAACAGATCTGGCGCGTGTTCACGGACTTGTCAGATGAGACGCAGAGGCAATCCAAGTTCAAATGACAACCAGGTTAATTCATGAAAGTCTTAAATAAATCCATACGGGAGCAATTATTTTTCTTTGTATTCGAGACTCCATGGTTAGAAATGACAATGCTTGACGCTAAAAAGCAAGCACATACCTCCTCCCTGCCAATGAGGTTGTCGATGTACGGAACAAACATTAAAAAGTCATGTCAAAACACTATTAGGAAAAATGGGTTAGGAATAGAATTGGGGGCACATACAAATTACCAAATCATATGTATTTAACTCCTATGAAAATGAATTCTCAAAACATCTCCTACTTCTGAGCCTACTTCTGAATTATTCACATGCCTTTATATACTAGGAACAGATTCCAAAGAATGGGGGCACGGAGCGAAAAAATAAATTTCAGAAAACGAAATGATGTTTCACAAACCACTGGTATCATAGGATTCAACAAAAATATTCCTCGAGCACGTCTGCAAGGCCTCCTGGATTGAGACGTGTTCAGTACCCTCCCCGCACCTGCCCTGTCCCCCACCGGCCCCGGAGCTGAGCGGCTGCAGGAGAAGCCCTGTGTTTAGGGCGCTGTGTTGGGCAATGACCACGAAAGAGAAAAAGTAATTCCGCTTTTGAGAAACAGTCTTTGCCTTCAAGATGGTTTCCCAGCAACTGAGGAAAAACTGCATTAAGCATTATAGATGGAGGTATAAAACCTACTCCGTAATTTTGAGCAGGAAATGAGAACAAGTTCTAAAGGAGTGGCATGGCTGGTATGGGCTCTAGGAACAGTGCGGCCCATGTTCTCCTTGAAAGCAGGGACTGCTGTTGAGTAATCACCGTGTCCCTTGGATTTACTTGGGGAGTGTTTGCGGGATGAAGGTCTCCAGAGGTGGTTACTTGTTGAGGACAGGGTCGTGAGCTGTTTAAGAGGACGGACTCTTGTCTTACTCAACTGTACGTCCTTCTGACTTGGCCCAATGCCTGGTACCTACTGGGTGCTGCGTTCCTATTTAGCAATTTAATGGGAATTAGAGAAGGCATCAGGTTAAACTGGAGGCTATGCCCATGCTCATTTGGAAGCTGAAAGGAAGGAGTCCCAAAAAAGGGAGAAAAGGGCTTTGTCGGGGAAGACAGACAGGAACCTTGCCTGAGAAAGGAAGGAAAGAGAAGATCACATGTGACGCACTTCCCGTGCATGCAAGGGGGAAAGAAATTTAAAAAAAAAAAAAAAAAAAAAAAGAGGTCACAGATGTCTTCATCTTCTCCCTGAACAGAAATGACCATCCCCATCTCAAAGGGCACGGGTCATTGCCAGTGGACTGTCAGAATTCCTCCACGGGAGCAAGGGTGCTGCGGTGAGCGGGATGGAGCCTTGAAAAAGGCTGAGGCTGAGAATAATCATCGCGTGTTTCTGGGGTGGGGCTGGCGTGCTGGGGAGGGCAAGAAAGTTAAAAAAAAAAAAAAAAAAGATATGAACTATATTTCCCAAAGCCATGCTTTAATTGTTCAGTCGTTGTTATCAAGAACTGTGCTAGGCACCGTGGGGAATGCAGAGAAACAAGATACGGACCCTGTCCGTGAAAAGGTAAATAACGTGTTGAGATTTCAAGGCAGGACGTGAACAGAGGCCAAAGCCAGTGGGGCAGAGAAGGGCCAAACGTCCCACGACAAGAACCATATTGGTTGTTCCTTCCCACACTGGATTCTACTCATTCTCTCCGCTACTGTTTTTTTAGTGTTTATTTCCTGGCTTATAGTCAATAAAGTCATTTTCTGGCCTTCATAGTGGAGGAGTTATTTTAGTAGGTACTGGGAGTTCTTCTTTTGTTTGCAAAGAAACGGCTTGTCAGCAAGGTCCACCGAACAGAACAGGTCGCCGAGCTTTGGCTGAACACCAGGTCGGTGCTTGGGTCCACGGGATGGGCTATTTTAAGAACTACTCTGTGCAAATACAGGCCGGCTTCCCGGGGCTACAGGACCAACAACCAGAGTTCCCTGCTGTCCATCCCCACCGAGGCTGGGTCGGAGGGGGTTAAACTACAAGTCAAGTTATTGTTGCTTCTCTTGTGATTCAACACAGCTTTTCTGTAATTCTCCAGAGCTAGGCGGCTGACAGCATGGATTTTTATTGAAGAAATGCTATGACATTTGTTCTAAATGTCACATTTCTCCCCCACAAACTAAAAATAGCATGTCACCCTACCCCTACCCCTAATAAAATTGTTGGCTTGGAAATGACATTGATAAGCAAAATGAAGCATATAACCTTTTCTCCCCTTTTCTATAAATGTTTTATTTATTCTTGAGTAACATTTGGTATCTTTTGTGGGCTGAGATCAAAGGGACAGATCAGTAAATTTTACTGCTAAAGGAGTCTTTACGGTGCGGGACTGTCATTTTTAAAGCGTGTTCTAGGCAGGCACTGCTGTCATTCGAGGAGCGATCTAGTGACTGACAGAAAATATCTGTAGAAATAATGTGCGCTCTCATAGTAATGTGACATTTTATGAGCAGTTTGACTGTTTTCATTACTCTGATTTCAGTCTGGTGAGGAGTAAGTGAGAAAGCCAGCGGTGGAATGTGGAAAGCCTGTCAGAACGGAGCCAATAGGACAACCTTGAAATTGGGCTGCTGTATTTAATAAGCCTTTGTGGCAAATTATCGGAAGGCGTTTTAAATATTAAGTGGACTTGAATGCTTAATGTGGTCAATTCCAAGGTCACTGGTTTTATGGATAAGAGTTCCCGGTGAACCGGCCAAGGAGCCGAAGTTTTGAGCAAACTTGGCGGAGGCCACACTTGCCTTCCACGACCCTTACCAGGTACTGTTCCCAAGGCAGAGACTTACTTCATAGAGCACAGTGTTCAGTACAGCGAACTTCGTATCTGCACTCTTCTCTTTGGTGGTGGGATTGTGTAAAAAGAGTGTAGTTCCAGGGGCACCTGGGTGGCTTAGTGGGTTAAGCTTCTGCTTTTGGCTCAGGTCATGGTCGCAGGGTCCTGGGATCGAGCCCCACATCGGGCTCTTTCCTCAGCAGGGAGCCTGCTTCCTCCCCTCTCTCTCTGCCTACTTGTGATCTCTCTCTGTGTCAAATAAATAAATAAAATCTTAAAAACGAAAAAAAAAAAAAAAAAGAACGTACTTCCAGAAAGCACAGTCCTAAACCCCAGGCAGGGGGAGCAAGCTTGTCCCACAGTGTTTGCCCAGGAATCATCAGCACTTACAGCATGACAAGTAGGGAACACCGGCTTATACATAACACACACCCATGTTTTTTCTTGCTCCTGGAAGCGTGTGCAGTTTGGTAAATGGGTGGTGAATGCAGAAATCCTTTACGTCCTCGCTACTCATCTGAACTGCGGTGTTCAGGGCCTGGACCTGCTGGTTATGTTAGTGACGCAAAACCTGGAACTCCCAAAGCACTTCAGGATTGGTAGATGGGATGGATGCATTTATTTATTGATTTTTAAAGATTTTATTTATTTGACAGAGAGAGGGGCAAGAGAGCACACAAGCGGGGTTGAGGGATAGAGGGAGAGGGAGAAACAGGCTCCCCACTGAGCAGGGAACCCGATGCGGGGCTGGATCCCAGGATCCTGAGACACGACGTGAGCTGAAGGCAAAGGCTGAACTGACTGAACCACCCACGCGCCCTGGGTTGGACCCATTTAAAGAATGAATTTAGCCAACTTTCCAGTGTTTACATCTTCGCATGGCTTCTCTATTGTCCTGCTCAAGGTCACCTTCAGAAAGGCCAGAAGACGTCCCTCGACATGTTCAATTCCTTTGATTAGCATAATCTAGGGCTATGACTATAAACCGTAAGGTTGTATGGGAATTTGAGGATTTACAAAGGCCTTAGGGTGCACAGCCAGCAAACGTGAAGACCACTAGATACAAATTATTGCAAGCAGACAACTGGAACCTTATTTCCATTGTCTACTAAACTGATTTTATTTTAGAAGTTCCCCTTTTAGAAAAATATCTTACAGTTCTACATTTTCTATTTTGCTACAACTCCTTGTTCCCCACATGCTTACTTATGCCCCAATTCTTTAAGGGAGGCTTATCTTTGATCCCAAGATTAGTCTGTCTTAATCATTTGTACCCCAAGCACCTGGAGCACAGCAGGGAAACCATATATACTGATACTCCCTTCAAGATACGAAAGCCAATGTCTTTCGTGATTCCAGATGCAGAAGTCATCCTAGGATTCTAGGACTTGACTAGAAATTCGTCTTCACCTTACCTAGTTTTTAATTTTCTTAGGAATAATTTTTTTTCTATCTGAAAGTGCGTGCATGCTGTTTGGCTAATAGTCCGGAGCTCGTATTGCGTCTTACGTGCCTGCACCTCCCTCCCCTCCCCCTCCCCATTTATGATCAACTTCTGTGGACTTTTCATCAGGATAGCACAACTCTTTTGAAATTACAATCAGATGCTTTAAAATTTCTGATCATCCTCTCCAATTCTGAAAACACAATCAGTGTGCTCTTGAAAAGCCTACAGCAGGGGTTACTAGCAAAAAAGGGAAACCATACCCCGAAAATCTATATTAAAAAAAAAAAAGATAAAAATAACTTATTTGGAACTAAAAGCTATTTCTATGATCTGTGTTCTGTTGAAGATCTATAAAACACTGAAAAATAAGTGTCCAAGTTTTATAAAATAATTACATATTCTTCTGTATATATTCTATTGTATAGGAAGGAGGCCACTTAGATTTTTGACTAGCTCATGGCTATGCTTTCTATTAGATCAGATTTTTTTTTTTTAATATGAATTAAGACTACTTTTTTCCAAGTAATTGTAGCTATACGACAGGGCAGGGAAGTTCCCAGCTGTGGAAGTCTGGCATTTCCCTCCATGGCCCCTCGGTGAAGGCACAGTCTCCTCCTTTGGTTCACTGACTAACACTCCCACTTTCTTGTCTGCCTTCCCATCCCCCTCCAAAACAAAACATTTATTAACCGAAGCTCCCAACTGTGACAGAAATTACAGTCATGTTAATGGTACAGATGGTGTAAAAAATGCAATCTAAAAACATGATTAAAAAACTCAGGAGCTAGGTAACCCAAGTTCATCTTGGATATGGCTGACCAGACATCTATGAGGAAGGAAATACACGTTTTTGGTTAATTAATTTGCTTTTATCCATCCCTGTAATTAGAACATGCTTTTCCCCTACTTAATCCTAAAACAGTCATTAGATTTAATAAACCTTTCTCGATTGCCACAAATGAGAAAATGAATTAGTTTAAAAGTAAGTATTAAGCTGGTATTAGCAGTATGATTGTAACATGATGTGAGTAAAAATGTTTTTGTTTAATTATTCAAGATTAAATAATATTTTATAGCTTGTTGCAAAAGAGTATACAGGGTTTTCTTTTTTCCTTCTTCCTTATGTTATTCATACAGTCATAAAAACATTACTGATGCCTCCACAGATTACACTCTACCAAATGGAAGTCATTATTAACCGCTCTTTCCAAAAATCAACCCATAATTAGCTTCTTTGCAAGTCAAAGTGGAGACAGAATCCCACACGACCAAAGGAAGAGAGGGTGGTCTTGGTCACGCTAACTGAAAAGCTTGGCTTATATGTCTTTCAAGGCTCCTGTGAACGGACACATTATTCTTATTTTTCTAACCTCTAAGTCTTTGTGTGGCCTCTGCTCTCAGGGACCCCCGCATGGCCTCCAAACTCCATAGGTCCCCAGCACACTCTATTTGCCAACATGGCAAGAGAGCTCGTTATATGTGTGGTGGTGCTACTTTTCACATTTTAAACAAATGAAAAGCAAAACACTATAAAGTTAAGGACCCAAGCCTTCCAGACTTTCATCTTGTTGAACATTCTCTGTATTAAATGAAGTTAGGTTTTCTTATATGTCCAGAATATGTCCAGTTATGCAGAGAGCCCAGATGTCCACGGGCTGAGGAATGGATAAAGAAGATGGGGTGTATACACGCAATGGAATATTGCTCAGCCGTCAAAAAGAACGGAATCTTACCATTTGCAACAACATGGATGGAGCTAGAGGATATTATGATAAGCAAATACTTCTTGGTCAGAGAAAGACCATGGGATTTCACTCTTATGTGCAAGTTACGTAACGAAACAGATGAACATGGTGGGGGTGAAGAGAGAGGCAGACGACAAAAACAGACTCTTAACTCTAGAGCACAAACTGAGGGTGATTAGAGGGGAGGTGAGGTGGCCGGGGGGGATGGGTTAACTGAGTGGTGGGTATTAAGGAGGGCACTTGTGATGAGCACTGGGTTTTGTATTTAAATGATGAATCAGCAGGCTATGCACCTGAAACTAATACTACACTGTTTGCCAACTAACTGGAATTTAAATAAGAACTTGAAAAAATATATATATATATATGCATTCAACTGTCATGTGGCTAATTAAAGAGTATAAGAAGAAGTATCGAATAACTACTAAGAGAAGAAGCATCTCAGTAAAATGACTTCACACATTAAAAATAACCCAAGGTGGTCCTCACCTGGATGGCGTGATGCCCTCATAAGCAAAACCATTCTTTGGACGGCAGGTTGGGAGGCACTGACATTTCCCCCCGTCAACTGCCTGCTCATGCCTGCTGAAGGGGCCTTGGGTCATGGCAGCCACCGCTACTATGGCTCATGGGCCATGGGCGACTGTGGGCTCCCTTGGCTGTAGATTGGGACCAGGACTATGAGGTGGGAAAGTGCAGGAGACCGGAGGTTTATTTTGATCACCGGACCGCAGTAGAGACTTGAAGGAACCCTGCACAGGAAGGTAAGTTCGAGAATACATCAGAGGGACCAGTCTCTCCCAGGAATAACAGTAGAGGCTCTAGAAATGAGCCCACATAGACTCCTTACTCCGAAACTCAGAAGGTTAAGAGTGAAGGCGCCGGGTGCCGGGAGGGTCTTGCCGCATTAATTTCGAGCTGAACCTCCTTTGAATTTGTAGGATAGATTAGAAAGGTTAGGGTCAGAGGTCAAAAATGTTTTTCCCTCCGGGGTAAGGGATATACACTGCATTATTTGGGGGGAGGCGCTCCACGGAGCTGTTAGTCGGTCACGGCTGCCCCCTTATCATTCTTATTTCCAAGTGGGTAAAAGCCCAAGACCCAGAAGGTACATGTTGGATCTCTGGCAAAGGCCTGGTCCCTGACTCTCAAAGAGATATTTGATGATAAATTTTCTCTTACTAGGCAACCGTATTACACATTGTCCAGACCCAAGAAGTAGAAGGGTGCAACTGTGGATTCGAAGAGTTTGGAAATGCAGAATCTCCAAGCCACGTCTCTTATGCATTTATTTTAATAAGAAATTTTACATTCCAGTCCTCCATAACTTTTAGAAAATACCACTGTGTCGCCTAGTGTCACTGGTACTGAGCTACGGGATCAGCCACAAACCAGCCACGTGATTTCAGAGGTTTTTTAGTGTCTCTGAGCCATGGTGGCCTCACAGCAAAATGAAGGTCAGACGAGATGAGCTCCCGTGATTCCTTCTAATACTAAAACGACTTGATTTCATTCTATTCCCTAATACCACAGATTGCAAAGTCTGATTTACTATTCTTTGTTGAGATGAACTATGAACGCTCCCTAAAAAAGAGCCTGGGAATTAAGTTAAGAATAAACTGCTCCTTTATAAATGAGGTAGCAAACAGGGATGTGTGTCAAGAAGTATGCTTGACCTACGGGTTAATAGAGAACTCCAGTTTTCCGGGATGTTGCTAACACAGTTTCACAGGAGGGGAAAAAAAATATATATCCTTTCTAATAATAATGTTACAAAGCTTTGGGGATCTTTTTTTCCCCTTTCTTTTTAAGGAGGTATCACAGAGGAGAGATATTTATTCTCAGTGTGAAAAGATCAGCTCAGTAAATGAAGACATTTACATGATTACTTTAATTTAAAATTTTTATAGACTTTCTGCTCTTCATCATTAAGAACAAACATGAAAATCTGCACACTTTGAACAGTCAGGACATTGTTCGGGGAAGGAAAATGTGCCTGCCTGGAAACAGAGGCTGTGAATCTCATGCATGCAAATGAGCTGAGCGCCTCGGGGCCCTGCAGACCTCAGAGAAAAAAGCGGAGGACAGGAAATCCTTAAGGCTCTGGGAACCTAAGGGGACGTGACCACCTAGCGCTCACAGCAACACAGCGAATTCTGGACCCCTGACAAAGATGCAGTCACTTTGTGTAAAGCTCTGGTTCAAATCAAGTAAGAATACTTTAACAGGAAATCGCCCCAGCCTGCGTGGTCTCTCTTCCTTCTTCTTTAAGAACAGGTGCAGCATCCGGACTGCCCCTCTGCAGAATCCGTGCCTACTGTGTGACACAGGGCTCCCGGCTCATGGCACAGGACTTGCCACATGCTACTTGTCTTAGAAAGAGTTGTTAATGGAACACACGGGACTTCACTCCAGTGGAGGAAAAATGCCCAACACTTGCTTGGTGGAGCCCTGTGTCATCTGGCCTTCCCAACTGTGGGACTGACGGGACAACTGGCCATTTTATGCCCATTTTCACCCATTAGAAAACTGAGGATCATGGAAATTGCTCAAGAGAATACGGTGTGGTAGTGAGAAGATTCTTAGACAAAGTGCTTTGCATGAAGCACTATCCGAATGAAAGTGAGTAACATCTCCCTGCGCTATGGCAGAATTCAAATAGAAGAAATTCAAATAGAAGAGTATTTTAGTTTCTTTCTGAATATGATATGCCTACTAAAATTTTGGTGTTTTTTTTTTTTTCTTTTTTCACCTTCAAACTCCCTCTTCCGTGAGCTTATATATAAGGAAATGCTCCCCGTCTGTCCCAGAATAGGAGGCGGTTCAACCACGGTGAGACGCGTGCTGTTCTATGACCTGAGCTGGTCCAGACAGGCTGTCACTGGGCGTTCAACACAGAGCAGCGAGCTTCACAATTACCCTCCTGCCTGGGGTCCCCGGAGACACAGGTCTGGAGAATTATGGCATTAAGAAACAGTGTTTGGTACGATCAATAGTCTTTTGGGTCGACTTAATGTGGAAAGAAAACAGTATTCAACAATTAGGCTGCCCATGAGCTTTCTCTGTAAGAGGGCACAGTTGGTCATTTTTATGGTTTAATAAAACTGTATTTGCTTTTGTTTATGAAAAACACATCAGGAAACTGAAACGTCTCACACGGAATGGCAACTGGCAGGCAAGACGATACCAGCTTTAAAAAAGAGCCCAGTAAATTAAAAACAAAACAAAACATCAACTTCTATTTACACAACATCAAGCCAACTTTGCTTAAAAACGAACAAGAAAACTTTTGTTGGAGGCGGTCATCTTCATTTTTTTCCCCAATAAAGAAATGAACAGAAGAGCTTCTGTGATGGAAAATATTAACGGTTTATATGGTTCTACCTTGCATTCATGAGACACATTTATCAAGACAGACACAGTCGCTTTGATGACACAACGCTGAAGTGGAAAGAAAAAAAACAGCCTACAAAATAGAGATACGCTGAGGGAAAAACAAACTTGGAGAAATTTATCACTGCCTGTGTTTTTTAACTTTCCATATACTGACCTATATAAACTATTGGTTCCCTTTTGTTTTTGGTCTTCTTGAAAAATTGTGTTTTGGGTTTTGAGAAATAAAATATGACTAGATAAAATATGAACTTACAGACTGGTTTCACCAGCTGAGAATGAGGATTAGGCCAAATCAGCAAATTAATTACCTTCTTTACATTTGAGGCCTGGTGGAATGATCATTTGGCTACACGCAGCATAGATCATGCATTCTCCTCTGCAACAAGGCAAATTAGAGATTGATGCTTCTACTCCAAACAAAGCGGACACGCGTCTGGCAGGAATGTCTGCTACATTAGTTAGGACTCTAGTCAGTAAAGCTTATGAGTCTGATCATTTGACACTTCAAGGCCTTCTATATCCACCATCTTTATGAGGGTTATTGTGTTTCTTACTTAACAGTCAGTAAGTGTGCTGCTGCCATGACCATGTCTAACTTCTTGTAATAATTCTGTAAAAATTACGTTTCCTTGCTCGAATCTGCACACAAATGAGTTCCTATTTATGCTTCAAGATGGCTTTACTACAACGCATACTTCCCTTTCCTACTTAGGTGTTCTAGTTGTATTCTTCAAGAATACAAGCTTCTGAGTCAAAGCCTCAACATAACTGGTCACCTCTGAGGTCTTTGTGAGACCTGGACCCGCCCGCGCTCCTCACATCCTGGGCATGTCTGTGACGGCCTTCCAGCTGTGCCACCACACCCCCTGCTGCTACAAGTGAACACGGGCCACGCCATTTCCTGTGGCACTCTTATGAGACCCCTCACGGACAGGCTTGATCCACACAAGCGGACTTCATTTTTGGTTTTCTGCTTGGTCCTGCAGCTCTGGTCAGGTGCTACCGTCTTATCCAGAGCTCGAGAGTCAGAAGGAACCTTAAACCTCACCACTTGCCCTTCTCTCAAATAGCCACTCCCTCCCCAGGAGCCGAAGAAAGAAAGGAGAGAATTGGCAGAAGTTTCTGCTTCGTTGGCCCCCAGTACGGAAGTTGGTGAGAAACTCATCATTCTACTGGGCCAGGGATGCTCCAACTGCCTGTGGTGAAGACCAGCTATGGAAAAGAATGTTTGGAGTGCCTGGGTGGCTCTGTGGGTCAAACGTCTGACTCTTGGTTTAGGGCTCAGGTCATGATCTCAGGGACCTAGGGTCAAGTCCTACATCGGGCTCTGTACTCAGCGGGGAACCTGCTTGAGATTCCCGCCCCCCGCTTGTGCGTGCTCTCAAGTAAATAAATAAATAAAATCTTAAAAGAAAAGAATGTTTTCTCCTTTTGTTCTTCTTTTCCTTTCTGAAAAATATTTCAGATGCACCAGGAACTGATTTACTTCTAAAATAGAATAAAAATTAGTGACTAGAAAAGTTAAAAAGCCTTTTTATTGTAAGATTCAAGAGACCTAAAATTATTGTCAAATCCCTAGATCTTACTCCAGCTTCTGCAGTTGCCTTATCTGAGACTGGCCGGGCCTGAGGACCATGTTCCCAACAGCCCTGGACAGGGCCCCTCTGTTTTCATGCCCCACTCATAGTCTTAGAGCTACTGTCAAGTCTGAGCCAGCCCCACAGTAGGGAGAATCTTCTATCCCTTCTTCTTACCTCCTCCCTACCTTTGCACAAGGCTTCTTTCCCATCCACAATCCCAGTGTTGCCAATATCCTAGCATGCCCCATGTCAGGACTCTTCCTAGTATGAAAAGTGCATGGCTAATATTTGCTGAATGGACTAACCCTTGTCTAAAAATGTCACCAATTAATTGGTTCATTCAAAACATTATTCATTAAGTGCTCAGTATGTGTCAGGCACTGGGTAAGTTCCTAGGACATCCAACTGGTTGTTGAATAGTTTTCAGTCTAGGGACAGACAGAAAGCAAACAGACAACCATAATTCACTGGTTTAACGGTCACTGTGTGCTTCGAAAGAACCTAAGAATTCCTCTTAGATCAGCCTGGGTTTGTAAACAGCAAAAGCTTCCTGGAGGAGATGGTGCCTGAGCTGAGTCCTGAGGGACTAGAAGACATTCACTAGAAGAGAAAGTAGGACAAAAGCAGAAGAAACAAACTCTGCAAAGATAAAGTAGAGTTTGCCACGATCAAGAAGTAGTTCAGTCATGCTTAGACACGGAGTACAAGAAGGAGTGGGAACGGAGATCTGAATAGCAGGAAAGGCAGAAGTTGTAAGGAACCCAGTGTTTCCTAGTGAGTTGTATTAGTGGTATTGCGAGCACGATTTTTTGCTGTGAAGGGCTGTGATGTGCCACATTCAAGATATTCAGCATTCCTGGTCCCTGGGCACAATCTCCAGGATACTGTGCTGGTGACATCAGCCCTACCGGGAACCTTGGGTGGATGGATGATTTGGTTAAAAACTAGACAAGTCTCAGGGCGCCTGGGTGGCTCAGTGGGTTAAGCCTCTGCCTTCGGCTCAGGTCATGATCTCAGGGTCCTGGGATCAAGCCCCACATTGGGCTTTCTGCTCAGTGGGGAGCCTGCTTCCCCCTCTCTTTCTGCCTGCCTCTCTGCCTACTTGTGATCTCTCTGTCAAATAAATAAATAAAATCTTAACAAAACAAAACTAGACAAGTCTCTTAGGAAAATGCAGTGGTACCAATCTGCCTGCATTTAAGGGTTACCCTAAATGTCCAAGGAAAACCACATCAGTTATGCCCCAGGGATTTCCAAAGAAAATCACTGTGGACTCCCCTAGTGTTTATATCTGGCATCTTACACGAGTAATTTGCAAGAAACTTTACCATGAATTCAATTCCACTCGGCAAGTATGTATTTAAAACCTATGAAATGTCAACTACCAGTGAGTTTCCTTTCAGGGAGTTTGAAAATATAAGATGGAGTCTCTCCCCATGAGAAATTTATAGTCTAGTTGCTAAGACACAATTAAGTAAACACACAAGGCAGTACATAATCCAGGGTTTGCTGGTATATTATCCGCAGGTTTCATGGGAACATTTAGCAATTGAGTGGATTCCTCTTTATTCCTGCTTCTCGATTCTTCATCTCTGACCCACATCCTCTATCAGAAGAGTACAACAGAGAAAGACACGGAAAACTGGCAGACAGCTGAGATTCCTGACAATTCACCTGTGAGTCTTCCCAGTGTTCCCCTTATTATGGATTCTAGAGAAAAATACTACTCTAATTTATCTGGGAGAAACAAAAATATTCGTGCCTGTAACATACATCCTAATAACTGAGAATTTCATTCACTTTCACGTATTTTCCACAAGCGAAGATTCTAAGGAAAAGCACAATAATAACGCCGAGCTTGCACTGAAGGTAGAAACTATTTTTCTCTAGTTTTCCTAACCCTTTTATGTCTTTCTCAGGAGACGCTGACGTCCAGAAAGACCCACATCTTTAGCTGTGCCGTGGGTTCCATCCGCTGCTCTGTTCCCAATGCCCTTCCTTGATGACACTATGCATTTGACCGGTCACAAAGTATAATGGGCTTCTGCCTGAAGGGAGCAGTTTCCAGTGATTTGTGGGTCTCTTTGCTGGGGTCACAAGTCATCACAAGCAACCGCTTTACAGGGGAAAAAGCCAACTCAAAGTTATAATTTTCAGGACACTTATAATTGACAAGTTCCAGAAAGTCTGTTAGAAAACAGGAACGTTCATTAATACGTGAGGATCAACAATTAGTAGTTAAGACTTGGGCTTAAATCCTTTTCTCTTGAGTTAACATGAAAATAGCCAGGGAGATTCTCATATTGACCCTTTTCCATAATTTATATCTCGTAATGGAAGTGTTTATCACATTCTTTCCTGAAAGCAGTCTTGACCGTGGATGACTGGAGACAGCAAGAGGTTGTGGCGGTCACAGGCAATGAAAAGGTCACGCAAAGGGTAAAGGAGACACCAACTGCTGGAAGGGGCAAACTTTATTTCACAATTTTCTCCAGGGCTGGATCTGACTTTGACTTTATGTGTAAAAATGGGCTTAGCCTGAGCTAATCCATGATGTGTGTATGTTTTCATTATAATGTATTTTTCTCAACTGCCGTGGAATGATGTGAGAAATAAAACATGAAAATATTTAATAATTCAGTATTTCCAAGTGTCTAGACGACTGAGCATATTAAATAGTAATTGTTTAGAAGGAAGGGAAAGGAAACGGGCAGGAGATTTTATGAGTACTTACTTACAGTGAATCAGTTGTTCTCAGACGTTTATTTCTCCCAAAAAGTAGATACTATTTTCCCTATTTTACAGATGACAAATGTGAGGCTCAGACAGATTGGGAAGTGTGCCCCAAGTTTTAGAGCTGGTAAGCGAGAGAATGAACATTCCATGCCAGGTTCCTCTGAGCTGGCCGACGCCATGCTGCCTAGATGTTTTAGCAAATGTGGACCCCAGAAATGTTAGAAAGAAAACTATGTTCATGACAGAATGGGCGTTTAAAAAGCTTTGGGTTGTGGCTGTCTGTGGCTGAAATGACAAAACAATGGTTTCCCTAAGCTGACACGCATGCGCACGCACACACACCCCGATAACATTGGTGGCCATGGCTGAGCTACTCGATTTATCTGGAGGAACTGTTCTCTTTTGCATGACAAGATGTAGATGGCTAAAAGCTTATTTACCCGGATCTTTGGGGATTCAGGGCTGTAAGCATCATATGAAACAAAAATAGGACTCCGGTAATACACGTGAGGGTGAACCGCTATGTTATTGTTCAAGGGGGGGAGGGGACACGAATAAAACACCCAGAACAAAACCAAAATGAGACAGAAAGAAGGTGGAAACCCAGAGTACTAGGCACAGGTGTGTGTCACCTAGAGAAGGGTTCTAGAGATGTTTATAAACAATACACAGGGACTGGACATCGAAGAGCTGTGGTATTAAGACTTCTCGCTCTTGGGAAAAATACGGATACCATGGTGTCTAAGCCCCTGGGTCCGACACGCATCTTCCCATGTCGTCCAACACTTAGTGACATTAGCCATTTAAGAGACTGTCCTTTCATGATATGAGGTCTCTGCTGTCAGAAAATAAGGCGCGTAAACAGCAATCATGCTGTCATTTTACCCCACAAACAGGTTCTCCTAATGAAGAATACTAATGAAATTACTGCTTTAGAGAATAAAACCAATTCACATTCTTATATGTTTTATTAAAAAAATAACCCCACATCATAAAAATAATGACTCCTTCAAAACATAAGTATCTCATATGCTTAGAAGAATATCTCATATATGTATCATGTCAAGGCCTTTTCATGGTTTCACTACATTGAAAACTGTAACACACTGTGGAAAAGAAAGTAAGTTAAGAAGGGCAGATCGCCTTTGGCAGTGAGGGTCAAGTGCAGCTGGTAAATAACTGAAATTCTCATAAATGCTGGTGCACAGGTTGATCAACTACTACTAAAAATAAATAGCTTTTTTTCTTAAATAGCAAAAACACTATCTTCAACTTCAAACAAAATCACTGCAGTGTCCTTGGTTAACTATGAGACGAGGAATTCTCAAAAGGGAATGTTCCCTCCCCATTATAAACGTGATGAGTCTTGGTGACCTTTGGTTCACATTAATGCTGACGAATTCTGCCTAATGCATGGCTGTCCCACTCTCCGGCCCCTTCCAGTAGCTTCCTGCTTTTATTCCAATCAGTGTATTCAATGGCTGAGGAGATGGGACAGGACACATGGGTATGAGGGCCGGAGTGGTGACGAGATGGCAATGGTAGCCATCTGACACCATGGACTGTCAGTAACCTTGGAGGCCTCTGGGAAAAGCAGAGGGCAAATAATTTATTACGGTATAGGAAAGATAGCTAGGAAGTAGCTCCTCAGAATTATCTTTATGATCGGAAATTGAGTCAAAAGAAATAATATAGGAGCATGTGGTGTTATTAAGAAAAAGGCCCAGGACAGTTACTTAGACAGGTACGTGCTCAGTGTTTGGGCTCTGATTTAATTAGAAAGGTTAGTTGGGATCATTACGTCATTGGCGAATTGGCAGACACCTGTGATGGGTCGAGGGGGAAAGAACGGGCATGTTTAGGTCTTAGGGGAATGAGGAGTAAGTGTATCTGACTCAAATAATTAATTAGTCCTCATCCCCATGACTGTTTTCAGGTGTGAAGATAGTATCACGTTCCTTGTGCTCTCCAAGTTTCAAATGACCTTCAGTTAAACTTTATAATGGGGTTCCTTTAGAAGATACTCATGCACTGGTCTTAACGCTATTAGTGATGCTACAGTAATTAATAACTGGTGTTCATGGCATGGGACAGGACTGGTAGAAGTAAAAATAGCTGTTCACCTCTGTTCTCCCCAACATGCTGTGTGTTGATGCTGGGACCGCAGGAGACCTTATCCTCTGTGGCTGAAAAAACCAATGAATGCGCATTTTGTCAAATTTCATATAATGACTAGCCCCCTGACAATGCTGACTTCAGGCACGACTAACACTGTCTCCAGACATAAAAATCTGCCCTGGGATACTAGGAACAGCGTATATAGGATACCTGACTTCACCTAAAGTCAGAGGGAGCACAAAACAGAGCCTAGAAATGGAAGTAATTTTCCCCAGATCTGAAGAACCATACATCTGCCCGGGTGTCCTTCCCGCAGGCCGGAAACATTAATAAATGTTTCAGATTCAATCATAATGGGAATGTCCATCTATTGATGCTAATACAAAAACACAATAGCGTACACTCATGAAAACGTTACACATTTTAAAATGACTTGTGTTTTGCTATCTCTGTATTTGAACGAGGCGTATTTGTCCTTCTGGGGGTTCGCTGCGTTTTGTACGGAAGTCTAATGACAACAACGTGTGGAAGATGGGGGGAGCTGTCTAGTTTGCTGACTTGTCCATCTGTTCCTGCCCCCCGCCGCCCCCTGCGTGGCCCCCGTTCTCCTGCTCTCCGACAAGGAAGTGAGGCACCGGACTTTGAAAGCTGTCGTTTTGGTGCTGCATCCCTGAACTAATAAAATGTTTTGGTTTAAAAGTCCACCCCCCCCACTTCAGTCCTATCCTGTCCAAGCCTTAGAAATGAATGTCCTTAATTTTAAGGAAGCACAGTCCAATAGCTTCTATGTTGCCCAAAGAAGGAAATTAAATTACGCTGTATTTCTCTAGCATATGGTCCTTTTATGGGGGAAAAAAGAGTGTTCAGCTTCTGCTGTAAACTCTAGAGGGACCTCATACAAGAAAAGGACCTTACGCAGCCCCAGGAAACACGCGTATTCACCATCCCGCCGCTTCTCGAATTTACTGTGACGGGAGGAGGCTGGATCCCAGCGCAAACATTCATGAACAGAACAGATGAGGTTCAGGGAAGTTCAGCGAACAGGACAGCACCTACATTTTCAGAGCATTTCTCAGTTTACAATGCAGGCAGCAAACTCATTTGAGCCTCTGGGCACTGAAGGTGGACAGCACAGGGATGACGTCTGTCTTTTCCGTAAGAAATCTGGTCTGAGGTTCTTCAAGATCTTCCTTTTTTTTAGATGAAAAGCTCACTAGGTCTATTACATCGCAGACAGAGGGCTCTTCTGGAGTCAGGCCAGCCAGCCTGAACCCATTTCCAATGTCACCCACCTCGTCGAGTGCCAGAGCTAAGGCTCGAAACCTGGCTTCTCATGGCAAACTCGGGGCTTTTTACAAAGTCCTAGAACTACCCCTTCTCGTGGTCACCGGCCTGCCTGCTCATTTTACGGATTTCCTGCTCTCCAGTTTGTCCATGCAGCGTTCTCGGTGTGAATGTATTTACAAACAAACAAACAAAAAACTCATAGGATGAATTAAGCAATGATGGAATGGAAAGTACTGGATGAAACAGCTAAAAATACCTCCAAAAAAAGAAATGGATGAACCGAATATTTAATTTTACTGATTTTCCTCCTAAAGTGATCCTTGTTCCCCAGCGTTATACAGGCTGCCTTAATGTCTTCGACTGATAAGATGTCGGTTTGTACCCGTGCGTTACATCTCACGGAGTGTCTGTTGGGGGGGGGGCCTCATCCCGCACACGTGACTAATTAAGCCTCCCTGAAATTATGTGTTAAACAGAAGCTGCGGTTTACTTATTTCTCAGCCGAAACTAGGATCATCTGCCTTGTTTCCCGTGCATCATCCCGTGATTGATTACTGTTCCGGCGTGGGCTGCAGTTTGCATTCTGCAACACGCGAGCATAATCTGCATTCGGTCTTCAATAGTATAATTCATTAAAATACATACTTTGAATCTGGGACACATACAAGAAGATGGAACCACAGAGGGATATAGTGCTGTTACGACAAAACGTAATTAATAAAACATAGACTGTGTTTTATGAGGGTATGGTTTTAATTTGCTACCTCAAGAAATCTGCTCTAGCAATTCTGCAGAAGGTAACCTCCCATGAGAACTGAAATCCCCTTACCCTCCCTCCACTATGTACTGAAAGGATTATGATTAATGCACACGAAATCTCTCGTAACTGGGGAAGGTCCTACCAAATTTCTGAAACCAAATTTAAGCTACTGAGAAGTATGACGGTCCTAAAATCTGGAGCAAACTTTGACTTGTGAATTCTTCTCCTGCCTCTCCTGGTCTGTCTCTCTCTCTCATTCGCTTCTGGATGTTATTACACAGCAGGGGACAGAATGTGTCAAAAGTGGGCCCAGCTGGGGACGGCTCCAGAGGGCAGGGCCACACACACCCCCAGTGACCTCAGCAAACAGATGACCTACACTGGAGGCAGGCAGTTCACATGAGAAAAAGGGAATCTGTGTCGCAGCTTGTATTTAACCTGTATTTTAAGAGGCAGTCAGAAATATAAAGTAAATACGAGCAGGAGAAGTATTACAGGCATACATCACTCTAAATTCATTTAAGACAACAGCAAAATTATATATGTTCACGTAGATATGCACATGGTCTTCTTTCTCTTAATTCCTCAATCTTCATCAACAAATGTACTAGTGGGAGGTTAGTACAAGTAAAAACAGCATTAATGGGTCGCATATTAATATTTATGTTTTACTATATAAAGACCTTGCATACATTATGACTCTGTTTTGCAAGCTGAATGAATAACTAATGTTACATTATGTATGGGTACATATTAAACAGACATGTCTACACTTTCTTAGTTCAGGATATGATTAATGCAGCCTATCAGAAGCCAGATGGTGCAGAACCAGAACCATCAATCAAAATGAAAAGACCACTGCGTGCTATCCACAAATGGAGATTCTGTTCACAGACCCTAACTGGTAATAGGCAGAAAACGCCAAGAACATAGCTGCACTGTCCCACTGGGATAAAAAAGTCGCAGCTCAGGGTTGGCTAGATAAAAAACCTGGCACAGGAGCGCTCACTGCTGGAGCCCTGAGAGGCAGGGCTGAGGAGCCCGAGCTCACCAAACAGCCTGTCCTCAAAACTTAAAAAAAAAAAAAAAAAAAAAATTAAAAAAAAAATTAGAAGCTTTTAAAGTATTTTAATAATGTTTGAACTGATGACAGTATCTGTCAAACAGGACCCATTTCCCATATGACTTAGGATGGGACAGTGCCACAGGGTAACAAAGCAGCTGCCACTGTCTGCCTGACACGTGAGTTGGCATCTCGTCTCCCCTGCGCACGCTTTATTACGAATAACCCCAAATGCGTTAGTGTTACTTTCCAGCCTTTCTCCCTGGAATCTGTGGGAAACAAGTTTCATCTCTGTTATGGTTAATACTAATGACTGTTTAGGGGGGAAGTTGTAGGGAGAAAGGTGGTGGAAAGACGTTTCCTGTTCCTTTAACAGCTTTACATAAAAATAACTATAGGAACACAAAGTGCTTTGTCTTTGTAAATGGATCGTGTGTGCTTAGAAAATGTTAAATAATCCCCAGGCGCTGTGGGACCTGAAAAGAAAAAAAAAAAAATAAAACAAATATATGGGTTCCAACTCCTACTAGACATTGAAATACCGTTTGGAATTCTGATTTTTGTGGAGTTTTGGGAGGGAGACAGATATGCAGGCAAGGACAAAATGCCAAGGAACACAAACTTCTTCCAGAAGAGTTATGTAGC
This sequence comes from Mustela nigripes, assembly GCF_022355385.1. Taxonomy (NCBI): domain Eukaryota; kingdom Metazoa; phylum Chordata; class Mammalia; order Carnivora; family Mustelidae; genus Mustela; species Mustela nigripes. The sequence goes on along the minus strand of NC_081561.1, from coordinate 19,950,562 downwards.
AAAATGAGATAAATAATACATTAACATCCAAATATAAAAGGCTAATAGGAACAGAAATATTTGGAAAATCTAAAGATATTTCTGCTTTACCAAAAAAATTATATAATGGCCTGTGTAACTTGACATGTAAGATAGTCTGGAAAGAGAACAGCCCGCTTTTACCTTTGTAGCAATGATGAAAACAGCAGTGACTACGTCTATCGATATACGTAACACCTTAAGTGGAATCGTGAAGCTTGAGATTTTAAAAATCTGGGTATTTTTTTCTATTTTCATTATGTTTAAAAATAGGACTGACCTCCCAATTTAAGTGAAATTTTGTTACCATCCTCTCCCTAAATATCTGAGCAATTTCCACACTGCCATAAAGTCTGTGTAAGTACCACTTATTGGTTGGGTACTACCCCACAGCCATCCTTATAGTTAGTCTCCTCTGTGGTGGAGGTTTAACTTTTTGTTCTCTCCCTCCTATTCAATAATACAGTGGACATACTGTGAGAGGCGGCATTTTGGTCTTCAAGATTATTTCCTTAGAACCAATGTTCAGAAGCTGACTTGCTGAGCTAAGTGATACGAACTTTAAGGCTCTTTCTTATACTTATATTCTCATCCAGTATTTAGTAGTCTAAATTTAAAAATCCTTAGTAATTTTATAGGTGAAAATAATACTTTGTTGTGAATTAAATCTACATTATTTTAATTACCAGCTAGGTTAAGAATTTTTCTGTGGTTAACAACTATTTTCCTTTTTGAAGTTTTATTGATGTCTTAGAAAATGTATCATTTTTATCTACTCATAAAAATAATCACAATGTACTTCTCCTTGAAATACTGAATTTGTTTAATTACTTGAAAACAAACTGAACTCCTTTAAAATATTAAGAAGTATTTTTCCTTAATTCAGACCCTGCATACATTAGGACTCTGATTTGCAAGCTGAATGAATAACTAACTTTATGCTCATTGATGAGTAAGTAGACAGGTCTGGCCTTCTTAGTTCAGGAAGTGATTAATGGAGTTCCGGGTCTCCTTTGACACTAGTTCAAATCAGTGAAGATTTAGCATAAGTAACTAAGTGCTCTGGAGCTCTTAGCGTTTTAGAGTAACCACCGGGTTTTTATGTTTTTTTTTTTTTGTTTTCTTGTTTCCAGTGTTGGGAATGCTAAAATGACAGCTGTCTTTTGCAATGACCCCCTCCCATGGAACCCGTGTCCGGTTTACTTCTAAAACCTGCACTTCGGGCAGCCCGCATCAAGTTCTTTTTGAGTTGTACTTTCTGAAATTGACTTTCTGAAATACATGTGCTAATACAGACCTATCTGAAGAGTCATGAAGATGCATGGTATGAAAAAAAAGTATTTGTACCCAGAACAAAGAAGAACATACCATTAAATGGCTCAAGGAGAGAGTCAAAATTAAACATACGGAAACTGCGTTTCTTTCTAGAACTGAATGTAAACACCTTAAAGGCTTTACCTGTCATGAAGAACTGGTAGTTCCAAGCTTCCGTGACTGACTGACGGATTTTTTTAAGATTCTATTTTTAACGCATCTCCATACCCGAAGTAGAGCTTGAACTCACCACCCTGAGATCCAGAGTCCTGCACGCTACTGACCAAGCCAGTCGGGCGCCCCAGAGACAGTTATATTTAAAACAGAGAATTCAGCCAACCAGATTTTGAAAAAAAAAAAAAAAAAATCCAGAGTCATCCAAATTTCCTTCAGCCCAGTCATAGCCTTGTTAAAAGAAAGGAATATTTACTCCTTTTATTCTTCGTCACAGTAAATCCTAATATAAAACACTGACGATTCAGAAACACAGGTGCCTAATGTTGGCATCAGACTGAATACACCGTTGAGCAGCTGCTCATTGAACTTCGGCGTCTCACAAGCACTGCCCTGTACTGTTACGCAGTCTGTGGGCACACATTTTCTTAAGTTCTACTGTGGCAGCTAGCATCAAGGGAAAACCTCAGGCAAGAGACTTACAGCCTTAACAAAAAAGTTAAATAGAGTTCTAACTGGCAGGTCTTTCTCATCCTGGCATTGGTGATTTCTGCCACACCAACCCTCGCCACTGTATTCCCTGGGTGCCGGCTGGCTGTGGGAGGTCTGCCAGGGGGTAGAGGAATTACCACTAGCAGGGCCTGTTCTGTGGCTTTCTGCCAGTGGAAAAGTGAAACGGGAAAAGCTACAGTTGCTTTCTTTTATACAAGCCCACAAGAGGTCTATATAACCCAAGAGTGGTGGTCTTCTCCTAAACCACTTTCACGTCTGCAATCTGTACGACTGGCCTCTGATAAAAGCCAAGTAAGCCAGAAATTCACATTTTGTGGAGCAAATCAAGTTTAAATCAACCTCAGGGGCTTCAGATGTTAAGTCCAGTTTGCCAACAGATGGAATGTGCTGGAGTTCTGAATTGCAGAATAATTGGAAATAAAAGGAGCTTTCATTCTGCAGAATGAAAATACTGAAAATCAACAATAGTCACAAACAGAAACAAAACAACAATGATCAAACCGCTCCCCCCACCCCCCAAAACACCTCGTGGTGAAATGAAAGGCCTAGGAGACAAGGAGGGAACAAATCTGATTTTAAAGTACGGTTTTATTATTAGCTAGCCGCTTGTGCTACTTAACTCCTGGGGGCCTTGGCTTCCATATCTAAATGAGAAAGAAAGAAAAAAAGAAGGCACTGAATTAAGCTAACCTCACAATTCCTACAGCTGAGAGACAGCACGCTGCAGGACACTGTTGTGGGTGGAAGCGAATGCTGGCCCATGTCAATTAGGCTATAGGACACTGACGAGACGACACACACCTGAGCAGGTTAGATCCAATTGAGGGATCCTGGTGATAAGTTCTAGTATCCGATCACAGGTGTGCTTTAATCATAATAAAGTCCCTTCACTGCTAGGAGTCTTTTATAGCTAGTTATAACAATAAACGTTTACTGATGGACTTTGTAAAGGTAACTAGAGCAGCTAACATTCACTGAGCACTTACTACCTTCAGAGCACTGTTCCCATCTCTCCCACATACATCTTCTTTTTTCCTTCCTCCTAATAACCCCACAGGGTAGGGACTGCTTTTCAAAATCTCCATTTTAGACATCAGCTCAGAGAAGTGAAGTCAATTGCCTACGTTACGCACGGCGAGTAAATGGCAGATTGAAACCCAGGCTGGAGCGCTTCTCTGTTGAAAACTGTCCAAAATAGTTTCAAAGCTTACTGGGTTTTGTAAATTTTATGGTACGATGGTCCATTATGCTGTTCAATGCCCCTTACCAGCAAGATGGATGGGACACATTCTATTTAGAAATTTGCCTTAAGAAAAGGTTGTCACTCCTCTTGAATGATATACTTTCCATTATGAGAAAATGAAAGCGCTTGGCTGTTTATCTATTTGCTTTTGCTCCCAGAAGCCCTGGCTGTTATTGTCAACTGCAGACATGATTCCGATTTTGTGGGTGAACAACATGGTTCTTTGTACTTTGCCCTAAGATATAGTATTCTATACTTTGAGGCTTCAGACAAAAACAAAAATAAAAACAAAACAGGTTTCAAGTAATAAAGGCAATGTGTTAGTAAAACAGAATTACATTTTAATTATAATGATATTTTCTGTGGCCAGGCAAAGTCAACCTGGTGAGGTAGTGAAATAATAGATCACAATTACCTGTGCCTTTTTATTACATGCTTTAAGGAGTATTATCGCATTTGATACAACCAGTGTCAGAAAAGACAGGTATTATATTTGCATCTAGCAGACAACAAAACTAGTGATTAGAGAAAATAACTTCTCCAAAGTCAAGTGACAAAACGTCAATTTGAAGTTAGTTCTTCAGATTCTATTTGCCATACTTCTAATGCTTAGTGGAGTAAGTTTCATTATGAGCAAAAAAATCAATAAATTCACAAATTCAATGACAAAGAGCGATTTCTTACATTGGTTATAAAAATATGTTGCTTAAAAACATAACTATTTTTTCTAGCATTCACTTCACTAGAAATCCAAGATGGTCCGATATGACCTAGCAATTTCATTATCTGTATTTATCACTATACATGGATGTATGAAGTTTCATATTAAAAGTATATGTTCACACGTTGAGGAAAGCCTTACGGATAAATATTACAGTCATTTATATTATCGTGAAGATTCACGCTGCCTTTTCTGTGTTCTTTCTTCACTCCTTGGGGAATTGGTTTGTGCCCCCTTCCTCCCTCGCCATGTAGCCAATGTGGCTTAAGTGGGTTAACTGTACCCCCGGCTGCTGGGGTGAGAATCCGGCTGGCTGAAGTTGAGCAACACATTAACTCCAAATTCAGGGACGTGCATACAACCCACATCAGTCAGGTTTGATGGAAGTTGGGTTGAAGCTCCCAGGACAGTGGCCTGCTCTCTCCTCTATATTTGGTAGCATGACGTGTGATGAGTGAGGCTGCGGCAGCCACTTTGCTAACTCTAAGGAGGTGAACCTGAGAATAGCTGATAGAGCAGATTGCCAAGCGATATAGCCAAGGTTGCTGGAGATAACTCCCTCTGAGTTCTGAATCAAGCCTTGCTTAATGCAAAATCTATCCTGGTATTTTAATTAAGAAAGCCAATATGTTATAAATACAAATGATCTCTTTGTTGATGCCAGCATGAGTTGGGTTATTCACAACACAGCCCTAAATAAAATAGCCAAGAAGCCAATTAATTAGGATCCTTAGTGCGATATCACATTATGAGATTAAGAACAATATGGGTAAAACTAGAAATTCAAAATGGTAGACTCAGGTCTGCAGTTTGGACTACTGAAACAGAAGACCAATTCACAGGGGGTATGCACGCCCACTCAGTACAGGTGGGTGTATGGTAGCAGAGTGATAAATGTTTAGGGCAAGTGCCAGAAGACACGGGGAAAGGACCTAAGAGCAGATGCAAAAAAGGATGATGACCAAGGGCTCGGCTAAGATGGCAATGCGTGACTTGATAATGACACCAATTATCATAAGCTCATTTAGAGCATTTGGAAGTGACAGCACATGCACGAACACACACACACGCAAGTTGTGCAGACACATGGGACCCAAGCGCTGTATATTTTACGGCAGCCCACGTGATCCCAACGTGCCACTGAGTTTGTGAACCTGCAGTATGGAAGGCGCATCGCTCCACTATGAGGAGCCTGAACACGTTCCTCCTATGGCTGCGACAGGAAGCACGTCCTGCTTTCAGAACCTTCTCCTTCACTTTCTGTAAATGGAACATCCCTGGGAATAGAAAAGATGTCTTTCAAATATGGACCATGGAAATCCAGGGGCACCACTGCTTCTTCACACAAGCTTCCTAATTTACCATGTGTGCATGGAGTATTGAGGATGCCTCAGAAATGCATTTGCCAGAGGACCTGTGTGAGGGACAATCAGACCCTGGAAAAATATCACCTTCATTCTTTAAGTTGCCCTTTACTGACCATCTACTGAGCATCTACGTCACTGAGCATCTGTGTCACCCACCGCACTGCGGTCCTTCAGGGCCTCAGACCCTCCTGACACGATGCCCGTCCTCCGGAAGTCCACAGTCAACCCGGGGAGAAAGACAGACAAGGAGGCTGGGGAGCACAGGGATGAAGGGATGCCTCGCCCAGGGCAGATGGAGAGGAGACGACACCAGGGAGGCTTCCTAGAGGACATGGCTGGCTTTGCCTTCTGAAGGGGAGAGATGAACCTGGGGAAGGAAGCAACAGTAGGTTCAAGAGAGAGAAAGCAGCCCGTAAATAGACACGGAAAACAGAGGCTCTGAGTGTGGAGTATGTGGGGCGGCCTACCATTTGGTAGGGCTGGAGTACGAGGTACAAGAGAAGGAGCTACTGGCCATCAAGGGCCTTAGGCATCATGCTGGGGCTTTTCTCCTGTGAGGAACCAACTGCTGGGAAAGTATTTTACACACGGGTTTAACACAACGTGCTCAGCATTTTATAAACACTCCCAGGAGAGCAGTGAGAGAATGGACTAGGGTTTGGGAGAACAGCGAGGGTGGAAACGGGGAAGTCGGTCTGAGACAGATGAAGAAATCCAGCAGTGGACTGCCGCAGGCCTGCCCAGAGACAACAGCAAAGAGAACAAGGCCTTATCTAGATGAATCATAGCACAGATTTGGAATAACGTGACCAAATGAAAGTATCTAGTGAAGGGAGAGGAAGTCCGGGATGCCATCATGGTTTAGGGCAAAGGAGCCGGAAGGATGTGTTAACGCGCATCAAGGTAGTAAACACGGCACTTGCAGAGAGAGAGGGTCAGGTCAGCCCCGCACACGGTCCACACCACCGAGGCACCACCCAAAAGGAAACACCTGGAGTCTGCTGCGTGGACGCTCCAGGAACAGAACCCTGGTATGCATGGGCTCGAAGAGGAGCAGTGCGAAGAAGTCTGGAGGGAGAGGCCAAGAAGGCAAAGGAAGAGCCGGGCAGAGATCAGTTCTCCAAGATGCATCACTGCTGTGGGAACTTAGTATCTGATCACGATGAGAATGTACACCCAGGCAAGTGTTTCCATCATCCCTGAGGGAAGCTCTAAATGCATGTCTCTTACATACTCAAGATCTGTTATTAAAAATACTAAATTTGGAAAAGATTTTTTTTTCATCCATGAGTTAAAACCATTTGTCTTTATTTAAAAACGAGCACTTCTACGTGATATAATGAAAGTGAGAACTGGTGAATGCTTAGGTCTTTCAAGCACCCAAAGGGGAGGCTGGGCCACCGACGAGGCTGAGAGAGGTATCGCGGATGAACCCGAGGGTTGCCAGCCACTGACCTTCTGGGGGCACGGGCTTAGTGATCGTCTGGCCGCCATTCTCATCTGTGGTCCTAAACCTTACTGCAGACTGGAACAGTATTCCAGTAGGAAAGATTAGGGTTGCCTCCTTTTTTTTTTTAAGCAAATTTTCAGGAGTTGACCTTATCTTCTTCGAGAAACTGAAAGGTGAGTGACTATGAGTTCCAATAAACTCATCTGCAGATAGATCTGTGAGAAAAGGGGACTTCTAGAACATGGGGAAGTGACCTTCCCCCACATAAAGATGCTTGCATGAGAGCAAGAGGGCTTTGCTTCCTTCCACGGCGAGCCCCAGAGCAGGGACATGCTATACTGATTTTTCAACAAGACTCTGACTTGAATACTTTATCGACTAAATGCAAGGTAAAAGCATTCACATTTAATTACTGAGTATACTGGAAACCATTCAAAGAATTTTAAGGCTAGTAAGAAGGTGGGAAAAATAATATCAGCCAGAAAACCTGGGCTGTTTATGGAGAATTAGGTTATGCCAGCTGATCTCAATATCAGCTGATTATATTTTTATCACAATGTGCATCTCTACCTGCATACTTTTATGTATCTAATCTACATATAAGTACATACAAATATTTATTAAAACACATACACAAAGTCTGCATTTCACATCTTTCTTTTTAAAGTGACTAAATCAATATTACATTTTAAATTCTGGAAGTGTCAAAACAGACCTATTCTGCAGAGAAATATTCTAATGCCTGTAACCACGTTAAATAAAGCAGGGTCTTTCAAATCAATCAGTCTGAAGTGTGAGAAGGCTGAAACTAAAAAAGCAGAATGTAAAGCATATATACTTTATACAATACTAAAAACTTTCTGAAAGTCCACATCTGTAGAGCTAGGAAAAACAAAAGGCTTCCCATAAGAGCTCAGAGTCAACTAAAAAAGTACACAGTACCTTCAAAATAAAAGGTCTTATTTCATTATTCTTTCTGTAGCGGATGCATAAAGAGAGCCCAAGACTAGCCAGCTGTAAAAAGAATATACTGTATTTTTAAAAGGCAAACTCTAAAATGCAGGACTTACATAAATCTTTTCACATTTATAACTAATTTATCTTAACAATACCTTTTTAAAAAAATCTTTAAAAATTTTCATTGTTATGGTCATGTTTTATCCCTTCATTGTATCTAACCTTATTTTTTGTATACATATAGGTTTTCTTCTTTAAAATTTTGGGATACAATTTCTTCTAAATAGATCAAAATATACCCTAAATATAGCACATGGCTTTGTTTTAGTCACCAGCCTGATCACATTCTCTCCTGTTTTTTCTTTTTCTAACCACATAATTCCTTTTTTAGAATCTTTTTTATTTCCATCTTTATAGTCCTATTCCATCCCTTCATTGTGTTTACCCTTTCATTCATATATATATATATATATATACACACACACACACACATATGTTTTCCTTTCTTTTAAATTTTGGGGGGAAGTTTCTTCTAACAGATCAGAATACACTGAAAATCAAGTGGGTGACTCTGTTCTATTCATATATATATATATATATATATATATATATATATATATTTTCATTTCTTAAATTCTCCCTCCTTTCTTCTCACCCCCCCCCGCCCCCGCATTTCAGGTTTCTTCTGATTTGGGTAAATATATTTTTCTGGGGTCATTACCACCCTTTTAGTATTTTATTCTCTCATTCATATATTCTTATCTGGATAAAATGACAAGGTGGAAAAACTCACCACAACCCCCCCCCAAAACAAACAAACAAACAAAAACAAAAATAAGAGGCAGTATTAATGCCTAGGGACCTAATCAATACTGACACTAGTAATATGTCAGAACTAGAGTTCAGAATGACGATCATCAAGGAGCTAGCTGGGCTCGAAAAAGGCATGGAAGATATTAGAGAATCCCTTTCTGGAGAAATAAAGTCCCTTTCTGGAGAAATAAAAGAACTAAAATCTAACCAAGTTGAAATAAAAAAGCTATTAATGAGGTGCAATAAAAAATGGAAGCTCTTACTGCTAGGATAAATGAGGCAGAAGAGACAATTAGTGATATAGAAGACCACATGATGGAGAATAAATAAGCTGAGAAAAAGAGACAAACACTACTGGACCATGAGGGGATGATTCGAAAGATAAGTGATACCATAAGACAAAACAATATTAGAATAATTGGGATCCCAGAAGAAGAAGGAAGAGAGAGAGGGTGGCAGAAGGTATATTGGAGCAAATTATAGTAGAGAATTTCCCTAATATGGCAAAGGGAACAAGCATCAAAATCCAGGAGGCACAGAGAATTCCCCTCAAAATCAATAAAAATAGGTCAACATCCCATCATCTAATAGTAAAACTTCCAAGTCTCAGTGACAAAGAGAAAAATCCTGAAAGCAGCTCAGGACAAGAGGTAACATACAATGGTAGAAATATTAGATTGACAGCAGACTTATCCACAGAGACCTGGCAGGCCAGAAAGGACTGGCATGATATATTCAGAGGACTAGAAGAGAAAAAATATGCAGCCAAGAATACTATATCCAGCTAGGCTATCACTGAAAATAGAAGGAGAGATAAAAAGCTTCAAAGACACACAAACATTAAAAGAATTTGCAAACACCAAACCAGCCCTACAGGAAATACTGAAAGGGGGTCCTCTAAGCAAAGAGAGAGTCTAAAAGTAACAGATCAGAAAGGATCAGAGAAAATATACAGTAATAGTCACCTTACAGGCAATAAAATGGCATTAAATTCTTATCTTTCAGTAGTTACCCTAAATGTAAGTGGGCTAAATAACCCAATCAAAAAACACAGGGTATCAGAATGGATAAGACCCATCGATATGCTGTCTGAGAGAAACTCATTTTTGACCCAAAGACACATCCAGACTTAAAGTGGGGGGGGTGGAAAACAATTTACCATGCCAGTGGACATGAAAAGAAAGTTGGGGTGGCAATCCTTATAACAGATAAATTAGATTTTAAGCCAAAAACTCTAATAAGAGATGAGGAAGGACACTATATCATACTTAAATGGTCTGTCCAACAGAAGTTCTAACAATTATAAATATCTATGCCCCTAACATGGGAATAGCCAATTACATAAACCAATTAATAATAAAGTCAAAGAAACACATCGACAATAATACAATAATAATAATAATCCCCCTCACTGGAATGCACAGATCATCTAAGCAAAAGATCAACAAGGAAATAAAGGCCTTAAATGACACACTGGACCAGACGGATATCACAGATATATTCAGAACATTCCATCCCAAAGCAAAAGAATACATATTTTTCTCAAGTGCACACGGAACATTCTCTAGAATTGATCAGATCCTGGGTCAGAAATCAGGTCTCAACTGGTCCAAAAGATTGGGATCATTCCTTGCATATTTTCAGACCACAATGCTCTGAAGCTAGAACTCAATCACAAGGGGAAAGTTGGAATGAACTCAAATACATGGAGGTTAAGAGCATCCTACTAAAGAATGAATGGGTCAACCAGGAAATTAAAGAATTGAAAAAATTCGTGGAAACAAATGGAAATAAAAACATAACTGTTCAAAAGCCTTGGGACATAGCAATGGCAGTCCTGAGAGGAAAGTATACAGTGATACAAGCATTTTGGAAAAAACAAAAAGGTCTCAAGTATACAACCTAATCCTATACCTAAAGGAGCTGGAGAAAGAACAGCAAAGAAAGCCTAAACTCAGTAGGAGAAGAGGAATAATAAAAATCAGAGCAGAAATCAGTGAAATAGAAACCAAAAGAATAGTAGAGCAAATCAATGAAACTAGGAGCTGGTTCTTTGAAACAGTTAATAAGTTTGATAAACCCCTGGCCAGATGTATCAAAAGGAAAAGACAAAGGACCCAAATAAATAAAATCATGAATGAAAGAGGAGAAATCACAACCAACACCAAAGAAATACAAACAATTACAAGAAAACATTATGAGCAACTATATGCCAGCAAATTTGACAATCTGAAAGAAATGGATGCATTCCTAGAGACATATAAACTACCAATACTGAACCAGGAAGAAATAGAAAACCTGAACAGAACCATAACCAATAAGGAGGTGGAAGCTATCATCAAAAATTGCCCAACAAACAAGAGCCCAGGACCAGTCGGCTTCCCAGGGAAATTCTACAAAACATTTAATGAAGAATTAGTACCTTTCTCCTGAAACTGCTCCAAAAAATAGAAATGGAAGAAAACTTCCAATTTCATTTTCTGAGGCCAGTATTACCTTGCTCCCAAAACCAGACAAAGACCTCATCAAAAAGAATTACAGACCAATATCCTTGATCACGGATGTAAAAATTCTCACCAAAATACTAGCCAGTAGGGTCCAACAGTACATTAAATGATTTTTCACCATGACCAAGTGGAATTTATTCCTGAGCTGCAAGTTTGGTTCAACATCCTCAAATCAATCAATGTGATACAATACACTAATAAAAGAAAGAACAAGAACCATTTGATACTCTCAATAGATGCTGAAAAAGCATTTGACAAAGTACAGCATCCTTTCTTGATTAAAACCCTTCAAAGTGTGTAGGGATAAAGGGTACATACCTCAGCATCATAAAAACCATGCATGAAAAACCCACAGTGAATATCATACTCAATAGGGAAAAACTGCGAGCTTTTACTGTAAGTTCAGGAACCCGGCAGGGATGACCACTATCACCACTGCTATGCAACATAGTACTAGAAGTCCTAACCTCAGCAATTAGGCAACAAAAAGAAAAAAAAGGCATCTGAATTGGCAAAGAAGAAGTCAAACTCTGACTCCTTGCAGATGATATGATACTTTATGTGGAAACCCCAAAAGACTCCATTCTAAAACTGCTAGAACTTATACAGGAATTTGGTAAAGTGTCAGGATATAAAATCAATGCACAGAAATCAGTTGCATTTCTATACACCAACAGCAAGATAGAAGAAAGAGAAATTAAGGACTTAATCTCATTTACAATTGTACACAAAACCATAGAATACCTAGGAATAAACCTAACCAAAGAGGTAAAGAATCTGTACTAAGGAAACTATAAAGTACCCATGAAAGAAATTGAGGAAGACACAAAGAAATGGAAAAACATTCCATGCTCATGGGTTGGAAGAACAAATAGTGTGAAAATGTTGATGCTACTAAAGCAATCTACACATTGAATGCAATCCCTGTCAAAATACCATCAATGTTTTTCAAAGAAATGGAACAAATAATCCTAAAATTTATATGGAAGCAGAAAAGACCTCGAATAGCCAGAGGAATGTTGAAAAAGAAAGCCGAAGTTGATGGCATCACAATTCCAGACTTCAAGCTCTATTACAAAGCTGTAATCTTCAAGACAGTATAGTACTGGCATAAAAACAGAAACATAGATCATTGGAACAGAATAGAGAGCCCAGAAACAGACCCTCAACTCTATGGTTAACTAATCCTGGACAAAGTAGGAAAGAATATCCAATGGAAGAAATACAGTCTCTTCAACAGATGGTGTTGGGGAAATTGGACAGCCACATGCAGAAAAATGAAACTGGACCATATCCTTACACCACACACATAAGTAGACTCCAAATAGATGAAAGACCTCAATGTGAGACAGGAATCCATCAAAATCCTTGAGGAGAACACAGGCAGCAACCTCTTTGGGTTGCTGTGGCAACTTCTTCCCAGAAACATCGCCAAAGGCAAGGGAATTAAGGACAAAAATGAACTACTGGGACTTCATCAAGATCAAAAGCTTTTGCACAGCAAAGGAAAGAGTCAACAAAACCAAAAGACAACTGACAGAATGGGAGAAGATACTCATAAATGACATGTCAGTTAAAGGGATAGTATCCAAAAATCTATAAACAACTTAACCAATCGCAACACCCAAAGAACAAATAATCCAATCAAGAAATAGGCAGAAGACATGAACAGACATTTCTGCAAAGAAGACATCCAGCTGGCCAACAGACATAGGAAAAAGTGTTCAGCATCACTCAGCATCAGGGAAATATAAATCAAAACCACAATGGCTAAAATTAACAAGTCAGGAAATGACAGGTGTTGGTGAGGATGTGGAGAAAGGGGAACCCTCCTACACCATTGGTGGGAATGCAAGCTGGTGCAGTCACTCTAGAAAACAGTATGGAGGTTCCTCAAGTAGTTGAAAATAGAGCTATCCCACGACCCAGCAAACACACTACTGGGTATTTACCCTAACAATACAAATGTAGTGATCCGAAGGGGCACGTGCACCCAAATGTTTGTAGCAGCAATGTCCACAATAGCCACACTATGGAAAGAGCCTAGATGTCCATTCACCCATCAACAAATGAATGGATAAGGAAGATGTAATAAACACGCACACACACACTTATGTATATACATCAATGGAATACTATGCAGCCATCAAAAGAAATGAAATCTTGTCATTTGCAACAATGTGGACGGCACTAGAGGGTATTATGCTGAGCAAAATAAATCAATCAGAGAAAGACAACTGTCATACGATCTCTCTGATATGAGGAATTTGAGAGGCAGGGTGGGGCGTCATGGGGGGCAGGGAAGGAAAAAATGAAACAAGATGGGATCAGGAGGGACACAAACTATAAGAGACTCTTAATCTCAGGAAACAAACTGAGGGTTCCTGGGGTGGGGGAAGGATGGGGTGGCTGGGTGATGGACACCGGGGAGGGCATGTGCTATGGTGAGTGCTGTGAAATGTGTAAGCCTGATGATTCACAGACCTGTACCCATGAGGCAAATAACACATTATACGTCAATAAAAATAATTAAAAAAAAAAAAAACAGACAAAATCCCTGCTTGTATTCTAATAAGTATAAATTTGCATTAATAACAATAATGATAACAGGGCCATCTTCTGAGAATGTCTTATATGCTGGGTCCTAGTATTGTCACTGACATTTTAATAACTATAATACATAGCTATTATAATATATATTATATATGTTATATTATATATGCAGAAGCAGGCCTGAAGTCGAGCTGCCTTTCGCAGCTTGACTATATTATATATATACATTATGTGTATGTATATATACATATATATGATATATATGATATAATATATGATATATAATATATATAATAGCAGCATATATATACTATATATATAATATGTTATATATTATATATATAATTATAATAACTATACTTTTACTAAAAGAACAAGAATTCATTGAGTACTTACTATGTACTGGGTACTCTTCCAGAAGCCTTCCACTTCACCCTTATGATGGTCCTATAAAGCAGATACTAGCAAATTTCACTAATTCTAAAATGTGTATTACTTGACATTTTTGCACCTCTTGGTTTGAGATGTGTCTTCTAAATGAAATGGTGTCTTCTAAGATGGTGTCTCGACATTATAATGAGCAATGCTGCTTTCCTTCCTCAGTATTATATAAATTAAGGGCAAGACTTATAATTAATAGTGTTTCAGAGTCTATGAAATACATTATTCTTCTCATTTTATGGAGGAAACAGAGGTAAAGAAAACTTAAGTATCTTGGCAAGGTCACACAGCACGGCAAGGTCAAGATAGCAATGTAAATTGAAGACCAAATTATTCTTTGTAACTAAGAGGAGAAGATTTTAAAAGTTAGTTGACACAGCGTGTAGGAGAGGGTGTCAGGAAATGCTGTTTTACCTTGAGGGTGGGAATGTACTCTGGAACATCTCATTTGGTGGGTAACCTGCTATCCTTGTGATTTAAAACGCACTCACCTATGATACAGTCATTCTACTTCTAGAAATTTATCATACGGTTGATAGTTACACAGACATGAAAGGACACGTTCGTGAGATTATACACCGCAGCACTATCTGTAAGATTAGAAGATCAGAAGCTACCCGAAGATCCATCAGTACGAGTCTAGTTAGATATGGCCAATACCTGGTACAGAACACATCCATTTACTTTTTCAAAAAGGGATGAGGTAGTTCTTTATGTACTGGTTGAAATCATCTCCAAGACGTGCAATTGTATGAAAGAGGAAATGTAAGAATTTGTATCTATGTTAATATGTGAATAAAAAAGCAAGTGTCTATATAAAACACAGATAGGTATGTGCTTACGTAGGTAAAAATAATCCTAGAAATAAACACATAAAACCAGAAAGAGTGGTTGCTTCTGGTTAAGTGAACAAGGTTCTGTAAGGGTGAGGAGGAGGCTTTCTTTGATATAGCAGTAAGCATTCTGTTATTGACTTTATAATCAAAAACGGAGAACAAACTTAGTACCCTCGCCCACAGCTGTGGCCATTACTCCTGGAACATTCCAACTATGTAGTGACAGGGGCAGAGCCTCAAACCGGCAATTAAGACACTGGGTTTTAACCCTGTATCCTTGGGATGATGGGTAAGTGCTTTTGTATAGTTATGTTGGCAGATCAAAAGAAAAGTAAAATACACTTCATATATACAACACGTTAAATTCTGATCCGGAATCTGGGGTCTTTCCTTGGAGAGGGGAAAAACAAAGCAAGATGTGATCTCCGTCCTGCAGACACCCACAGTGCAGCAGGATGGAACAGTTAGGCCAATAATAATACTTAACAGAGCAAAGTAAGAAAATGCAGTATTTGCTGCCATCTCCCTCTACTGCCCCGCTGGATTATGAGCATATCTTAGCCCCGTCACTGTGCCTGTCCTCCAGGGAAAAACCCACATTTATTGGATGGAGCTGAATTCTCAGAGCACGACAAGTCAAGTAATAAAGGCATACGTGCGTCAGAGTGGTAGTGTGAGATCAATTTTCCTGGGGCATCTGAAAAGGGGAAATGAAACTGAATTCGGAAGGATGAATTCAGCAGGACACAAGGACCCTGTTCTCACCTACGCAGTGGAGATGGGATGGGGGTGAGGTAGGACTGCAGGAACTCTAATGGTGTTCCCAGCTCTACAGTTACGACTGTATAATCGGAGGGTGGACCACTGTGTCCAGCCATCAGTGACTAGCTCCAGTGGAAGGGAAGTACCAGGACTCAAGACCCCACATCAAGACCCCAAGGAGACACATTATGCAGGGCAAAAGGCAAGAATATTTAAGAAACAGTGGAGAAATGCAAGAAGACATGAATGCCCAGGATGGACAAGGGAAGGTAATCAGCCTGCACCTAGAGACAACCGAAAACAAGAGAGCGTGAAAAAGGCCTAGGACGATGGGGTGGTGGAAAAGGTCAAATGAAACCTTAACCCGCGACAACTTAAAATTTTAAATTAGATCAGAAAAACAAAGTGTGGATAGGAAATAGTGAGGGGTAGAGACAAACAAGCAGCTTTAAAATCATCCCCCCTCAAAAGAAAAAAATCTTAAACGGAATTAGAGATCTGTTTTATGCACGGTAGCTGGATTATTAGACTTTATGGTAATTAAAAATGGATAGTCTCCTTTCTTACCCATGTGTGTTCCATACATTAGCTAAATTAAAAAGAACTTGGGTTTTTAGAACTCTCTTATTTTTATTTGACACGTGTGCCTTTAAAATATCTCCGGAATTCTGAAAGGCACCCCAAGGTAGTGTTGAATAATGGAAAATATTAGCAGTCATTAGAAGAAGCTAGTTAACTTTTTTTTTTCCCCAGATGCTAAAATGCCAGTTTTCCAATTTCAGGATTAGAGTGTTAATGTATACACGAGAAAAACACCACAGATGCTAACTGTAATCCCGTCTTCTTAATGTTGCGCAAAAACCCGAGAGAGAGTGAATTATTGGCCCATGGAAATACTTGCATTTCACTGTTTTTGGCCAAAAGAATTCTGGAAATCGTGCAAGTCTGACTCTGTATCGCGGGTTGGTAATCATATGAGAGGGGCGCACAGACCGAGGCCTTTCAGCCACTGTTAATGATGGGCTGAGGAAGACACAGGCCAGGCCTGGGGAGCCCATTCCGCAAACAGCATCAACCCACAGCCCACCAATCACAGGACTCTGGACAGTCTTAAAACTTGAGCAGTAGAGCTAAGAAGAGAGAGAGAGAGAGAAAAGAAAAGCAGAATGAGCTTCCTCATTCCTCTAGTGACTCTACATTACTTGCGACGAGCACCACCAGCATTAATGTTTCTCTGTACATCTCAACAGAAATAACTTCAGCTACGAAGAAGTCATTAATTATGTTTTATGGATAAAATATACTGCTGAGAAACAAAGTGTGCTTTTCAGGGGGGAAATGAAAATTCTTATTCCTTGAAAGTAAGGTATGGGTATGTTTTAATTTAACTTCTGTTTGTGTCTTCCAAGCAATTTCCCAGACAGATTTCCCAGGGTAAAATGCTGTTATAAGATTTTAGAGAACTAAGGTCAAATGAGTAAGTTGTTTTTTTCTTCTTTTTTAAGATTTTAGTTATTTATTTCATAGAGACACAGCCAGAGAGGGAACACAAGCAGTGAGGAGGGAGAGAGAGAAGCAGGCTTCCCACTGAGCAAGGAGCCTGATGTGGGACTAGATCCCAGAACCTGGGATCATGACCTGAGCCGAAAGCAGATATTTAACAACTGAGCCACCCACGCGTCCCTTATCTTCTTTTTCTATTTAAGAGTTTATTTAGGGCGCCTGGGTGGCTCAGTGGGTTAAGCCGCTGCCTTCGGCTCAGGTCATGATCTCAGTATCCTGGGATCGAGTCCCGCATCGGGATCTCTGCTCAGCAGGGAGCCTGCTTCCCTCTCTCTCTCTCTGCCTGCCTGTCTACTGTGAACTCTCTCTGTCAAATAAATAAATAAAATCTTTAAAAAAAAAAAAAAAGAGTTTATTTAAATCCTAGTTAGTTAACATACAGTGTCATACTAGCTTCAGGTGTGCAATATAGTGACTCAACACTTGCCAACATCACAAGTGCCCTCCTTCGTCCCCATCCACCCACCCACCCCCCTTCCGGCAGGTTCTATCTTCTTTTTCTTTTTCTTTCTTTCCTTTTTTTAAAGACTTTATTTATTTGGAGGAGAGAGAGAGAAAGAGAAAATAAGCATGGAGGAGGGGCAGAGGAAGAGAGAGAAACAGGCTCCCCACTGAGCAAGGAGCCCAATGCAGGGCTCAGTCTCAGAACCTGGGATCATGACCTGAGTGGAAGGCAGACGCTTAACAGACTGAGCCACCCAGGTGTCCTAGTTCTCTCTTCTTTTTTTTTTTTAAGGTTTTATTTATTTGACAGAGAGAGAGAGAGAGAGAGAGAGAGAAATGACAAGCAGGCAGAGAGGCAGGCAGAGAAAGAGGAGGACGCAGACTCCCCACTGGGCAGAGAGCCCGACATGGGGCTCGATCCCAGGACCCTGAGATCATGACCTGAGCCAAAGGCAGCAGCTTAACCCACTGAGCCACCCAAGTGCCCCTAGTTCTCTCTTCTTAATTAAAAATATCTGTCATGGGCGTCCGTCTTTGAGAGGAGGCCAGGCACGGTGTGCAAATAAGGGTGGGATGAGGAGGAGGAGCAAATATTCTTACGTCCTTAGCACCGAATGCAGGAGAGGTTTTAACATCATTTTTTAAAAATTTCCTTCCATTTTGGGATTTTCTTTACTTTTCATCTTTCTGTCTCAATTTGCCAAAGTGAACTATGTCATACCTGTGCAGCCTGGGTTGCCAGATAAAAAGAGCACACCCAGGTGCCTATTAATTTTAGATGAATGAATAAATTTTCAGTATATCTACGTCCTACTATTGTGTGGGACTTAATTCATATAAAAAAATGCTCACTGTTTAGCTGAAATTTGAATTTAACTGGGTGCGCTGTGTTTTTATTTGTCCATTCTGGCAACCCTAGCATACCGACTGGCTACTAAGCCAGACACAAGTGTTGTCCCAGTGGTAGTGGGAAAGGCCGGTAAGCGGTCGTGCACAGTGCTGATGAGACACAGACAGGCTTGGGACAGGGTGCAGAGACTGATGACGGAGGATAGGCACGGTGACTGGTGGAACAGAGTGGCGTAAGCCCGGGGTGGCTGTAGGGCACCTTCAGCTCCTGATACAATGCTGTTCCTCTCCCTGCCCTCGGCTCACTTCCACCCTGTGCTGGTGAATTTCGTAGCGGCGTTGCGCAAGCAATGGCAGGAAAAACGGAGACTCCTTCAGGTTTGAGAAGTAATTTGAAAACACAGTAACTGCCGTATGTACGTAGATGTTCTTTTGATTATTTTTTATCAATACTCTTATTATCAATACTTTTATTGCATGTTGGCAAAGCTTCTTCCCCTATTACTAAGATTTCTAAGAGTGCTTGGGTGGGGAGGTGGAGGGGAGAGAGTCATCTACTAACTATGATGTTCTTACCTCCAGATCCAGGAAACTTCCCAATTTCTGCATCATGACCCCGCCTGCCCATAAAAGGTAGCCACAGTGCCAGTTGGGGTCTGGATAAGTGGCCCAGGACGCCATCCTACCTGCTTCTAAGCTGCTCTGCCACTGTTTTCCCATGCCGACGTGTCACGGCTTCAGATGACTTTCTCCTCAACCTTTCTCAGTGGTTTAGACTCTGCCTTACCCTATTTCTCTGGCTTGGACACCTCCTACCCTGTTGGTCCCGAAGAAGGCAGGCAGGAGTGCGGGAAGGCAAGATGGGGAACAGAGCGCGGGCCAGCCTGATCTATTGGTCTCTGGTCATACTCGCCCTGACATCCATCCAGCTTTACTCAACACATCTCGGCCCCAGGCTGATGGTCAATCAGCCAGCTGGGCCCCGGACACTGGGGGTCAGGGCGGTGGTTTTCAGGGTCTGGCCTGGCTGCTTTACTGTCTGCTTCACCAGGAGCTCAGTCCACGGACTCCTCGATGCTCCTCCCCTGCTTCTGACTTTGGTCCCTTTCATTCCGTCTCGCACTTCGTTCTCCCTACAGCTCACCTACCTAGAATTTGACTAGGAAGTGGTGGGGGCCGGGGGGAGAGGCAGGGGAAGAAGGGTCACTTTGGCCATGACCTTAAGGGTCAGTCCACCTTTTATTAGAGCATCTTACACGGTGACTCTTCAGCTACTCCTGGTACCAGGGTGATGAGCCTGGACTCGAGCCTGACTGCTCTGTAACTTACGGGCTCTGTGACCCTGAGCAGTCAGAGGATCTCCCGGGTCTGTCTCCTCACTTGTAAAATAGGGGATAACCCGAGTCCTCATCTTATAGGGTCGGTATGAAGAGTAAAGGGCTTCTGCAGGTCTGTGAAGCTTTGGGGATAGTGCCAGTTACATGGTGTGCACTCTATACCTGAATAATAATAATAACAACAACAATACTAAAAGGTCCCCTCAGATTCCATTCTCTTTGTCAGTCCCCAGGGTGACTGGCAAAGCAGGGAGCTGGCATCCGCCGGGCCGGGATCTGTGTCTGCCCTTTCGCCTCCTTCCGTATCCCCCGTCCTTGTGGTTCGGGTCACATCATAAACTAACGTGTAAAAAAAATGTTTGGGTTTTAGATCAATGTCATTTTAGAAGGAAAAGAGAAAAATACAGAGATACAGTGGCAAAGTGATGCTCAAGGAAAGCTGTTGAGTTAGACGACTTGAATCACTCGCTGGGGAGGGTTAAATATGAAGACGCAGCCTTTGGGTCAGGCTGGCACAGATCAGGAAGCAGAAGGGTAGCCAGACGCATTTACTGCTGAAGGAAAACCCCGCCGAGCCACGTCTGCACCTCGCTAATGGCTCTAGGATCCCCTTGAGAGGGAAGACATTTTAACAAACGGGGGCGCAGAGTTCTAGCGGGATGTGCTTTAGAGATGCACTTTGCTTTGAAGCTTGAGTTCGTCATTCGGCTTTAGGGTAGAGATCATGGGATGTGAACGGGGGTTTACTCCTTCCTGAAGTACTCACTTCCCCGTGCCTCGCGGCTCTACAACAGTAAGCAACTCGACCAACTGGGCATTTATCCAGTCGTTCCTGATACTTAGCAACACCTCCCCTCACCCTTTTTTGAAAAGATTTTATTTATTTATTTGACAGAGATCACAAGTAGGCAGACAGGCAGGCAGAGAGAGAGGAGGAAGGAGGCTCCCTGCTGAGCAGAAAGCCCAATGCGGGGCTCGATCCCACGACCCTGGGATCATGACCTGAGTCAAAGGCTTTAACCTGCTGAGCCATTCAGGCAGCCCAGCCGCTTTCTAAACATTTTTTGGTCTTTGCCAAAGATGGGGAAGAGAGTGGCATGCACAAATGGCTTTGGACAAGCTGTGCGAAGCGTGGCGTCAACACGCCGAGTCAATAACTTGTCTCTCTGCCCGCACGCGCCGTGCGGATCTGGCTATGGTAAAGCGCCGCATCCGTTAAAAACCGAATGTGCTATTTCCAGACAGCAGATAGCTCGAAGCGCACCAGGGCCAGCAGGCCGGGATCCAAATTCCCATCTCCCCTCGGGAGGAACCACTCAAACCGCTCTGTTGCGACACGTTCCTCCCCGCGCAGGGGATGATGACGGCTTGACCATACTGCGGCTGCCTCGGCACTGAGTCGAATGACCGTTATTCTCCAAGCAGAGAGAGCCGGGTAGAGGGACTTCTGTTATCTTAAATCACCAGACAAATCCGACTGATGGAGAAATGTAGATCAATACAGGATCTCTAATGCGAAACTGCCCCTTTCGTCCCAGGTAGGACATATGTATTTATGGGACTCAATGCCACAGGGACTACAGTCTCTCAGGGAAGGGAGGGTGGTGGTATATCCCATGACTTTTTTCCCCCAAGACTTTAAAAATAAACTTTTGCTGTATGCTTCTGTCTACATAAAGCCACAGACAATATTTTTTTTACATTTTTTTATTAAATCATATTTCACGGCGCACAGGGAGGCATGAATTCCCAGATGTGTTTGTATTAATAGCAGAGTTTAAGGTAGCCTTAGGAAGTGTGGGTTATGCAAATACAAGTCGGTATTTTTGTACATTTAATATCACACTTAAAAATGCACTGTACCGATAAGTTAGTTATAATTCTTCTACTCAAGTTATGCCTAGCATACTCTTTGAGATAAAAATGTCGTGTACTTTGATGTTTTTACAGTATCTAATAATACAAAAAAGTAATTTGGGGAAATATGGATTCTCTGCTCATTTTTTCTGCCCGCAAACAGTATTTCGTCCTTTACCCAACTATGTTCAACCCCTCTTACTATTTTCTCTGTTATTAAACCACATTCTACAGTAATACTTCATTCATCCAACCTTTAAAAAAAACAGCTATTCCTAAGTTTCCAAGATAAATAATACCTATCCTTAAAATAGAAATATTTCTAAAAATAGACCATACACGTCTCTACTATCCTCAAACATCTGCCTCTTCATGTAATTCAGGGCCAATTATTTTACTCCGAGACTGCAAAAATGGGTAGGGATCTTTAGGTATCTGGGTCCAAATTAAGTGGTCCTGGGTAGCGGCACTTCTGAGTTCCTTTGTTGATGACTTAGCGTCTTTATGGCCTTGGCCTTGCCCTCCTTTTAGCCTGCTGCCAGTTTTTAATGGAGCTCTGGCTTCTGGAAGCCATAACCACCCTCTTTGTAGCTGCTGCTGGGGTGGATTATTTTGGGGGAAGCCAGACATGTATGCCTGTTAGAAGTATTCTTTTTAAAAATGGACTGCTTGTGGATGGGGGACTTGAAGAAGTAACGAGGTGGGGGAGAGAATTAAACAGTGGGGTGGACAGGCTGGGCCCTGGCTGGCGGGCGGGCAGGCTTTGAGCTGGGTTTCAGGCGCAGAGACTCCCGCACAGAAGGCCCCTGGCTGTGTAAAGCACTGATGTCGGTCTCCTATCTGCTTGTATGGTAACTCATACACAGCTGCTTGTGGGGGCACCAAGGAATTTGTGTACAGCTCAGCTGATGTATGTCTGTGTTGATAGAAAAACTCTTAAAATAACACTAGTCACCAAAAAACAAACAAACAAACAAACCCCCAAAAAGCCAAAAAGGAAAAGCCACTTCCACCAACATGGCTTTACAGTAATGTTTCTTCTCTCACATGTGTTTATGTATTTATGTCCATGAATGTAGAAAATTCTGAAATAATAACAGTCATTCCAAGAACATGAGATGTTCACTTTATAAAATATAGAAACTGTAACAGTAACCCATTTAAGACTCACTTTTAATGGTGGAATATATGAAAAAGTTACACAGAATAACTGTTTAGAGACTAAACTATCCAGATATTAAAAACCACCACAGACTGAAACAGAATTGTGTACTTTTTCTTCCAATTTTCGTATTTTATAGCTTTTTAACGTTAGCAGATGATAAACATCTGTGTTTAGCTAATAAACTGAGATTCCCCCCTGAACACATAACTCTGATAAAAACCTAACAAGAAAGAAAAAGGAGGGCATGGAAGGAAATAAAGAGGGAGAGAGAGAGACATCTTTTCTATGCACGGCAATACTTCTTTCGGACCAAAGACAGCACATGCTAATAAGCAGAGTTTTAATAAAAACTGTTCTAATTATAGCCCTGCTCTGCTTACCCGTAACTTATCCAAAGAAAAAAATTCAACTCCAGATACATGGAAGGGTTCTGGACCTGTAACCTTTCCTGGTAGTTAGGATGACGTGTTTTCAGAAATTACAAGCTATGTTTATGATGTGTTTATTAAAATCACAGAGGACAGCATACAGAGCACAAAATAAAACCAAATTACCTGCTGCCTTGGATTCTCTTTACCAATGTTCCCTTTTATGAGGACAGAAAAATGGGAATGGGCTTTCATCAAGCCATTCTCTGTAAGTCTGTATTACAAGAACTGGAAATAGTTTTTTGTTTTGTTTTTTTTAAATGGTCATGGAACCAGAGATAACACTGCAAAATGAAATTCTTCCCATCTCCAGCCAAATTTGTCTTAGAGTATAAAAAATAAATCAGGTAATTTCCTTAAGACTAATTCAGAGTGCACATTTTGCTCTAAGCTTTATTTGCTTTCTGCAACAGTTTTTAAGAGAAACCCAACTGACCATTTACAACGTAAACAGTGGCTTCCAAGGACGATCAGGAAACACACCTGGCCTCACTCAAACACCACTGGTGTGTTTAACCCGGTGACGCTCCTGTGCCTGGGGTCAGGCAAGAGCAATCTTGGCTGGGCCGGGGGAGTTGCGGAGGAGAAAAGAGCAAACACAGCTGACTCACCGGGAAGAGAACGGTTGGACTATCCTTTGTAATTACCACTGTTTTAACAGTTTCTAGCAGGCCGGGCTATCATTTCAGTGACCCACTATAATTTGGGATGAAACCCTGGGAAATGATGCCAGCTTTAGAACAGAAGCTGCGTTTCTGAGTTGACTCAGCATAAGGAGCCCACTGAAATGCTGAGTGTTCCTTCTTTGGTATAACTTTATGTCAAGGGAAAAATTAACGATAAAAGGAATCTAGCTAGAGAGGAAACGAATACCACAATGTTCAATCCCAGGAACATTTCCATCCAAGTTAACAACAACAACAAAAAAAGGAAAATATGCAGAATAGCATGATGAACCCCCATAAACTCATCATTCAGTTTCATTCATCATTGACACATAGCCGGTCTGATTTTACTGTATCCTATCCACTCTCTGCCTTGCATTCTTTTTTTTTTCTTTTTTTAAAAGATTTTATTTATTTATTTGACAGACAGAGATCACAAGTAGGCAGAGAGGCAGGCAGAGAGAGAGGAGGAAGCATGCTCCCTGCTGAGCAGAGAGCCCGATGCCGGGCTGGATCCCAGGACCCCGAGATCATGACCTGAACTGAAGGCAGAGGCTTTAACCCACTGAGCCACCCAGGCGCCCCACATTCTTTTTTTAAAAGCACGTCGCAGACAGCCTATATTTTATTTTATATAAGCTTTCATTTATAACATGTATATATTTAATTCGAAGATCACTACAGAGATCTTACCAAGCACGAGATACTTAAGCCAACTCTAACCACATCTTATACAAAACATTCTATGTTAAAACCTATCTGCTTAGAAAGCTAATTTGTTTAATATAATTGGGTACTTAAAATGACAAAGTAACTTGAATCATGAGCTCCTTGTTGTATTTTATTTATGGGGGAGGTGGGGGATGATTCTAAGACTGAGAGAGCAGTGTCTGTTCCTCAGCCCCTGTGGTGCTAGTCATTATGGACACGGACCAAGAGCAGGAAAGGTTGACAGTGACCCAATGGGACGTGTCTGGATGGAGCTGGAGAAAGGGGCAGGAGCTGCCTGGCAACTTTCCCCTTTTCCGTCCCTACACATGCAGAATGAAGTAGAATGCCAACAGGCCAAACCTTTGGAACTTCAAAAATCACTCACCAAGCAGTCCAGCTCTTTACAATAATTTATTACCGATCCTGAAGCAAAGATCAAAAGGAACTCCGACTAGCACTTATACTCAACTCCTCATTGCCCAATGACTAATTTGTAGAGGAATGAAGTCTTCACAAGGGAAGCCAAAATAATCTGAGGTGACTTTGATACAATGCCACAAAGGATATGAAGAGGAAGCCGGTAGGAGCTGCAAATGGCTAAGTTCCATTAAGAGTTCTAATAAAAGAGTAATGGAATTTCCCTTAACTGTGAATCAAAAAATGTTAGAAGTGGGCAAAATTTACACAAGTCGGGCAAGACCTTTGATTTGTCAAAGCCTTTTGTTGTTCCTGAATGTTGACTTTAGCCATTGCTGCATACCTGTTAATTAAATTAAATGGCCTCATCTAAAACACTACAACTCTCCTATCAGGAATCCGGCCAGCCTCCTTCCCTTTGCTGGCATGTTCCTTATCTGCCGGCACCTTCTCTCTCTACCGTCAGGCATTACTGGCTCTCCTGATCTCTTTCAAACAAATTGCCATATTCTGCAAAGGGACTGCAGAAAAACGCAACATGAAATATTTTTAGTACTAGAGATTGCCATGGTCACATGAAGCATAAACACCGCTTTCACAAATTGTTGGTGCCTTAAGTCAATTGGTCACTACAGAAACACTAGAAGCTACTGAAAATCTTTCAACTTCTATGAACAACTGGCACAGTTTTTTCCTCCTGAATCCAGACATCTCCGTAATTCTCAACTGAGGAAAATAGTTTTCACACTACTTATTTTGGCTAGTTAAAAAATCCCCACCACATGTCTCCTTGTAAATTCACAGACCAAGATTGAAGTTTATATTAGCATTTCAAGTGTGCAAATTTTTTGTTCGCTTCTGAAATCACCTCGAATTAACAGATTTCCTGGAACCTTTACATGATGCGGAAGTGGTGCGGGAGCCTCGGGAACCCTGTAATATATTTCCCCACGATGATGTGGTGGTGAGAGTTTTCTTTTAAGACAGTCAGGTGTGCGTGCGTGTGTGTTTTTAAAGAGCTCTTATACAAATAGATGGTGAAATGCTTTCAAGTAAAAAGTTGTCTGGGGATTCTTCAAATACAGGGAGTGAAGAGCGTGGGGTACAAATGAAGCAACATGGGCCATAGGTCCTTCAAGATGGGGGACAAATACGTGGGGTCTCGGCACTATCTGGTTGGTCTTCTGTGGGGCAAAACTTTTGGAAGTGGGCATTTCAGGTATTATGCTATATACTGCTCTTTCTTTGGGATTTTATTCAGAGAAAATACCTCTGTTAGGAGCAATGGAAAGCCAAAGAGCTGGTAATGCCTATCTCAACTGTCTTTACCAATTCAAAAGTTAAGTTCATTTCTTCAGCGTTTGGAAAGAAAAAAACCAACCAAGTAAATAACACCCCCAAATCTATTTTTGCCTCGTCTTTGAGATTTCGGGGACAACGTGTAACTGGATTTTAATGTGAATAAGACGTAATTATTTCAGTTCAGAAATGAAGATTTTTTGACTTCTTTAGCAGAGATAAACTGCTGACAAATTAAAATGGAAATACAGGGCGCCTGGGTGGCTCGGTGGGTTGGGCCGCTGCCTTTGGCTCAGGTCATGATCTCAGGGTCCTGGGATCGAGTCCCGCATTGGGCTCTCTGCTCAGCAGGGGGCCTGCTTCCCTCTCTCTCTCTCTGCCTGCCTCTCCGACTACTTGTGATTTCTCTCTGTCAAACAAATAAATAAAATCTTTAAAAAATAAATAAATAAATTTTAAAAAATGGAAATACAAATGTAATTGGAAAACGTACTTCAAAATCACTATCCACTGGCGGGAACTGTGCTCTATGTTCAGAAAGACTTGAATCCAACACACGAATAACACGTTTCTCTTACCTTGTGATCGTACGGACTGTAAGAATGGAACACCCGGGAAAGGTCTTTCGTTCTCTGTTTTTTCTGTGGAAGAAAACACAAACATGTGAGTTGGCAGGTGACAAAAACACACACGTGCATAAGTATCTAAATGTCTGTCTGTCTATGTATCTCTCTGTCTACTTATCCACCTGCATGAAGACATTGTTTAGAGGTTCTTCCTTGTGCAGAGTGAGGGACTACAGTGCCAGTCTGGGATACGGGGTTGCAATCAGAAATCATAGCCACTTGATGGCTTTGTGGTTCATTGTCACAGACCAGTGAGGAGACTTTTTCCTGGAGTTTTCAGAGTTGAAACAGTAATCATCCTCAGAAACTCTATTTTCAAACACATGAGATTAAACAGAAGAGACTACACTGAGGAAAAAAACTGAGATGCTTGGATTTCACTGTAATGCCAACTGCTGTTACCGGGACCTGGACGCCTATGTGCGTCCAGTGAAACAGGACACCTTCCCCTGGTTTCCTAGTCACAGCTCAGGCCTCTGTGTGAGGCTGCCTTTGTTCTGTTCTGCTGTGTAGCCCAAGTGCCTCGCGTGGTATCTCTCACGCAGCACTCGAAGCTATTTGCTTATGGAATAAACGAATTCACCTGACTTAGACAGGCATATCTATAATGATGACATAAGCCTCATACTTGATGATGAAAAGAGAAGCCTCTTTTCCTGCTAATGAGATGGTTTTCTCCAGCTGAATCCACTACTTAAGGCTGGTCTCTACCTCCTGCTCCCCTAAGTGTCTGTGACAGTGGGAGGGGGGCGGTGGGGTTCTCTTCTGGTCGACAGGAAGAAGCAGCTTGTTTTCTCGTAGACTGAGACCTGTCCACTCACCATAACCACCATGGGAAATTTTGCCTGTGGTTCTAGATCTTCCGTGCATGTATTTTCACATACAATCATTACTTTCAAAGAAAGGGGACCATTCTGTATACAGTCCCCAAACTGTTTTTTTCCAACTTCACAACTGATCCTTGCCAAACTTAAAAACCTGTATAACCAGATCTGCAATCCCTTACATGGGGTACTGAAATCCAAAACTTCTGCAATCGGAAATTTTTTTCAGCCTTTTACTTCCATTTTTTCACAAAATGATCATCTTGGCACAAACATCTTTGCCAGCTTGACAGTGTGCACTTTTCTCAGAAACAATACATTGTACTGGTGCAGACGCAGAGTCAGAGAGCCCGGCATGCTGATCACCTTGACGGATAACGGCGAACGGCCTCCTCCCTCCAAACCCTACTCCGATTTGCCTTTCCGAGCAAGAGTGAACGAGAGAAGGGACTGCCGCATAAGTTGGAAATTCTTCATTTCTCTTTCCCATATAGAGGTTAGGATATTTCTCAATTCACTGAGCAGATGAGACATCTTTAAAACAGAGATCGAACATCTTCCCAGGTGCCCATTACAGAACTGATTTCTTCTACGTCGTCGAGTTAGCCCACGACTGCACCTTGCAATGCTGGTGCGAGCGTGGTCTCCTGTCCCTACTACCAACCTCTCTTGCTTCTGGCTCCCCTGCGCGGTTGCTAATCCAACTGCCAGGTAGCCAAGCGGCTTCTGTTTGCACTTGTGAATGGATCCTTGCCTGGTATTCAGGTTTCCTAGGGAAGTCTTTCCGCATTTCCTCCTTTTAAACTCCAGTGTCTGCCTGAGCACATCTGTCTCACCTCCCCAGTGCCAGGGATCCTAGCAGACCCTCCGGCCTTGGGCTCTCCGTGACCACTGGGAGCCACTTGGCTAAGCAGTTGAATCCCGCATTAGCTCGGATTTGAGATCAGAGTCATCTGTACGCCCTTGTTGCCCCGTAGACCGGTTTTTCGATTTCAGAACGATTCCAGCTGGCAGGGCTGCAAGTCCCTTGGCTTTGTTTCCACGTCACCCACTAAACATCACCCCTCCCTGCAGCCATCCCAAACCCCCACCTCCCCTGTCCACCTCGGAAGTGGGCTTCTGACCATCCTGAAGCTGAAGCAACGTACGGCTTCTTTTCCCTCTGAGGACAGGCATGAGCCTGTGACTGACTGGGAACCGTCCCCTGACTCTCCAGGGGCCCCAAAATCTGTTCTGAACTAGTCACGGGCTCACCAAAGTTTTCCTTAGCTTGTGATTTTCTCTTTTATTTCCATGTACCCCCTTAGATGTATAAGGGTTCTTGGGTTATACTTCTATCAGAAGAAAAATGACGGATACGAACATTTCCTTTGGTAGAAGACTCACTATAAAACATGGGGTGAAATTTTTTCAGGAAGGAAATTATGCTAGGAAAGATAAAACACAGAGCATATCAATGTTCAGTTTAGGAGGTGTCTGAGAGACTGGTTCGTCCCCAAAAGGCTGAGCTACCTGCTTGAGTTGGCGGGTGGAAATGGAATATTCAGAGATTGTTTGGTGTGACATTTTCATGTGGTTTTGGTTTTATATCTCTGTTTTGACAGCTAAAACCTATACATGCTTTTTACTGTAAGCTACCTCAAATTATTTTGGGAAGTAAGTGGGGTATAACTGATGAATAAATAACACAATTCAGATGAGCACCAAAAAGAAGCCAGCCAGGGAAAACAATGCTCTTCTTTCTGACAACAATTTTAATATATACAAATATGGGGAAGTCTTGGCTGGGAATCCTGAAGGTTCTATGTGTTAGTTCGGTTAACTGGAAACTACAACTGTTTTTCCTGGGAGGTCAGAATCATACAGCTCAGTGGTATATGTTCAGGGATCCAGAATAGGGTTTGACAACGGGTGGTCCATAGGCCAATCTAGCCCTCCACCTGTTTTTGTAAGTAACATTTTACTGAGACACAGCCACCAGCCACACGCATTTGTTTCTGTGTACCTATGACCGCTTCTGTGCTCGAACAGCAGAGTCGAGGGGTTCCCACACAGATCCTATGGCCCGTTAATCCTAAAGTATTTACTCTCTGGCCCTTTACAGAAAGAGCTAGCCATCCCAGATCTCAAATCGCTATCTTGGATCATGTCTACTTCTGGCAATAGTCCCCTGACCCCAAACCAAATGAACAACCAGCAAAAATCCTCTCTCCTTCCACTGCATGAAGACAGTGCAAGAACCAATCAGAACCTATACCCAAATACATCAGAATGAACCTACCAGGCCAGAGATCCGTTAGCTGTCTTGCTACCAGGGTTTTACTTTTGGGCATTCGATGTTCAGGCAGAGAATATTATGAGTTGGTTTGCAGAGCATGCGGACATAGATATAGCACTTTCAGAGCCTTCCGCATTCACACTGTGAACCGTGCATGACAGAAATGCTGAAATTCTTTCCTAAATTTTAGTGCCAAAGCCAAGGAGAAGCTTTCATGTACAAGGGAATGGCCGTTACCACCAGTGAGCCGGTTTCTCATAGGCAGACACTGCTAAGAGTCCTGGGCTACAAAACTTGTTGAGCCTTGCTATCAGCAGTTTTAACTGAAGCTAAAAGCCGAGCCAAAAATGGAATAATTAGATACTTTCCTATTGCATCATAGTGTGTGTCTATAAACTACCTCCCACTTTTTAGCCTGTTAAAACAAACATCTCAGTCATGCAACCACCTATTAATTCTCTGAGTGTTTAAAAAGTAAACATGTTGAACAAGGTGTGTGATGAACTTGAAACGAGGGTGGCCAAGTACAGTAAGTATGACAAACATCTCCCTTGGAGCTAGATGAGGGTCTTCGAGTCCATTTCCCTGTACTCACTGGGGTACAGGCCTCAGAGATGAGTCTGTGTGGGGAATACTTGGGTCTAGAAGATGAGGCAGTCTGAAAATCTGGTCAAACTTTGAGATTCTGGAGAATTTCCATCCCAGAGGTGTCTCCTAAACTGTTTTTATATTTCACACTCCGAGAACAGAAAACACTGATGACCCCTTTAAGACCCAAGTTTAAACTCCTTTTCAGACAAAACCAAACAAAACTAAAGGCCCCAGTGGAGCATTTTTAACAGTTCAGGTTTCCAGACAATGGAATCATTTCAATTTTTATCAAATGGATACAAGGAGTGAGATCTGAAAGAGCATGCAATGAAAAATCTGAATTTTGAAGGTGAAGTTATATAATCAATTAAATCGTAACAATATCCACCAGTTTAACCCAAAAGAATCCAGTGCTTTCTGTGTCATTCTCTCTTGTAGATAATACAATATAAATGTTTCAGGACACTTTGTGGTAAGAAGCTGAAAGAGCAGGTTTGAGTTTCAATATACTAACTTCCTGTTTCCAATTCCCCGTGTAAGGTGCTTGGAAGACACCGCTCTGGCCTAACAAGTAACAAGCGAACAGACTGAAAAACCAACTCTTTTTTGGATGCAGAAGGGAGGGAAAGACGGAAAACACTGATGCCCCCAGGACTGGGGAGACCACTAAGTCAATATGGGGAATGTGGCTTCTGGAGCATCTGAAGCATGAGCAAGAAAACTGGAATGGTAACAGAGGGATTGCTGGAGGCTCAGTGCAGACAACTCTGTTAAGAACTTCAGGACGGGGGGGCACCTGGGTGGCTCAGTGGGTTAAGCCTCTGCCTTGGGCTCAGGTCGCAATCCCAGGGTCCTGAGATGGAGCCCCACATCAGGCTCTCTGCTCAGCGGGGAGCCTTGCTTCTCCCTCTCTATCTGCCTGCTTCTCTGCCTACTTCAGCCTACTTGTGATTTTTGTCTCTGTCAAATAAATAAATAAATAAATAATCTTAAGAAGGAAAAAAAAAGAACTTCAGGATGATACAGTCATGAGGCAGGAGTGGGTGGTCTATAATATCCTGAGATTTGCCTCCAAGAGCTCAACGAGGTTCTCATACTAAATATCAGAGGAAAACCCCCTGTGGCTGCAGGCACAGGAAGGGTAAGAAGAGGCACCTTGAAATACACCAGAGTACTCTGTTTTCAACAAGGCCTGCCCTCTGGGGGAAACTAGTTAAACAGGGTCTTATCTCCTGGGGTATTATCAGAGACTAGCTAACCTGACAAGGGAAATACCCAACTTCAGTCCACTAAGCCATCCTGTTTCACCCAAGGAGGGAGGAAAAACACTGAGAAAACCTGTTTATAGTCCAGAGGCAGAGTCACTAAAAGACTGAGATCTCATCATTGGACTCTAAGATGCTTCTCCTGTCCTTAAACCTCACCATATTACTAAAGGCCTATTTGCACTGGTTCCTTTTACCCAGTACATCATGTCCAGCTGTCAAGAACATTTACAAGACATACAAAAGTCAAAAACACAATTTGAAGAGACAGGCCAAGCTTCGGAACCAGACATGGCAGAATACTGGAATTTAGACTGGGAGTTAAAAATATGTTGAGGGTTCTAACGGATAACATAGACAGTATGCAAGAACAGATGAAAAATGTAAGCAGAGAGATGGAAATCAAAGAAAGAACCTCCCCAAACCCTAGAGATGAATACTACAGTGTAAATGAAGAATGCCTGTGATAGGCCAAGTTGCAGAGTGAACGTGGCTGAGGAAGGAATCTCTAAGACTGTAACAACAGAATCCTCAAAAACCAAAAAGATGAGAGAGCAAAGACAATTAAAAAAAAAAAAATCCAAGGACTGTGGGACGCTACAAAAGGTATAAAATATGCATAATAGGGACATCAGAAGAAGAAGAAAAAACCACATGAAATAGTTGAAACAGTAATGACTAAGAATTTCTCCAAATGAATGACAGACATCAAACCACAGATCTAGGAAGCTCAGACAACACCAAGCAAAATAAATGCCAAAGAAACCTATTCTTTGGTATATTATTTTCAAATGATAGTAAATCAAAGATAAAAATTCCTGAAAGAAACCAAAGGGGGATGGAATTCCTTATCTATAGAGGAACAAAGATAAGAACCACATCTAATTTCCCAGAAACCACGCCGGCAAAAAGAGAAATATTCAAAGTGTTGAGAAAAAAACCCACCAGCTCAGAATTCTGTACCCTGCAAAATTAGCCTTCCAAAATGAATAGATAAAAAACTCCTCAGAGAAACAACTGAGGGAGTTTATTTCCACCAGACCTTGTTTGCAAGAAATATTAAAAGAAGTTCTTTGGAGAGAAGGAAAATTATATAGGTCAGAAATCTGGATCAGAAGGAAGAGCACTGAATAAGTAGAGAAGAATAAACTGCAGGTAAAAGAAGTTTTATTTTTATTTTTTTTAATTGATCTAACAGGTAACAGCTTATTCAAAACAGTAACAGCAAAAATATATTCAATTATGCATGTTTATGTATATGTGAAATGAATGACAATGATGCTAAGGGTTGGGGAAAGACATTAAGATAACTGTGTCATTAGGGCACCTGGTGGCTCTGGTCATGATCCCAGCATCCTGGGACTGAGCCCTGTATTGGGCTCCCTGCTTGGTAGGGAGTCTGCTTCTCTCTCCCTATACAACCCGCACCTCCCCTGCTGCCAGGTTGTGTGCTCTCTCTCTCTCTCTCTCTCTCTCTAATAAATAAATGAAATCTTAAAAAAAAAAAAAATTGTGTTAAGGTACTCACACTACCCCTAAAGTTGAGTTGTTGCATGAGATTTTATTTTTTTATTTATTTTATTTTATTTTTTGCTTGGTTTGATTGGAACAGCATACTGCAAACTCTAGGGCAACTACTAACACAGGTTAAATATAAAGGTATAACTGATATGATAGGAAAAGAGAGTTTCAAGTCACTTATTTCTTCTTGCCCCCTTGTTGGCAGGGAGCCTGGAAAATGGCTAACCAATCGACTAGCAAATAGCAGTGGAAAGTAAGAGTGAAAAGATAAGAAGCCAAGACAACTCATTAAGTGGGCATGCAGGTTCTGAACAGGTTATCTTTGTGTCATGCAAGGGCCCTTAAGACAAGAAGGTAATCGATGATGGGGGTGGGGTGTCTAGGAGGGTTAGGTTCTAAACAAATTCCACAAAGAGACCAGAGTCAAAATTCTAGGAAATAAACACCAGGGAGCAAGAACTGGTCTGTTACTACTTGCCAGAGACAGGCATTTAGCAGGGAAGTCAGAGAGCCACGTCCTGAGGCAGAAGGGCCAACACAGCAAAGTGACAAGGTAAAAACAAATGACTCAGGGCTTCAGGGGTCCTTGGTGAGACTAGTCAGGAACTAGGAGGACTGCAGTGAGGGCTTAGCAAGAAGCACTGAGGCACTAAAGCCAAGGATAAGAAATGAAGTAGCCAGGAAACCTTAGAAGGTTAGTGTTAACTATCCAAACTGTGGTCTGACCATAAGGCAGGTCTGATGTTTGCCCTGGGATCTTGATTATACTTCCTGCAGGGGCAGGTTCCCAGTGTCAGGGGTAGGCGATGCTGAGCTTATTCAACTCAGCCTGTGATATGACAGCATTTGGTTGAAAAGGGAAAATACCAGAGAGTTTAGTTTTTGATAAAAGCAGAATTAAAGAACTGGGTCTATAGACAGTTGATGCCATTTATAAACTGCAGGAAAGCAGGCTGGGTGTAGGTGCCCAGAGGGAGGAAGGAAGTAGCTGTGTGAAAACAGAGAGATGCCTAAGTGGTTAGAGCACATACTGTAAGGAACGGGACAAATGATCCCATTTGTGGTCCAAAAAGTGCTTCCTCGTGGTGTTAGGGATGGAACAATCATGCGAGGCTAGAAGCTGAGTGTGAGAGGTTGTGGCCATGCTTTAGAGAAAAGGACAACATCCGATCTCAGATTCAGCTAGGGCGAGGAGAGGAGGTGGTTAGATCGACAAAAAGCAGAGGCAGAACAGATGGCGCTTGGCGACTCATTAGGTAAGGAGTACATACAGGACAGGGAAGAACAGTGGGGACTCTAAGATCTGGGGCTCGGATAACCAACAGGAGAGAAGCGTCCTGTATAAGGAATCCAGGCAAAAGTAAGTCTTGAGGGGGAGGAGGTTAGGGAGGGGAGTTCAGGATTGAAGAGAATGCGTTTGAGCGGCTGGCCATGAGGCACCAGGGAGATAACAAGAGGAAGTCAGATAAGGACAGGGTGCTGGAGCAGAGACGGGGCCACCGATGTGGGAGTCATGAGCCTGCCGGTCTAACTGAAAGCAGGAGAGGGGATGCGATCACAGGGCAAGCCTTCAGGACAAAGGAGGCAAGAAGACGAGAGAAGGTTGAGGTTAATACTCCAGCAAATCACAGCTCTCTGACCTTGGGCAAGCAATCCGCTCTGGACCTCCTTTGCCATATGAGGGAGGTGAATCAGGCCAGGGGTTCTCGAGCCTCATTGTGGTTGGAACCAATAAGGAACCTTTAGAGTATACCAGTGTTCTGGTGTGAATCCCCAGTGGCGCTGAGCTAATGCGCATGGTGGGACGCAGACAGGGGTCTTACTGAGAAGCTCTTGGGTTTCCCAGTGTGTGGCCAAAGTGGAGAAGCACTGGCCAATACAGGATCCCGGAGGTTTCTCCCAGCCTCTGCCTTCTGGGTGGGATCCCCACTGTCCTTCAGCTTTTGCTGTTCAGGGCTCTGAATGCCATCAAGCATTTTCATTCTTAATCTCCATATTATGTCTGCAGCTTTGCCTTATTTTCCAGCCTCTTCCTTGACTTAAAAATGAACTCTGTGCAGGAATTCCTCTGGGGCACATTGGGGCTTTGGCTGCAGAGCACAGGCTACTGTTCTGTATTTAGTTCCCTACTTGGTGAGCGCTTCTGAAAAATGAATGGAGAGCTAACTGAATAGACTTGGGACTTTATTTTGTTATCAATGCATAAAACACCAGAAACTTTGGGGCGCCTGGGTAGCTCGGTTGGTTAAGCAACTGCCTTCGGCTCAGGTCACGGTCCCGGAGTCCCGGGATCGAGTCCCGCATCAGGCTCCCAGCTCCAAGGGGAGTCTGCTTCTCCCTCTGACCTTCTCGCCTCTCATACTCTCTCTCACTCTCTCTCTCTCTCTCTCAAATAAATAAATAAATAAATAAAAATCTTAAAAAAAAAATCAGAAACTTAATTAAAAGCACTTGACATTATCAGCACTCAATCACAACCTCACTTTGATACTGGACATGTTCGGCTGGTGTCCCTAAGAGGGTAATTATCATTCAAGATCAAAGAAGAAAGAACAGGTCCTTGGCATCTAAAACAAGAAAACTCAAAATTCAGAAATGACTTAACAAAGAAATCAGTGATATGAAATATACTTACTATACCTCAAATACTCAGCAAAACAGACAAACTTCAAAATGTCACCTGCTTTTCCTTAGGAAGGCATACATGTAATATTTTTGTGTTTGGTGAGAAATGGTACTGTGAGGAGAGAAGGGAAAATAAAGAAAATTCGGTTGCTCTAAGTCTATACACATTTTCCACCTCTTCCGTCCTAGTAAGATCTGGAAGGTAATGGACATGACCATAAAATGGTGCCAATTTGGCCCGTACGCTTGAATTTCCTTCTCTGCCTCCAGTTACAGCAAAGTCAATGAAAGTTTCAGGTTCTTTAGTGTTTGGAATCTATGGAAGTTCCAAAGGGGCACACCATGTAAGCATGTGTCAGAGGACATGAAAAACAGAATTCTCTGAGTGGATGTTAGCAAAGAGGCGAGTGACTGCTCACCCACTGTTAATGGTATTCAAAAAACCCCAACCAGGCAAACGTGGAAATGTACCACTGATCTCTGGCTTTACGGTTTCTAAAATAACCTTAGTGGAACTGTAGGTACAGTGATCAGTGCGTCGTTTTCATTGTGGGTGTGCTAGAGGCACAGGGACACCGTTTGTCCTGGAGGTCCTTGACTGAGCTACCAATGCTGGAGGAAAGTATAAACAGGGAACTCTGCATTAATTCAGCTGATAATATAAAGCGTTAAGTAGTCATATCTTCTTATATCAAGTTCACCTTATTTTCTAAAGAGAACATTTGTTTGCAAGGCAAGGTCATTCTTGGGTGACAAAGGCACGACCCAGCACCGGAGAAAGGAAGGAGACAGGACTATTCTCCCCTGGGAGGTGTTGCCAAATGAGTAGCCATTACAAGCAGTTAGAAGAGAAACAGCCTTTCAGCATAAAACAAATCCCTGTAAAGTTAGAAAGACAAAGTCAAAGGGTACTAAGCACTACCTACCACACAATAGTTCATTCAAAGTTCCTTTGTACGGGAACTCTGGGGCTCAAGGTAGCTCACAAGAATGGGAGCTGCTATAAATACCAACTCAGTATCACTTATCCTCACTCTGACCTTCGAACTGACCACAAAAGAGAGCTAATTTTACTTCTTATCTGGATTACTGTAGTACTACTTTCTTTCCTGGCCTCTCTGGGTCCACGTTTCACCGTCCAAATCAAGAGCTGATGGAAAATTCAGCTGACCACTGATTTTTGTACAGTCTGTGATTTGTTTTTATAATTTTAAGTAGCTGGGGAAACAAAAAAAAAAAAAAAAAAAGAAGAAAACCTCCAAAGAACAAGAGTACTGGTGACATGTGAAAATGACATGAAATTCAAATCCCCACTAACCCTTAGGGAACACGGTCAACCACTCAAGCATTGTCTATGGCTGCTTCTGTGCTCGGTGGCACGGGAGAAGGGCTATGTCAGAAACCATGCGACCTGTACGCCAAGCACATGGACTACCTGGCCCTTTACAGATAGCTTACAAACCCTTGCTCAAAATCACTGGTGTCTGGGGGCGCCTGGGTGGCTCAGTGGGTTAAGCCTCTGCCTTCAGATCAGGTCATGATCTCAGGGTCTGGGATCGAGCCCCGCATCCTGCTCTCTGCTCAGCAGGGCGCCTGCTTCCCCCCCCCCCCCGGCCCTCTCTGCCTGCCTCTGCCTACTTGTGGTCTCTGTCTGTCCAATAAATAAGTAAAATCTTTAAAAAAAAAATCACTGGTGTCTGATTCCAGCTGCACAGTGGAAATGCCTGTGGATCGAAATAATACGGATGTCTGGGTCCCCTTGCCATGTATTCTGATGGAACCGATCTTACTGGGGATCTAAGTAGTCTGACAAAGCAAAGCAAATAGGTTTTAATCTAATTCCTATTAAATGTTCTTTCACATAATTTTAGTATTGGTACACCAATTCATAGGTATAAAGATTACCCCCCTGTGAAAAGGTTTCCATGTTATTTTTAAAATTTAAAGCATTCCTTTAACAAATGACAAGATCACTTCTCTTACGAGGATACTTTTGAAGAACTAGCAGTTGCAGTGTTGAAACTCTGGGAGCTCCTCCCACCGTCACAACTCAGCAACAAATTGGTTTCCCTGAACTACACTGTATTTTTTTCTTTAGAGTTTTACTAGGTTCTAAGTTATCTGAAATTAAGGAGAGGCTGGGGACAAATGGTTTTATTTAACTCTTTCCTACCTGCTTAATAATGTCTGGTACCTGTAAATTATTTTAAGTAGGGACAAACCGTTCAGTCAAACAAAAAGCAAAAATAGGAAGCCTGATTAGAGGTGTGACTCGGGGAGGGTAATATTTTACAGGTGTCTCTAACACATACAAGGTGGGTTTATCTAACGAGTGCCCTGGAGGTCTCTGCACTTCTGTATTATCATCAAATGTCTCTCTTCCTTTTATTTGCAGGGAGGTGGTAACAGGCCTTTACTAACATTCCCCACGGACGGACACACCTGGGAGTCCAACATCACGAAATACAGAGTTGGGCCGTCTGGGTCTGCACGAACTCTATTAACGTGCTGAGCCTCATATCAGCTTCCAGAAGCTAATCCACAAAGCTCCCAGGGGGGAAATGATGAAAAAAGAATGAAGGAAAAGAAATTTCTCTGACCTACAGATAAGCTGCTACCCAGTTCTAAAAACTGATCAAGACCAATGCATCTTCTTCGTGACCCCGCATAACCCCCGGCGTCACCCCATTGGAAGAGAAGCCTGACAATTGTTCTGGGCCAGTTACTGCTGCATCTCCAGATAAGCCCACAACTCGTTTTGATTATGATTCCACGACTGGCAGCTGGCAGGTCAGACACGCCATCGGAGGGCCGATGACTCGCCTAATTTCTACATCTAATTTAGCACCTACTGTAAAAAAAATCATTTCTATCAGTGATAGGCTACTACCGATCTCTCTCTCTGCCCCATCACACTGGTAAGAGTCTAAAATTCATTTCAGGGGTGGCTGGGCTTTTTGACCTGTCTCCTCCTTCAGTTCTGTGTCAAAAATGGACTGATTTTTGTTCCCTATATTAAACATACACATTTTCCTTTTTTTTTTTTTTTTTTTTAAATCTTTGGCCTTTATGATCACAGAGCCTGTATGTGATGACCAGCAGACAATTTAATATACAGTTCCATCTGCTCCCTTCTCGCGTCCTCACACCACTTCAGAAACTGGGGACTCTTTTCTATCCCATGGAGCAAAGTTACTGCACAGATAGCTGGGGGGTGAACATTTCTGAGACTGGCACCATGCCCACAGGAGAGAAAGGTACAGGTATGCATGCGCGGGGCCGGTGCCGGGGCAGGGATGTTGGCTGAGGCCTTAGGGAATGAGGACAAGGGCAAGGCACAGGAACGTGAAGTATGAGGTTTCCCTCGAGCCCATTTCAACACCCCAAACAACCCTTGTTATTTATAATCCATGTTGTGTAACAGCTTTCATGAAATTAACCTACAATTAGGTTTTCACACAAACAGGGAAAAGCTGCCGGGACGATGGAGGTACCAAATGACTGGCCTGACCATTTTAAGTCACGAGAAAACAGGCGGAACGGGGTGCTGGGGCTCTGTCCACCACCAAGGCTCTGGGGGCGGCGGGGAGGGAGGGGTTAAAGCAGTGCCGTCCGGTCAGCCCAGCCGGGCTCTCCAGCCTTAGGCAGCCGCGTGTCCACCACCTGAGCACACCCTCAGGGTATACGCAAGCCTGTTCACTCAGCCTCAGGTACCACCCCTCGCCCTGCCCCAGTCCCTGTCTTCCCCCCTCTTCAGAGAGCTAAGAAGTGAAAGGGCCCACCATCTACCTATTGCATGTATCCTATGCTTTCTGCTCTTTCATTAGGAGAGGATCCTAACAGGGTTTTCTGTTGTTTTTTCTTTTCTTTTTTTTTTTTAAGATCTTATTTATTTGAGAGAGAGAACAAAAGCGAGAGAGATTGGGGGAGGGAGAAGCAGACTCTCCAGTGAGCGGAGAGCCCGATGCAGGGCTCGATCCCAGGATCCTGAGATCATGACCTGAGCCCGTAGGCAGTTGCTTAACCGACTGAGCCACCCAGATGCCCCTGCTGCTGTTTTTAAGAAAGGCCAATAGGCTTAGCACACACGCATGTTTGGGCTACAAAAGGACAACAGTACCTTGGAAAAAACTCAATCAACTACCGGGCCGTGAGGGTTAGAGAGGAGTTCTGCTTACAGTAGCTTTCATCAGTTCCAAAGTCTAAACAGTTTTTGGACATTTATAGAGTCCTTTCTATTTTCCGAGTGCTTCCAACTGTATTTTAACGACAGGCACTCATGTATTCAAAGATTTCCTGAATGTCTGCTCCGTGCATTTGGATCGGCAATTAACCCCCCTCCTTCAACCGGTGCCTGGATCTGCTGGCTTTCTCCATCACAGGAGCCAAGCACCGTGAATTCCTTCCTTTCGTGTTTTATCTCAGAGCACTGTTGGACGCTCTCGGGCTCTCAATGCGGCGATGTTGCTCTATGTCCTTGTTCGAGCCAACATCTTCCTCGCTCTCCGTACTATGTGTACCTACAACCCACCTCCGGGTTGGAGAGCATGGCTGGGGGTTTGTCTTGGGGTCCTCTGGGTGTTTATGTGGCTCGGTTTCAGTAACTCCATTAATCCTAACCAGCCCCCCTGCCCCCCCTGCTGAATAGGCATTTGCTTATTTTTTTTAGTTGTTTCCTAGAATCAGGGACGCGTGTAAATATTCTAAAAGGGTCAACCTGCTCAACAGTTCCCAGCTTTCCTTGCCCCTCTCTGCTTCCTTAGAAACCACTCCCCTTCGGCTCTTTCAGTTTATTCTTTTGGTATTTGTCACCATATGGCTAAATACTGTGTCTTCATGGGGATTCTGAATTGTTTAGGACTAGATACTCTCCGCCGGCTTTCCCGTAAGCAGATGGCCTTCCCTTCTCGCCCCATCACCCTGTTCCCCACCTCCACTTCCCAATACAACTACATCAGACACATGCCATTCAGCTCTCTAATAGCTACGATTACATGTTCTTTCCTGTATATTTTATTTTCCTGGGAGTTAAGGAAAAAAAAAACAACAACTCATTTTCTATTTGTTTGCCTATGTGCGTATCACTAATTCAACCTCAAATTCTCCTCCACATACCTAAATCACTCCTCAAGAATGTAATTCCCACTAAATGTTTATCCTTTTCATTTTCTTGAAGAAGTTTCTCCCAGCGCTTTGAAGCCTGCTTTGACTTAGTCCGGCTGCTCCAGAGCTCCGATGAACGGCTCCGTTCACCGTCATCCTGGAGACTCTGTTCTCTCTGCATCATGTTCAGCTTCCTTTCTCTGACATCTTCCTGCTGAGCGTCCTGTCCTGTTCTGATGAAGTTTCCTGAGCAGGGAATGTGCTGACTGATGCTTTGGTGGGATATTAAATCCCAAGATGGAAAGTACTTTGTTCTTTTTCTTCTTTTCCCCCCAGAATCGAGAAGGCATCACTCATTTGTCAATCGCGTACTGTTAAGACATTTGAAGCCGTTCTGATTCCTGGTCCTTCGAATGTAGCTCTCTCGTCTTCAAGTGCATTTATTTCTTCTTGTCCATGATGCTGGATCTAGGGTGACCGCTTTCAGTCCGGCCCGTCATGTCCCTCAGTCATAGGAAATGCCCTTGAATTAGTTCATCGACAGCTTCTTCCTTCCCTGGCCACTCTTCCTGGATTCCCACTGTTTGCGTGTCGGGCTCTCGGGCACTGGTCCTTTGCTTCCCCTTCCTCCTCTGTTTTCTACCTCACTTCTTTTTGTCCAACATCGCCGCATTAATAGCCTGAGAGCGTCCAACAATGCTCTGAGATAAAACACGAAAGGAAGGAGTTTACGGTGCTTGGCTCCTGTGATGGAGAAAGCCAGCAGATCTAGGCACCGGTTGAAGGAGGGGGGTTAAAAAGTAGATTTTCTCTACTCTATCTCATGACCTCCTCTGAATCTTTAAATTTCCCTAGTACGTTTTTAGTCTCTAAGTATTGCTTCTATTCTTTTTTTTTCCCACATGTCCTGATCTTGTGCTGTGAATACATTACCTTTTCGCATTCATCTGAAAATGTCAAAGATATATACTTTTCTAAACTTTTCTTCTCCCTGAGTAGTCCTGTTTCTCCCCCCCAACCCCTTCCTACTCCTCTGTTTTGGTCCTGTCCTTCTTATTAGTTGGTGGCTTTGCTCAGACATCTGCAGATCCCTGACTGGGGGGCTCCGTCAGTTAGGTACCTGACTCTTGGTTTCAGCTCAGGTCATGATCTCAAGGTTGGGGGACTAAGCCCCATGCTGGGCTCGGTGCTCAGTGCTCAGTCTACTGGAGATTCTCTCTCTCTCTGCTCTTGCCCCTGCTCGTGCTCTCTTGCTCTAATCAATTGGTCAAACAATAATTTTTTAGGAAGGGGGGGGTAAGGACAGTTACAGATTAAACTGCTTCTCTCCCCAAATTCCTATGATGAAGCCCTAACTCTCAAAGGGATATATAGGGCCTTTGGGGAAGTAATTAATTAATTAATTAGAGCATGCAATTCGATCTCAGGGTGGTGAGTTCAAGCCCCACATTATGAGTGTAAAAGCCAACTTAAAAAAAAAAAAAGAGGAGGAGGTAATTAAAGGTAACGAGGTCGTAAGAGTGGGGCCTTAAATCCAGTAATGGGACTAGAAAGGGAAGAGACACCTGAGACCTTTCTCTCCCTCTATGCACTCAGGAGAGGAAAGGCCATGATAGACACAGCAAAAAGGAGGCCATCCATAAGGCAGGAAGGAGGGTCTCACCAGAAACCAACCCTGCCAGCATCTTGATCTTGGATCTTCACACTCCAGAATGGTGAGAAATGCATTCTGGTGTGTAAGCCACCAAGTCCATGATATTTTGTTACAGCCGCCCCTGGAGATGAACGCTGGGACTAAAACACTGGCTGAAGGTTCTGAGCTGATGGCTGGGCTTGTCAGAATGAGCCTTACTATGGAGGGACTGGGCTGGACTGTTTAATTCCGGC
Source organism: Mustela nigripes (assembly GCF_022355385.1). Taxonomy (NCBI): domain Eukaryota; kingdom Metazoa; phylum Chordata; class Mammalia; order Carnivora; family Mustelidae; genus Mustela; species Mustela nigripes. The sequence continues at coordinate 19,907,438 of NC_081561.1, read as the reverse complement.
ATGTCTGATGCCAACATCTTTCCAGTGTCGGACTGGTCAGGTTTCCCGAAGAAACTCTTCCAAGTCCTTGCTGGGAGAAAAAGGCGTGCTTGAGTGCCAGCATCCGAGCTGCACAAAGGAACAAGGAGGGCCTGTGACCTCCTCGTACACACGGACTGTACCTTGCCCTCAACTGTGCCTGGCAGCTTCCTGTCCAAGGACCTTCTATATTCCTGGAGTTAATTTTGTGTGTCAATTTGATTTCACCAGAGAGTCCCCAGACATTTGGCCAAATAGGTGTATCTGTGAGCACGTTTCTGAATGAGATTAACATTTAAACTGGTAGACTGAGTAAGGCAGATGGTGCTCCCTAATGGGAGTGAGTCGCATCTCATCTGCTCAAGGTTTGGACAGAAAAAAAGGCTGAGTAAGGAGAAGTCCTCCTGAGGGACGGACTGGGCTGGGCACAGGTCTTTTCTGACCTCTGGACTCGAACTGCACCCCTGGCTCTTTTTGGGCCTCCAGGTGTTAGCTCTAGCTGTCACTTACCACCACGGGCTCCCCTGGGGGTCAGGCCTGCGGACGTGGGAATGACACGTAGGCTCTCCTGGGTCCCCAGCTTGCTGACGGCAGATCCTGGGCCTTCTCGCACCTCCTCTTCTCCCCGTGGGTGCGTGCGTGCGTGTGTGCACGCGCGTGTGCACGCACACATACACATCCTACTGGTGGTCCACTTTCTGTGAAGAGCTCTGGCACAATGCCCCTTCAGAGAACAAGCCTCCAGTTCTCTGTCAGGGAGGGGGAGAGGCTATTGCCTGGAAGCCTCGGCTGGGGAGGTGATGGAGAAATGTAACTGCTTCGTACATGGTTTTGGAACAATTTTCCTTATTTTAGTCCCCGCCCTTCTTGACTTGTTCTCCTTCCAGCAGTGCAAGGATTCTGGGGCATATACATTAGGCTGCTTCTCGGTTTAGGTTTTGGCTTTTCTGTGCTGCCGGGCTAGTGTTTAGGGTTCCCTAGGGGACTGCGGCTAGCTGTCGACCGTCCATCTGTTTTCTTGCTACCACAATGTTGTTGTTTCCTCTCCTGTTTCCTTTAGCCTTGTGGGTTAATAATATGTGTAATGAAAGCCTCTGCACTGTAGTTTTAGAAGAATTTGGAAGAGAATGAAATTTCATCTATCTAGAACTTTCTTTTCAAACCTGAAGCCAAACTTATTCTTGGACAAACTGTCAGTATTCTTTTAAAAAAAAAAAACACACCAAAAAACCTCTTAATTCACTTCACATATTATGCATCTGGAATTTATAAGCTTCTCTTTCAAAAGAATCAATTTCAAGAACAAAGTAAACGATGATCTAATGTTAGAACAACTGACATTAAATGTGAAGAAGTTTGGGATAACACTAGATGTTATTCTTACGTATTCTTTTATGCACCTTTCTGAGACAGACAGCCACACACACACAGCATCCCTGGGTTCTGGAGGCTCTGTAAGAGTAAATAATCCCATAACCTGGGGCAAAAAGGCACCTTTGAAAGTGGCATTTACAACTCTTTTTTGTTTATTTCCCCCACATACAACAGATTCTGTGTTTTCTGAAGACTATGTTCAAAGACAGAAGGAACTGTGTTCTAGCTCCGAGAAAGTGTTAAAGTTGGGCCTTTCCTTTTGGCCCACTGGGAACTTACAGTCAGGCATAACCTACAGCCTTACCATGCTGCCCTTTGCAGGGCTGCCATAAGATCAGATCAAATATCAGCAAAATGCTTCACAGTGTCTGCATATAGTAATCACTAAATAAACATCATCTCCTATTATCAACATGCAAGCTTCTTTGTTAGTCTTCTGGTGACCATAACTCTGCAATAGTTCAATAATATCTTACTGCAAGCAAAGATTTAATACACGTCTACTCAGCCACAGTTACAAAGATGGGAGCCTTGTAAACTTTCTTCATAAATGACCAGATGTGTGTCTCGATGAAGTCAAGGAACAACGACATGTTGTGGAGCAACACCTGAAAACATCATCAAATTGTTGTTTTCTAACCAATGCTTCAGTTCATATGGAAATCCCCATTACAGTTGGTTGTTTCTATATGTTTTCAAATTTTCAAAAGCAAAAACTAACTCCAGCATCCTCCGATTTCACCTTCCAGAATTAGAATTGCCTTTACGGCTTATTCTATTCCACGTACCTCACTCTGGCTTACAAAGTCGGACCTGCTCTGCCCTTTGTTCATCGAGCCTTCCTGCATGTGTCCCTTCCCACAGGGGTCCCTCCCTCCCCTATAAGACTTGAGCCATGATGTCTTCCCTTTGGTTTCTCCATGCTCATCCGTTCTGAAGGTCTCTGTGTGAAAGCCACAGCTGGCTCCTGGTTCGGATCAGAGTTCACACACCACCTCTACATAGAGGTAGGTCTCTGCTGACCAACACAATAAGTCTCCCCAGTCTTTATTTATTATATTCATCTATTAATTTGCAACATAACCTCTAGTATTTTGCTGATTTTTGTTTGTTTGCTGTTTTCCTCCCTGGCTAGAATATACGCTTCCTGGGAACAGAGTCCTTGCCGATGTTGCCCAGCACTGAGGAGTCAGGTGCACCGGAGAACTCAATAAATACCTGCTGAGTGCACGGGGGAGAAAAAATCATAAAGGCAGTCCTCCTGATTATATACACTTGGCAAAAACCTTTAAATCTGCATTTAAAAAATATGGGAGACAATTAAGTTTTCATGTCCTTATGTACAGTTTCTTGGGTCCTTTCTATCAGGCTTGGCAAGTCTTTGACATGGGGCCTACTGAAGAATACTGGGCCTGGAAACACAGTTTTTAAGGTAATGAAATTTTATTTTATCTAGTAACCAGGAAGTAAAAGCTTATTTTTACATTTTATTTTTGGTTCATTTTTTAAACTGTTAATATTCCGGGCCAAGATGAAAAGAGTACTAACCACTGATGATTTTAACAATTAAACAGGTATTAAAAACAAGACAACGGGCCCCAAACAGAGTTGTTTACGCTAGGCCCTACATTGCCAAACCAAGATATAATTACAGTTCTGGTGCCAGAAATGTACTCTGAAGCCAGTCCATCAGGAATCACTTGATCAGCACCGATTAGGTCATCTGCCCGGTAAGACTCTTGTAATACACATAACCCCCACTCCTGCTCCCTCTGCCTCTAAATCTCTTGTTTTGTACAGCTCCTCAGAGCGCCTTTCCATCTGCTGGATTGGATGTTGCTGCCCCATTCATGAGCTATCGGCTAAAGCCATTAAGATCTTTAAAATTTACACAGGTGAATTTCGTTTTTTTAACACGTTTTGTATGTGTGGTTTTTTTTTTTTTTACACATAATTTGTATGTGTTTTGTAGATACAGACACATATACCCTATTTTTGCTTTCTCCTCCTGCCCCCATTAGTTTTGCTGGTGAATAGGTCTCTCTCTCAATCTCTCCTTTTTCAGGCAATCTCTACACCCAACTTGGGGTTCAAACTCTTGACCCCGAGGTCAAGAGTAGCATGCTCTACTGACTAAGCCAGCCATACACCCCTTTCATTGTTTTCTTAAACTGAAGACATTAATGCCATATAATTGGTTCTTAACCTTCTGTGAGATAAAGATCCCTTTAAGAATCTGATGAAAACCAATGAATCCCTCCGTAGGGGGTAAGTACATATAGACTCTTAGACTGTTCTACACAACTTCAGTTTCCAGACCCTCAGAAGCCTTTGGGCACAGTAACCGAGGCCAAGAAACTCATGTGTGGTTTTTAATTCCCTCTAGAATCTCCTCAAGGCATAGGGATTTTAGAATATTCATCTTACCACCTGCTAAGCTCAGAATGCCAGCTTATCTTTTTTGTTTTCTATTTTAAAAAAATCAAGAAAAGTAAACGCTACACCTTTACCTCCCGGAAACACAAAATACTGTAAAGCTCTGTGGTAATGGTTTCGTGCCCACAGATGACAAGGCAGGGGTGTCACTTAACACTCTTTACATCATGCTGATTTGCAATACTCTTAGTAACACAGTTTCAATTCAAAGACAGAAACAGTGTTGTGGAGCCAAGTATTAATAAAAGCAATTAGTAAAATTTAAATGCAGCTCTTAACTTTTAAACATATGGCGCCCTATAACTTTGTTTTTAACTTGGTGGTTTGGAATTGGGCCATACTTTTCCATTATAAATGGTGGTTATACTGCAAAGGAAACAGTCAACAAAACTAAAAGACAACCGACAGAAAGGGAGAAGATATTCATAAATGACATCAGATAGAGGGCTAGTATCCAAAATTCATAAAGAACTTATCAAACTTAACCCCAAAAGACAAATAATCCAACCAAGAAATGGGCAGAAGACATGAACAGACATTTCTGCAAAGATGACATCCAAAAGGCCAACAGACACATGAAAAAATGCTCAACATCACTCAGCATCAGGGAAACCCAAATCAAAACCACAGTGAGATACCACCTCACACCAGTCAGAATGGCTAAAAGAAACAAGTCAGGAAATGACAGGTGTTGGTGAGGATGCAGAGAAAGGGGAACCCTCCTACGCTGTTGGTGGGAATGTAAGCTGGTGCAGCCACTCAGGAAAACAGCATGGAGGTTGCTCAAAAAGTTGAAAATAGAGCTACCCTATGACCTAGCAATTGCAATACTGGGTATTTATCCTAAAGATACAAATGTAGGTGTCCGAAGGGGCACGTGCACCTCAATGTTTATAACAGCAATGTCCACAATAGCCCAACTATGGAACGAGACCAGATGTCCACCGACAGATGAATGGATAAAGAAGATGTGGTATATATACACAATGGAACACCATGCAGCCACGAAAAGTGAAATCTTGCTATTTGCAACGATGTGGATGGAACAAGAAGTTATTATGCTAAGCGAAAGAAGTCAATCAGAGAAAGACAATTATCATATAACCTCACTGATATGAGGAATTTGAGAAACAAGATAGAGAATCATAGGGAAAGGGAGGGAAAAACGAAACAAGGCGAAACCAGAGAGGGAGACAAACCATAAGAGACTCTTAATCTAAGGAAACAAACTGGAGGTTGCTGGGGTTGGGGGGAGAGATAGGGTGGCTGGGTGATGGACACTGGGGAGGGCATGTGCTATGGGGGTGCTGTGAATTGTATAAGACTGATGATTGACAGATCTAATAAATAATATGTTACATGTTAATTAAAAAAAATTAAAGAAAAAAGAAAAAAGAAAAAAAAGTCTGTGTGACTAGGAACGAATTTAAAATGGAAAAAAAAAAATGGTGATTATCTTCTGGTAGACCTTTCAAGCTCGCAAAACCCAAAACAATAACACAACAATGAACAGTCCAGACAATTATTAGACCTGCAGAGCATTTGCCTTGGTTCAGCTGTACTTAAGTGCAGCTTACAGCCTACTTCTGGGAGTGTTCTTCCAGTATCAGGCCACACTGGACTAATCTCAGCGTGCTCGGTCTCCCTCTTTAAAAGGCAGTTACACAAGCACATCCTTTGGGGTCTGAAGCTCCATTTTCGGAGGTTTCTCAAAGTTTCAGTTACAACCCACATGTAGTCCATCTTCCTTACAGGAGTTTCAATAAAAAACTGTTTCCCCCACCTCATTCTCTTTCCAGTGATGCTTGGCATCACTCGCTTGGTCTTTGATAGAGTACCAGGCAAGTAACTTGGCCATAATTTCATGCAGTTTATACTGTTTTGCTTTGTGAGAACTAAATGCCAAGAAGGAAGACTCCACAAGACCTACTGAAGGATAAGCAGACAGATAGGGTCACATTAAAGAACACTAGGAGATAATTAGCAGGAGAGTCGGTAGGCCACAGGAAACCACCCTAATCAGTGCTTGGTTCATCACTGTTTTGTTTCCTGAAAAATATATATATTTTTTGGACCATGACATCTAGATCTAACAAACTGGTTAAGAATTGAAGATGAGGGACTATGACGGCTTTTAACATCTAAGATCCTCAAAATTTTCATTTTGTGTTTCTCCTGTTTTCAATACAGATTAACAAAAAGGTCAAAGTGTGAAAGAAATTTGGGCACAGCAAGGGAGAGCTTACACCCTGGATCTCATTTGAAGCTGGTCTTGGGGTGAAAGACAACATGGCAATTAGAGGAGAGGCAAAGGGAGCAGGTTAGAGACGAGAGACAATGCCAGAGCATAGCCCTCTATCTGATTGTCATGGTCCTCAGCATGGACAGATACCCCGTAGACAGCCAGAACGATACCAGTGTCGGCCTATGGCCCCCTCCCTGTCCATTCATCCATTTTGCCCTTGGCATGGAGGAAGCACTGGGCCATCGCTTTCCCTCACCAAGCCTCAGGGAGAAGATTCCTACATCTTTAAAGCAGCCTTACTGGTTAACGTATTTTGCCTTTAAATGTATAAGATTTTGGCTCTAACATTCTGTATTTAAAATAGAAAATCAAGGATTCTGTATTTTAATCAAGTCTCTTAGAGCTTTACTTTAGGCCCTGTTTTTCCTTCTCCCTGGCCACTAAATTATAGACAAAGTGGTTAGGAAGCAGAGGACAGAGCCAGAATTGCTTGATTTAAAATCACAACTCCATCACGATCTGTGGAACTCTGAACAAGTTCCTTTTATTCTCCGTGCCTCAGTTTCCTCAAATGTAAAACGGAGGATGGGAACAGTCATTCCCTAGGTTACTGTGAGGATGAAAGGCATCGATATTTGTAAATCACCAAGACTGCCTGGACTACCCAAGGGGCAAACCACCAGCATCGTCCGGCTCACAGGTCCGAGGGATTCTTCCTTCAAAGCCTCTCTAGTTCCTTCTTTCTACCTGTTCTTAGGTCCACCAGCAACCTCTTTGACCTCACAGCAACACTATTTCCTCAGCTGCTCCATTCCCGCCTCAGCCTTTCTCCATTTTGATGCACCCTACATGTGGTTTCTAATTTCATTTCCTCCAACACTACTGAAATCGGGCCACTCCTGTGCTTAAACACAGTGGCTGTTGCCTGTGGACTACAGGTGACGGCCTTCTGATGGCTCAGCGTGAGATCATTAGCTGAGCGCATTCTCAAGAGCTAGCAAGGTTGTGTGTGATCAGAGTCAAATCCCCTTGGCGGGTCCCAAAACACTTCCCAAAAGGATCCTTCTCATTTTTCACGCCAAACCTTGCATTCTAGAAGGACTAAATTTCTCATCATTTTCCAGAAACACCTGGTGCCTCACTCTTGGTACCTCACCTTAAAAGTTCCTTTTCTCCCGCCAGTGACTTTGATCATTTCACTCGTAAGGCTGAGAGTTTTAACTGCCCTTTGGATCATTACAGCCATCAAGACATACTGCCTTGTATCATCACCCTTTATGCCATCCTTCTCCTCCTCCTCCTCCTTTCTGGATTATATGCTGCTTGAGACGAAGGAACCACCTAGAATGGCAGCATGCCATTCATATGGGCAGCAGCACCCAGCCCAGCCCCTTGGTGTAGAAGTTTATTTGACATTAGGTAAATTAATTCGTGTTATTCCAACTGCAGTTCTCACCATAATTTTTAATAAAATATCAGTTGCTCTGATTGCCAAAGTGATCAAGAAACTTAAACCATTCCCCCAAAGCCATGTTTTGGGTCATGGCGGTCAATGGGACAGCTGTGGTCACTGTTCAGGCGTGAGGAGTGCTGCAGAGAACCTGCTTCCCACTTCCCATCTGCTCTTGCACCACTATGGCTGCTAACAGAAGATAAAATCAAATTAAATTTTTTCACAGTGGTCTTTACGTTCTTTACTAGGATAGGATTTCAGGTACCTGACACATTATTCATTTGGGTAACCTCTGTACAACTTTGGAGAACACACTGATTTTCATTTTAATAGCGTTTGAGTGATTCTGGGTTAACTCGGTAAGAAGAATGAAGAGTTCTGTTCTCTGGGGCCCTCAATGTTAAGAATTAGTATCAAGTTAGTTGGTTAAAGGGCTGTCAGTTACTGCTTTGGATTAACTCTGTATGGCCCTAGTAATACAATTCACATGTTTTTGTGCTTGATTACAGAACCCACGGGAATTTACCTGTAGAATCTTTCCTTTCCCTTTTCCATTTGATTGTCCTAACAAAACACGTTCAAAGAACCCAGAAAGTGGCTGGAGAGGATACTCTGTGATTTCCTAGATAACACAGGTTGAGAGGAAAGGCAGTAAGGGATACAGCAAACATGGAAAGTATTTTCTGAATCCAACAGAACGTCTTTGACACTCAGTAGTATCCAGAGAGAGAGCTGCTGGGTTGCCATCATAGCATTTTGAGAGTAATATTTCACTCATCGCCTATGAATTCCTAAAAATTAAAGACACGTCATCCATTAATTTTTCTAGCTCCTCTTGACTCACCCAAGTTTTGATCCGTGCAGTTTTTGAGGATAAAAACTCTGTATGTACTGTCTGCTGTGCAAATATACAGATACTACAAAGAAATAAATTTCCACCTTTCCAAGTTTACTCTTCCCAACATGTCACTGCACCCTCAACCTGAAGCATCTCACTTAAAAAGAGAATAGTCTAACCATTAAAAACTGTTAGAAATAATTCCAAGATTTAAAATGAATGAAAACGAAGGAATGAAAAGTCTTTCAGACTTTGGAGGCCTGTCCATTTTAAGACGGAAAGTGTGAACTCCACTAAGATTTCCGAGGTCTTGGGGCCTACTCCTTTCCTTCTTCCATGATTCCGTCACACACTTGGGGTTAAAAATTCTTACCTCAAAATGGGTAACTACAGAGTGGAGAGGCCAGACGATACCTTAACCAAGTGATCAAAGTTAGCAGCACCAATAGGGATGAAAGGACCCCAGGCGCCTCCAGATGTGACGTTCTGAGAAGACCAGAATATCACTCACTTAAACAGTAATCTAATCACAAGAGAAACGAAACCCAAATTGAGGGACATTCTATCAAATACCTGGCCAGTATTCTTAAAAAGTGTTAATAAATCATGAAAGATTAAAAAAAAAAAAAAAAAAAAGCTGAGGAAGTGTCTAGGTTCAAGAAGACCTAGAGATGTGAAAACTAAGTTAAGACCCTATCCTGCACTGAATCCTAGACCGGAAAATGAGAGCTCAGAGGATGTTGCTAGGACTCTTGAAAGACTGGAATATAAACTGTAGGCTAAAGTCCTGTACCCACATTGAAATTCCTCAGTTAGAAAATGATATCGTGATTATGGAAGATTCTCATTTTCTTAGGAAACACTCACTGAATCTGAAGCAGAAAAGGGGCAGGGTATCTGTCTGTAATCTACTCTGAAATTGTTCAGGGAAAAATGTCAGCCAGTCCGTCTGTGTATCTATCTAGCCAACGATAGGGGGAAAGCACATTTAGCAAAATGTTGAAGCTTGGCAAAGGGTCTGCTGGAGATGTGCTATTCCTACACCTTCTCTGTTAAGTTTAAAATCATTTTAAGGAGTTTACAATTTTTCTAGGGCCTATAAATAAAAACTCACTGCTATACTAGAAAAATAAAACTTTGGAAACCAGTACTTTTTTGGTTAAAATGTTCTAAAATTATTTTGAATTTCTGGGATAAATGTTTATTTTATGGTTTATAAGAGCATGGAGCAAGAAGTCAGAAAGAAGAGCCCACATCTCAGGCATTTTCACTTAATTGTTATAAAACCTTGGGCAAATTGACTTTTCTTTGAGCCTCAGCTGGTTTGTCTGTAAAATTTAAAAAAAAAAAAAATACCAGATATGTAAAAGTATGGTCAGAAGAATAACATGAGACAAAGTACATGAAAAGCACAGACTATGTTTCTTTCTGGCACACATTAACATTCAAACAAAGAAAGCTTCTTTCCCCTACCCACGTAACTTTTTTTTTTCTTAATTTAATTTGTTTTCCAGTGTTCCAAAATTCATTGTTTATGCACCATACCCAATGCTCCCATAACTTCTAATCTTACAGACCACTTCTACTTTATTATGAATAGCAAAAAGAAAGCCTCAGGACATTCATCTTCCATTATGAGCTATCAGAACATAACTAGCACAGTGTATTTTATCCATTTGAATGCTTATCTGCTCATATTTGATATTTTAGTCCGTAATTATGAGATAAATGTGGTTCTAAGAGGCAGGAATTAGAAAAGCATGTCATGTTAAATTGCCAAATATATTTTGTTGACCTACAAACACATTTAATATTAGCTCTATTACTGGGAGCTATACTTACAGGTCCTTTGGAAGGTTATAAATATGAAGTTATTAATGAACCATAGTTATCACAGAAAAATAATAATATAAGATAAAAAATAAGATCATTATAAGGTTCTTTTATCTTTAGAAGTTACTCCAAAGAGTCTACTCACTTCTAAAGTTGTTAATAAAAAGTGAATTCAAATTGAATATTACAACTTTAATAAATCAAGTTCATATAAAAGGCATAAAAGAATTATGTAGATCCTTGCAACTTTTCTGAAATTTATATAAAACAAGGTATGTAATCACCATAGAAAAAAGTTAGAATGAAATATAATAAAGATGACTTTCCAAAGGATAGAACTTATATTCACCTGATTTAATATGAATTCACTCAGTCCATCTCAACCCTAATACCTACCACACTTCAGCATCTGAGATAAAAAAAACCACCTATCTCCCTACTGTTTTGTGGTAATTAAAATTCATAAAAGAAGCAAGATAAAAATAAATGCCAACAGGAAAACCAAAAATTAATCATAAGAAACAAATCGAGTGTATTTTTTCTACAGAAGTTTTCTTTTTGAACAATCTTCTGTAAGCTGACTACAAAGCACAGGAAGATTACTATCATCGAATTTAAGGCTCTGAAATTGTACTGGACTCTCTGTTGTCCTAAAGTTGATTTATACAAACCATGGGTCCAAAATACAGTCATCACTGATCTTTTTCTTACAAAGGCTTGTAATTAACAGAAGAGTCCCATGAAAGGACTTTAGGTATCAACAAAAAACATCTGTATCCTTCTTATCTTTATCATCCTAAACAAAGAGCAAGTTCACAGAGACATGGCTCCGTCCTGGGGTTAGAGGCTACCCACGTCTGGCACAGGTGTAGTCCTGTGGGTCTGCTTATATGCAGTGACTTATATGCAGTGACTGCTCATCACGGCCAGTCAGGGCCCATATAAGAAGCTTATATGCAGTGACTGCTCATCACGGCCGGTCAGGGCCCAATAAAACATCAGGCAGTGCTCCGTGGTATGCAGGCAAGGGTCAGATTCAGGAGGCAGGAAACTAGGGGGAGCAGTGAGGGTACCTGGAGAAAAGGCTAGCATTTTCTGAAAAAATGATTAGGGCTGAGAGGAAGCAGGAGCATGGTTTTAAAAGAAAAAAAATCCCTTGTGGCAGGAAACAGAAATAAGGACGTCACCAGTGATCTCTCCCCGAGCTGTTTCGTTAGGTCCCTGGACAGGTTCCTGGATGGTGAGGTACCCCACCAGCCATGGCCATGTCTATCTCTTATACCCCCAAGAAGACTTTCCTCTTGGAAACAGCACTTCTTTTCTTTCATGAGATCCTGATAAAACATTCTGCTTTTATTTACTCCAAACTAAATATATTTGTCAAATTCTCTAATACTTCCATTTCAAGATGGTAGACAACCAAAGGGCTTAATAGTACTGGCCAGGCCAAGGTATTATCGACATTGGCCGACTTCCCGCTACATGACTAAGGCTGAACAATTCTTGTTATTTTCACATTCTTCAAAGCTCCAGACATTATCACCCTGTTATCCTTTACTCTTCCAGTGTGAGAATGTGATAAGAGGAAAGTACTCAGTTTTAAAAGGATTTAAAAAAGAATGCTCCCCCATCAGAGCCCCAGCTTCTTCAAACGCTCCCAAATTCAGAGTTTTCTACAGGTTCAAAATACACACACACACACACACACACTCATGCACACACAGATGATAAGCTTATCTCACCGTACTTAGAACAAAAACACAAAAAAAGATAAAGAGGCTACAAGGAAAAAGGCAATCCTGTAACCGCCATGTAGAAAGAGTTTGGGAAGAGATAAAAGCACGTCGGTAGAAGGACAGAGATCAGACAAGGGCAGGGGTCTGGAGGGTCTGGCATTTCTCCTTCTGAGTAGAAGAGGCCTAGGCCTGGTCTAGGAGAACACCAGTAGCGCCAGCAAGCACAAAGGCAGAAAAAGGATGTAATGCCCTAAATTTCTGGCATGTTCAAGGGTCCTTGTAAAATGTTCTGGCCTACCAGTATTTGTCCGTGGGCCTGGAATCAATCAAAAACCAACAAAGTGACTTCTGGACAGCAAATTAATATTCTCCATGGAACACAAAATTACTTTGCTGACATGGAGCTAAGTCGAAGACTTGGAATTATTAAGTCCACAGGAAAAGTATTTATTGAGGGTCTAAGGAATAAGTCCCAGAGACTTCTTAAAACTGCCCTATTAAGTCTCCAGACCTGTCTTGGGCAATTTCCTAACTGGGCTTTCCGACTCTTTTATTCTTTGTCCACGGCACCGAGAATGAGCTTTCAAAAACAGACACATGACCACCGCTCGTCAGCCGCTCCCTGCCACCCACAAGAGGGGCTGAGGCCAGGTCCTGTGGCTGATAAGGCCATTTAGTCTAGGGTTTGCCTGTGCCGCCCGGCCCGTTCCGTGACTGTACTAACCTTACACTCGCAGGCTGCTCTCGAGCTCACAAACAACAAACGGAAAACTTCGACACACCTCACTGTCCTAAATATCAGGCATTTTTTGCTCAATAAATGATCCATGTTGTCTGTATTCCCAGGGCTCTTCATGTGCCGCTCCTCCTGGGGGGCTTGGGGCAGGGGAGATGAACATGGGGGCACTCTGGGAATGCCATGCTGCCGGGCACTGTGAGAGCACAAGGTGTGCTGGGTCTTGCAAGACCCGAGAGTGGAGAGGGGGTGGGGAGCTTTTCTGTGAGATCTGGGTCGGTTAGGTCATTACTCGGAGCCTGGGTTTCCTTATTTGCAAAATGACCCTAATAAACTGTGAGAGTAAAATTAGGCAATCCACACCAAGGGCTCAGAGCAAGGTTGGACATACGCTGATTGCTAAACGAATGTTAATTCTTACCATTATTTCTGTCCTGGCATCATAATGATGAGGCCTATAGACACTGAGCCTGTTGGGGAGCAACAAGGGTTGGTTTGCACAGACCTCGGAACAAGCATGTGTCACCCATGACACAGCATAACCTGGGTAGCATAAAGCTGAGAGCGATTCATTTATCTGTCTCCAAGAGCTCGACAATGCCCTCAGTTCAAACTATCTATCCCACTGTGGGCATATTAATTTCCTATTTATTGCTACAATAACAAATTAGCAAACTTAGTGGCTTGAAACAACACAAATTTATTATCTTAACAATTCTGTAAGCCAGAAGTACAAAATGAGTCTTATGGGCTAAAATCGAGGCATTAGCAGAGCTGTAGTCCTTCTGGAGAACCTGAGGGAGAATGTGTTCCTTGGCTTTTCAGGCTTCCAGAGGCAGCCTGCATTCCTGAACTGCTTGTCCCGCCCTGATCTTCAAGGCACATGGCTCTGATCCTCCGCTGTGTCCTCCTAGCTCCTCCCTAGAACTTGAACCCTCTTGCCTCCCTCTTCTAAGAACCCTCGTGACTACATTGAGCCCACCCAGATAACCCGCAACCATCTGCCATTTCAAACGCATTAACTTAATCACATTCTCCAAGACCTTTTTACTACTGCGGTAACACGTTCACAGGTCTGGGGATTAGGATGTGCTGTCTTCCAGGGGCCCATTATTCTCCCTAGCACAGCTAGGCCCACGGCTGCCATTCTGAGCCCTCATAAACCACCAAAGGAAGTATTAAGTTTTACTATCCCTAGTCAATTAATTGATTATACAGGCAAAAAGTTTTCAGATTCATAATAGAGTAAAAGATGAAAGAATTGGGAGATGCAGATTACATATTTCAAAAAAGAAAAGCACTTAGACTTTCAAAAAAACTTTCAAAAAATACTGTTTGAAAGTTGACCTTATAACCGTATGATAGAAAATCAAAGATTATTAAGAATTTCAAGGGCCTGGAGCACCTGGGTGGCTCAGTGGGTTAAAACTTCTGCCTTCAGCTCAGGTCATGGTCTCAGGGTCCTGGGATCAAGCCCCGCGCATCGGGCTCTCTGCTCAGCAGGGAGCCTGCTTCCCCTTCTCTCTCTGCCTGCCTCTCTGTCTACTTGTGATCTCTGTCAAATAAATAATTAAAAAAAAAATTTCAAGGGCCCTTAGAGATATTAAATTCAATTTTCTATTTGTTAAATAAACAGCATCTCAATAAAAATTCACACAAGGTAGAAGGTTCCCAACCAACTCTCTGGCTTAGAATATAGATCATTCTTTACTTCTATTACTACAGAGTCTTCATGGGAGACTAGTAAGTCATCTGCTGAAGTCAATACACAATAAAACTATGGTCAGGCTAAAAACTCTATCCAAAATGGAAGTAAAAAGAGAAATAATATGCCCAGAAAGGAATTTAAAAGATTAACTGTATTTGGAGGGATAAAATACAATGAATTGCAGAAGAATCCCAAGATATTCCTTCAAAAAAAAAAAAAAAAAAAGAAGTTAAAAGAAAAGGATGTTGAGAAAAGGAGTGTCCCTCCAGGTGTGTTTGGGAATTGGTTTAGAATAAAGAACGCTAGAAAATCTGGAGTATGAAGATTCCTGAAAATATTTTTACCTCTCCCCCAAAGAAAAAAGCTTAGTTTGAAAATAGGAGAATGTGTAAACAATGCAGTTATCTGATCAAGTAAGGCAAAAAAGCTGCGATGTAAAAAATGGAAATTGAGGCAAGCTGATGTACTCGAACAAAGAATTTTAGCAACATCTAGAAAAAGTGACAAAGCTCTTTCTGCATGCTGTATTTCTGTTTTGCCTTTCAAGATAATGTCCTGGACTCACATGCAGCTGAACTTGGGAGAGCCGTTATATGTCACCGGATATGCTCTGTATATGATTCAGGAACAATTCCTTATTCAACCTCTGCTCCAAGTGGTCACCCTGCCCCGGGATGAGCATCTCCAGCAAAACCTCAGTCCCTCACAGGGAAACCTTCTGTGGACACTTCCAGCAAAGCTGCCTCTGTCGACCCCAAGGGTGGCCCTTCGAGAGCTCAGGAACCCTAACCCACACTCCTCAGGGCTGAGTCCAGAAGAGTACCATGGCCTTGTCATCCTTGGGGTAAATATTCTAGAAACTGGGGCTAAATGAGTTATGGTTCTTTTTATGTTCACACATATCTGAAAACACAAACTTACTCTCTGGTTCCAAGATGTGAGACAAGCAAGCAGGGGGATTTACCACACAATTTAACATTTTAAATCAATACAAACATTCTAATGGCCACTCTTGCCACCTAAAGAACTTTCTTTTTCCAGGTCACAGGCCTCTTAAAGATTTCAACCCAACTGCATTATTTTTCATCAAAATTTTCTTAGAAAGAAACTCTGGAATTGATAGCTAAGGATCCAAAGACTTTTTAAACTTAAGTGACCTTTTCTAGGCAGACTAAGAATCTCAGCAACAATTTGAAAATACTGTTAGAGTTACTTAAGATTAATGAAGACTAATGAAGGAAGACTCAATCGAAAAGAAAATATAAACATGCAAATTTGACCTTTCATCTAAAAGTCTAAGGTCACTCTTGTTTAGCTTAGGGGATCTTACTATTAAATCTCTTATACATTAATAATCTTGCAAAAGCTAAGAAAAAAAAACATTTTAGTTTATCTTGTTTATGAAGATACACTGCCTAATTTATTTTCATTCTGAATTTAACAGAGTTATGCTCTTTTTTGGGGGCAGGGAATTAAAGATTAGAGAAAAATTCTCCCCTCCCACCTATGCAAATACAAAACTCAGTTGGGCTTTATCCTTTTGGTGATTTAAGTGATTAAGAAATACACAGAATTTCGTTCATTTACCAGAGCTCTACCAGAAAACATTTAAAACTGGAGTTTATTTATATTAATACTAGGAGTCATATAAAGGTAGTTATGAAAAAAGGGGAACTTACACTGAAATTCTCTATTTTACATCATTTATGCCAGAGGGAGAACAGTTTCGGGGATTAGTTTTGGTGAAAATACAGTACATCTAAGACAACAAGAGACCATCACTGAGCGGCACTCTGCAGCCAGAAGGAGCGGTGACTTGAAAACAGCGGAATGTTTTGGGTTTTTTTTTTCAATACTAGGTTAGAATCTATCTTTACTGTTGATTTTCTGGGCAGGAAAATGGGAAATAAATTAGGTAAGAAGGAGCTGCTACCCATTTGCAGCTGTGTTTTACTTGAGTGAAGTCTGCTTGCTAAGCGGTTTCATCAAGTACCTGAGAGACATAGACGATTGCTCATTTTTGAGAAATTTAAGAGAGCCATGAAGAGTCAGAGCACATCCTGTACCCTCTCCCAGACTGCAGGCCTCTAAGGTCTCACCATTAATGCTTAATTCTCATTATTCAAGGTCCTGAATGTTGTAAGGTGAGCCTCTTCCGGCTGCGGTTTTTACCTGGAGCAGAACTGCACACGGTAGAGAAGGGCTGTGGACTGCCTTGTATCTCTGTCCCCGAAAAGATACTTGGAAGTACTTGACCCCCGACACCCCAGCATGTAACTTTATCTGAAAAGAGGGTCACTGCAGAGATACCTCATTAAGATGAGGAGTTGGGGGGCGCCTGGGTGGCTCAGTCATTAAGCACGTGCCTTTGGCTCGGGCCATGATCCCAGGGTCCTGGGACAGAACCCTGCATCAGGCTCCCTGCTCAGTGGGAAGCCTGCTTCTCCCTCTCCCACTGTCCCTGCTTGTGTTCCCTCTCTTGCTGTGTCTCTCTATCTCTGTCAAATAAACAAGTAAATAAAATCTTAAAAAAAAAAAAAAAAAAAAAAGATGAGGAATAGGGTGGGTCCCTAATCAAATCCAACCAGGGTCCTTCTAAGGAGACAGTCGTAGGATGACAGTTACATAGGGACACCATGTGACAATAGAGAGAAGGAAAGATTCGGCTACGTGGTCCCGAGGGAGCAGGCAGACTGTTTCGACTTCTCGTTTCTCTAGAACAGTGGGGCAATCAATGTCTGCTGTGTTCCATAGAAAGACAAACTTAAACTATTACTAGACAAACTTAAACTGTTACTAAACTTAAAATGTTACTAAGCGAAATGAACCAATCCAAAAAGGCTCCCTATCGCATGATTCCAAGTCCATGACATTCTGGAAAGGGCAGAACGATGGAGACAGTAAACGTCATGGCTGCCAGGAGTTAGGGAGAAGGGAGGAATGAACGGGCGGAACGCAGAGCAGGGAAGGGCAGTGAAGCTAGTTTGCTCGATCCTCTGACAGTGGATACATGTAATTACACGTTATCCAAACCCGAAGAACGCGTGCGTAACACTGAGAATAGAATGTAAGGGAAGCTGTGGAGTCGGGGCGATAATGATGTGTCAGCGTAGGTTCATCAGTGTAACAAACGGGTGGGATGTTGATCCTGGGGGTAGGTGTGTGGGCAGGGAGTCCGTGGGACGTCTGTGTCCTTCCCATGCAGTGTTGCGGTAAACCTAAAACCCCCTGAAAATATAAAGTCTAAAATACGACAAGAGGTTCCGCTATACCAGGACCGGGTTACTAAGATCTAAAAATGTAAGGAAGATGTTAAGGGGCGAGGGAGAAAAGATCAAAGAGGAAAAGCAAAAGCATCTGAAAGCTGATTTTAAGCAGTGAGTCTTGCTTCTGGCGGAGGCAAACGAGCTGGTATCAGACCAAGGATCTTGCCAAAAACAATTAGAAAAAGTGAATAAAAATGTATGATGTTCTGATTCAACATCAAACACTAGCAAGACTCGAGAGAAGGTAAGTCTGCGAGCTTAGCACCTGGAGCCACCGTTCCCCTCTACATCTGTATCAGTTTGTAAGCAGTGGCCAGGAAGGCAAGGAGCCGAGCAAAAGCTAAGAGACTTAGAGGCCACGCAGAGCCTTCAGCATTCTCAAGAGCCTGGGGAGACAAAGATTAGAGTAGAAAAAAAGGCCTGGTAAGTACCACAGACTGTCCGATGAGGCCCTGAAGAGGTACACTGATCGCTATGCTGCATGTGGCTTTCTACCAGCTCACGAGAGCTGACTATGTGCATCTCTTTCCAATTCCACGTTCACGCGTGCTACACAGGCAGTCGGAAGCTGGCAGCAGTCAATGGAAATGAACGAATGCTACAAGGAAGAAGCCTTCCCACCGAGAGCCGGTCATTCACCACCCAGCACACCACAGGCTGCAATCGAAAAGGAAGGGCTAACCAGAAATACACCCAACCTCAGAAAGGCTGAAAACCAGATTCAAAAATCAATCTCAGATCAATTACAATAATCAATCCTTCCCTTAGAGCCTGGCAGAAGCACAATCAAGTCCTCCTAGGAGGAAGATACATTACTATCTAGAACCTATTGTTTCATTTTGTTTTTAAACAAGCAATGGTCACCATTTAACAAAAATGATCAGGTACTTGGAAAGAAAAGACAAATGATTAAAATGAAGA
>NC_081561.1:19853152-19888864 GCF_022355385.1 Mustela nigripes | reverse complement strand
AAAGAAAGAAAGAAAGAAAGAAAGAAAGAAAGAAAGAAAGAAAGAAAGAAAGAATGAACCACAGAAACAACCAATATTACAACCAGATACTGGAGAATTCAGAATGAGCTTTAAGATAACTGAGTAATATGTTCAAAGACTACAAAGGAAAATATGAGGAATTTTACCAGAACACTAGAATCCATGAAGAAAAAAACCAAACAGTTCTGCTAGAAGAAGAAATTAATTAACTAAAAATTAGAAATTCCATAGGTGGGTTGGACAGCTGATTGAACACAGATGAAGAGAGGCTTAGTGAACCAGAAGACCACCTCACAAATATTAATGCACACACAAATTGCTTGGAGATGCAGACCATGACAGAAGGTCTGGGGTGGCAGCTGGAGGTCTGCCTTTGCAGCAGCCCCGTGGTGACAGCAGGGTCCCTCCTCGAGGGGACACGGTGTGCTACTACTGCTCTTGTTGGCCCAGTGACTGCTGTGAATACCAGGAAACTAAAAAATGGGAAAAGAGAAAAAAAATCCAGAGACCCAAAGAGAACAAAGAATGAAAAGTATAAAAAAGGAGAGCGTAGACATTGGGGAACGTAATGAAAATACCTAACATATATAATGGAAATCCCAGAAGGGATGGAGAATGGAGCAAAAGGAATCGCTGAAGACAGAATGGCTAATATTTTGCAGAGTTGATGAAAGAGACCGGGGTGGAATGAAGAAGCCCCAAGAGTTCCAAGCAGGATAAATATAAAGAAATACCTGGCAGGGGGCTCCAGGAGAAAAGGGCTCATATTCAGAAAGCTAGAAAACATCACTGAGAGAAAGAGGAGATTAAAATAAAGAAGAGATACTTTATTCAAAGATGGAGACTCAGATATTCAATGTCAATTTCCCCTCAAGTGATCTACAGAATCAAAACAATCTCAATCAAAATGCCAGCAAAATATTTTGGTGTAAGTTGACAAATTTCGAAAGGCAAAGGGCCAAGAATAGTTAGGACCATGTTGAAGAAAAAGAGAGCTGAGAGGTATATACCGCAGTGTCAACAGTTATTATAAATCTGTGGTAATTAACACTGTGATCTTGTAGAAAAATGGACAAACAGATAAAAAAACCAGGGTAAAGTTCCAGAAGAGGTGCACACATACAGACAGACACCTGATTTATGATAAAGGGGCCCAGGCAGAGAGTGGGCAAAGATGAGATTCCGTAAGTAACATTAACTCAAGTGGATATCCTTATAGAAAGCAAAACAAAGCAAAACTCTTGACCTCCACACCTTATGGTGAAACACAGATACATTCTATGTGGATTAAAGATCTAAAGGTAAAAGGCAAAATAGTAAAATTTCTTGGATGAGTACACTGAGGTGTGTATTCATGGCGGTGTGGGGAAGTAACCTGAAATAGGACTCCAAACAAAAGGAAAATCTGATAAATTCTACCATATTAAAACAGACTATGTCTGGTCTCCAAAAGACACCAGTAAGAAAGTGAAAAAACTGGTTAAAGAATGGAAGATCTTTAAATTACCATGACTTGACTTGAACTCCAAACTCACAAATAATTCCTACAAATCAGAGGAAGGGGAGTGGGGGAGAAAGGAGGCAGATAAAGCAATAGAAAAATGGGCAAAAGGTTTGAATAGGGGCTTCATGAAAAATTACATCCAAATATTGTATCCTTATATCAACATATAAGTATTTGCTGTCATAAGTTAATAGGGAACTATAAAACCACCATTAGATTACAGTGCATTCCCATGAAAATGGCTACTAACAGAAACATAACAATGCCAAGTGTTGGCAAAAATACAGAGCTACTAACATGATTATACATCGCTGGGGGAAATGTAAATTTAGGCAACTATTCTAGAAAACTATTTGGCAATATAAAGCAGATCCACTGTACTTTTATGACCTAGAGGTTACACTCTTCGCTACACACCCAGCAGACATGTTTGCGTCAATGAGTCAAACGAAAGGTCTAGAGAAGAACACTGACAGCGGTATTGGTCACTGTCCTAATACTAGAATGCTGAACATACCGAACTGTCTTTCCACATCAGGATGGATAAATGTGTGTGTGATAGAATACTATACAGCAATGAAAATGGATGAACTATAGGCACGTGCAAAGACAGATGAGTCTCATTGCCATAATATTGTTTAAAAAAAAAAATCTGGGGGCTGGAAGATGCCACCCCAGGACAGCTGGTGCCTGACTATTTCAGGGCAGATCAGAAGGACTGTCACAGCGCCTGAAATAAATACGGACAATCTCAACAAGCAATAGGTTCAACTCCAGGAAGAGAGATGCACAGATTTTTCACATGTGAAATCTTGGGACATATGTATTATCCTCAAAAGCTGTATAATAATAAACAACGAAGAAAAAGATGAAAAATTATTTACTGCTAAAGCTAAGTGTTTTACAAATTCAGTAGAAAAAGCCATCTCTTATTAACCCTGAACAGTGAGCCTAAAGACTTAGGCAACACTGTGTGGCAAATATTACTTTCACTGAAAAGCAAAAATAATAAGAATTACATTAAAAACAAAACAAAACCTCAGACATTCAAACACTGATAAATTCTTCCATTTATATCTAGTTGAAGAACAGGGCAAACGAGTGTCTGGTGTTACTCTAAGGGGTAGCACTTTCCGGCGGGGAATGGGAGAGAATGGATGGGAGGGGTAGGAGGCGGAGCTCTGGGCTACCGGTCACGTTCCAGGGGACACGGCAGTGTTCACTTTAGAAAAACGTGCAGCTGTACGTGTTTCTGCAGGTAGGTTACAGAGCCAAAAACGTTCTTACTAAAGAAGTAAAGTTTAAGTATGGATTAAACTATAAGGACAAGAGACCAGTACTTTCCAGGACCTGGGGAGGGAGGCAGCAGGAACTACAAAAAAGGTAAAAGGACATTTTGGGGAGCTGCTGGAACTGTTCTATCCCCGGATGGAGATAGCAGCTACAGCAGTGGGTGCATTTATCAAAATTCAAAGAACTGCAGACCAAAAAAAGTGAATTTTGCCATATGCAATAAAAGCAATTATAATTTAGACATAAAAGTAAGGAATTAATCTGACTTATTTTTGTTTGTGAAAAGTTGACTTCCATGGTGCTATAATCTGTTCTTTTTGTTGATTAAATTAGAAATAAAATTAAACAGTCTACCTGTAAAAGATTTTCTTACCTTTGTATACACAGAAACTTGGCAAATAAAAATGTCAAAATTTTTGAGAAAACAAAGAATGATATTCCCTTCAGTTTTGATGGGGGAATCAGACTTTAAAATATATTATATCTATGCAAATAAAAAATACATTTGCTATTTTGAAATAAAAAATCTGCATGTTTTAGGTTTGATATTCACATATGGCATAATAGAAAAAATAATAAGCTCCGGGTTATTTCTTTTAGTATTTATTCATGTAAGCTTTGAGGAAAATTAATGGTAGAGCATAATCTCTTTTAGTTATTTGAAACAAAACAGAAATTTCAGTTAAAAACCTATGACTTCCTCTTAAAGCTTATTAACATTTTTTCATCTTTGGCCAATGAATCTTGAAATTATATTACTTTAAGAACACTAATTTCTGGGGCACCTAGGTGGCTCAGTGGGTTAAGCCTCTGCCTTCGGCTCGGGTCATGATCTCAGGGTCCTGGGATCGAGCCCCACATTGGGTTCTCTGCTCAGCGGGGAGCCTGCTTCCCTTCTTCTCTCTCTGCTTGCCTCTCTGCCTACTTGTGATCTCTCTCTGTCAAATAAATAAATAAAAATCTTAAAAAAAAAAAAAAAGAACACTAATTTCTGAGGCATTCTGAAAAACAGGTTGCCTTTACTGGATCTTAAAACTTTTTCACATTCATTTTAGATTATCTTATTCTAATACATTTCTGAACATGTAAGGATGAAATTAAGCTGAGGTTCATTTGTGTGAAAGCAACACAAATCTGAACTAGAGAGACAGATAGCACGTACCAAATCTATTCCATGGAAATGAGGGAAGATGTGGGGCCCCCAGTAAGGAACAAATTATGGTAATCAGGGTAAACATGAAGCTTCTTTAGCTCACAGATATTTAAATGTAAGCTTCTTTTCAAATATCCAAGGATTTCTCTTATCAACACAGGTGATACCAGATTATTTTTTCCCCAGTGTCATCAGAACCCCACTCCTCAAAAGTAAAAAAGGTGATATTTTAGGGGCCTAAAGTTACTGAAGTCACCCAAGGTCCCTTGCCCCAGCCCCCATCTTGAAAACTCTCCATACTGTTTAACTTAAAAGTGATACCATGAGCCAGCTGTGTTTATTTATTTGAAATACAGAGAGAGAACACAAGCAGGGGGAGCAGCGGAGGGAGAGGGAGAAGCAGGCTCCCTGAGCCAGGGAGCCAAATGTGGGACTCGATCTCAGGACCCTGGGATCATGACCTGAGCCGAAGACAGACACAACCATCTGAGCCACCCAGGTGCCCATTAGTTAGTTGTGTTAAGCCAGGCAACAGAGTTGCATTTTTATTAACTACTGGCTGATGAGTCTAATACTCTTTACAAGAGAAGTATCTTACCACTTGGGCTGGAACTTGTGCCATTTTCGCAGCAGGAGTTCCTGGTCTTGGGTAAAACTGGTTAATAAAGAGGCTTGGAAATCTGTACTCTTCCACAAGCTTCACTGTTTCTTGAAAATCTTGATCTGTTTCTCCAGGAAAACCACAGATAATATCTGTGGCCAGAGTTATTCCAGGAACTCTAGAAAACAACACAACAAACATGTAGAAAGCTGAATACAATCCATAATTATTCTATTTCTTTGACATTTTAAATGCCATAATTCCTTTTAAAAATAAATTTTATTTTTTAGGAAAGGGACGTTTTGCAATGAGTATTTATAGAGTCCTACATACTGAAAAAGTTTATGGGTAACAGTGGTCCCTGTCATCCTGAAGGGACACTCATTTTTTATTCTTTTGAATGTCTCTTTGTTCTTTTTTTCTGTATTTTAAAACTGATGCTTACTCTGCTATTTCCAGACTTACTGATGTTTAAGCAGCATTTTACTAATTTCTCTACTACGGTAAATGAAGATTTAGCCCCTTAAACTACTCTATCCCTCCCCTCCCAATATAATCACTGCAGTTTTAAAATTAATTGTATTTCCATTAGTATAAACTGCAAAGATATTGCTCACTGCAGAGCCAACTGGTAAACCTACCATCATGTTTTCTTTTGTGACAACGTTTAATTTTTCTGAGAGTTAATAACAGTCTCTTAAAAAAGTTTTGCTGCATATTCTAGGTACCTATGTTCATGTTTCCAGAAGCTCCATCATATTGATCAAAAAACAATACTGTTTTCCAAACACTCAATGTACTACATACATAATTCATGGATTCTATTTTTTTCTGCTGGAAAGGCCATTCCTACTTTCTTCAAGTGTGTGTTGCTTTCATAACGAACCGGGTTTCATCCTTCTATGTTGCTCTTTGGTTTCCTCCCCCCGCCCCCCATTTCCCTTTCTCCTGAATCCTATGTATTCTTACTTCTTGATTACTCTATTCTGCTTAATTCTGGGGGAGAATTCTTTTAGGAACTTCACCAAAAAGAATGCCACAAAAATTACAAGAATGTAATTTTGTTGTTACTGTCTTAGCATATCTGAACCTGTCCTAATTCATACCATTGACTGATGGAGCCGCTGTGCAGAGCACTCCAAAGGGAAAAATACCGGCCATGGGAATTTCATACTTTTTTTTTTCATGCTGGCAAGGTTCTGATGAGATGTGCAGATTCACTCACACAAACTATGTTCGCCACTTTCTGAAAGCTTTTAGGAGATTAATTTTATTCTTGATGTTTTTACATTTCATGATAACAGGCCTTGGATTAGGCGTATAAATCTTTGTACAGGCACAATCTGAACACTCAAGGTCTTTAGGTCTACCACATTTTCTTATATTACCATTTAATCATTTGTTTTAGAGATGCAACATCTTTTCTCATCTTCCTAAAGATATCAATTAAGTTTTTTTTACAAGTTTCCTCTGCTCACTGCAACCAGCCCATTTCCTCCAGGTTCTTGTATGTTGGTCCCTCTCACTCATGGCTGAGATCTGCCATCAACAAAGAGTGACCCTGCCCTTTAATATTAAGGAATAAATCTTCGAAAGCTTCTCATCACAGATTGATTGGGTAAAAAGCTGCCTTTGTTTTTTTGATAAGTCCACATGTTAGCATCTTGGAGGTTTTTTCTCTGTGGCTCTGGAGTTTCTCCATACGTATGCTACAATATTCTACTGTGTAATAACAGTGTAACAACGGAATAATATGAACAGTATTCATAACTCCAATATTATTCTCAACCCATAAACAGGAAAAATAGCCTCAAACATCACAAACTGTAAGGTACCTGACTGTATCAATTTTTCTATCTCCTAAATGCAGGTCTGTATGGATGAATAAAACAATTTATCTCATTTAAATATATTAGATATTTCGAGGCCTAAAAGAGGACAAAGAATGTGGCAAAGGGAAGTCACATTATCGGCTGCCTAATACAAATGGCATCATAAAAACAACAGCTTTCCGTACTTGATTTGGATACTTTAATGACTGTGAAAGGAGAATGACACTTATTTTTAAAAATATTTCTTTCTTGATTTCTACTTAGTGTTACTAAGCTGTTAATTTGGCTGACCTTGGATTAGTGAGATAAGTTTCAAAGGCTGGAGCTTTTCTCTGTGATGGTAAATAGAAAAAAGAGGTAATATGCATAAGACAAAAATGAAACTTTAAAAAAAAGTCTTATTTTTTTACCTGACACAAAAACATTCTTTCTCCTTCAAAATTATCAAAATTACACTTGAAAATCATGAAAAACATGTTTTTGCAGTAAGCTGTAGATTAAAGGACCTTTTTCTAGACTTACTAAAGCATGAGGAATAGAAAAAGTATGTCAATAACTTTAATCAGCAAATGTTTACACTTGACTTTTAACTACTCCTGAACAAAAGAAATCCACAACTAAAACTACAAGTAATAGATCATAGCAGAAATGACAGAGCCAAGTCCCAGCTCCCCTAGGAAATTAAAAATAAAACAACTTAGAAACTGCCTGCGAAATATTATAGAAACCAAGACAACTGGTTATTGTCCTAGGCTATGAATCGCAATGAACTTGGCACTAGATTATGGGGTATTCCCAAAGGAAAGTACCTTACTGGTTCCCCCTCCCTCCAATGCTCCTTGATCCAGGATAGCCGAGCTCAGTATTACACAAGACCTGCTTACTTTGGCATGAAGGTCGCCAGTGAGAAAAGACAGAACTTTACAGAAGTCATTTTAAATGTTAAAAAAGGGGACGTTCAAAGTGTGAATACATTTGATAATCTATGCAAAAAGCTGACTGGTAACAAGGGAGAGGGTAGGTAAACTATGAATTTGTGACTTAGGTTAGCCAGTATTTAAAAGTAAAAGCAGTTTAATTGATTTCAAAGTATGTAAGAATATAAAGTATGTAAGAATATAAACTGATTGCCTATAAAATGTTTTCAAAGTGAAGACTACACTTTAATGTTAGATGAGGCTCATCTATACATTAATTTTATATATGCAAATGATGCTTCTTAAAAATACTTTGGCTTCTTAGGGGAACCAACTAAAAAGACTCTTAAATTTACACAGTTAATTTGCCTAAGTAAATTATTCTCTTCAGTTCATTAGAAAATCCAGAAAGTCTGAAGTGGACCCAATTCTAAATTAATTGTATATGATTTAAGTGGCTATGAGGAAATTATTAAAAACTGTAAAATAGAACATCAATCCAAATATTTAATATGCTAATAGTGAATAAATGCTGTTTTGAGAAGCAATGAATTTTCAAAATACCAAAATTTTTAAAAATAATCATTTTCAAATGTGTATTGAAGCTGTGAGTCTAATGAACATAATTACCAGGTATTCTATGCTTTTAAAATTTAAAAGACCTATATTTATTTTTTCATAGCAGTACTGGAGAATAATTCTGAAAGAACATGAAAACGAAAATGGTCAATTAGCTTAAATAACACATACATTCTGACCCAATATTTTTTCTGATGTATACAAGCTTTTTACTGGCAAAATGGGTTCATTAAGTAACTTGGAAATAGAACGAATGAGGAAGATTCCAATTACACATCTGCCTTGGCAGAGGTGGTGCTAGGATCAGTTATCCAAGTCTACCAAGAGGGTATCAGGAGGGTATCAGGAGAGTACGGCCTCCTTGCTGGCCTGAGGCAAAGAGAGCCCCAAAATGTTTCAAGACTTTATTATTTACCATGAGTAAAAAGAAACACAGACCTACACCTACTTTACATGCCGCACTTGAATCATCTCAAGACTTCCACACTTGCAATTTGGTGTTTTACTGGCAAAAAAATGAGAAAAGGATGATTCTATTCATGCTTAGAACAATAAATGAGCTTCAAATTCTACATGTGAAAAAATTAATACTAATACATGTGCTATTTACCTGAAAAGAAAGACATAAAAATAATTGGAAAAAGAATCAAATCCATGGTAATGATGAGGCATAAACATATGATTAAAAGAAACATTTTTTTTAAGTTCTGAATGAAAGTAAAAACATACCTCAATCTATGGGATGCAGCTTAAAGAAGTCCTTAGAAATAAATTAATGGATTTAAATGTTTGTGTTAAAAAGAGAGAAACTCAACAATCTCAGCTTCCACCTCAAGAAACTAAAAAAGAGGAGCAAATCAAACTCAAAGTAGGACAAAAAATAAATTACTAAGTAAAGGTTAAAAAAAAATCAACTAAATAGAAAATAGAGGGAAAAAATCAGTTAAAGTAAAGGTGTCCTTTTGAGGAAAAACAATATAATTACTAAACTTAGCTAGACTGAGAAGAAAAAAGAAGACACAATGACCAACTTCAGGCATGAGGAAGGAGGCAGCATCACAGATGCTATCAATATTAAAGAAATACAAAGGGTATATATATGTATTACAACTTTATGCCAATAAATTCAAAATTTAAACTGAAATGGGCAAACTTTGTAAAAGACATAAATTAATAAGAGACTCAAGAAGAAACAGAAAACCAAAAGTCTTTTGTCTACTACAAAAATTGTATTTATAATTAAAAATCTTGCCACCAAAAGAAAACAATACAAAACAACATAGGTCCAGAGAGCTTCACTGGTGAATTACAGCAAACATTTAAGAAAGAACAAAACCAATTCTATGGAAACTATTTCAAAGATAAATGAGAAAGGAACTTATAAGTCCAGCAATAGCCAATATAAAAACCAGAGAAAGAGATTAGAAATAAACTTCAGACCAAATCTTTTCTTTCTTTCTTTTTTTTTTTTTTTAAGATTTTATTTATTTATTTTAGAGAAGGAGAGATAAAGAGAGTATGCAAATGCACTCAAAGAGACAGAGGAGCAGAGGGGGAGGGAGAAAATCTCCAGCAGACTCTGCAATTAGTGCAGGGGCTAACTGACTAGGGGCTCAATCCCATGACCCCAATATCATGATCTGAGCCACAACCAAGAGTAGGACACTCAACTGACTGAGCCACCCAGGTACCCACAGACCATTATCTTTTATGAATAAAGAGACACTTAACAAAAATTAGCAAACTGGGCCCCCAAACATATAAAAAGTTTATTTATCATGATCAAGTTTTAATCCCAGGAATGCAAGGTTGGTTTGACAAACAAATTTTAATTAATGCAGTAAGCCATATTAAAAGGATAAAACTTCCATGGTGATCTGAGTACATGCAGAAAACTCAGTTGACAAATCCAACACCCATTCATGATGAAAACTCTGTGTAAACAAAGAAAACTATCTCCACTTGATAAAGAGTCTACAGCTGTTATCATAGTTATTGATGAAAGACTGAATGCTTTTCCACTCAGATTAGTAACAAGGCAAGGATTTCTATTCTTACTTCTATGACTCAATATATTAAAAAGATTATAGTCAGTGCAATAAAGGCAAGAAAAAGATATTATAGACATACAGGTTGAAAAAGTAAAAGTAAACTTTTTTTTGCTGGTCTTGTATCTTGTTTGTGGAAACTCCAATGAACCTACCAGAATAAGCGAGTTTAGCAGAGCTAAAGATTAATATATAAAAATCTAGTGTATTTCTTATATTAGTAATGAACAATTAGAAAACAAAATCAAGGAAACAATTTCATTCCCAATACCATAAAAAACACTCACAATAAATTTGGAAAGTGGAAGACCTGTACTCTAGAAACAGAGAACTTGAAGAGATTTTCTTAAAGCTTATTGAAATTAAAAAGTATCTAGGGATGCTTGGATCCTGGCTCGGCAGGATCTCCCTCTGCACCCCCCAACACTCATGCTCCCTCTCTCTCATACAGTGTCTCTCTCTCTCTCTCTTAAATAAATAAAATCTTTAAAAATAAACAAATAAATAATATCTAAAAAAATGAAAAAATATACAGTTTTCATAGATTGAAGGATTTTACTGCTGCTAAGATTGCATGTGTCCTCAAATTGATACACAGATTCAATGCAACTGCCATCAAAATACCAGCATGGTTTTCTGTAGAAATTGACAAGCTGATTCTAAAATTATATGGAAATGCAAAGAACTTAAATTGCTCAAAGCAATTTTGAGAAAGAACAAAATTGGTGGAATGGATGAATCTGACTTAAAGACTTACTATAAAGCTATGCTAATCACAACAGTGTGGTATTAGTATAAAAAGACATTAATAGAATGGAACAACAGAGTCCAAAAATATACCCATACATCTATACATTTATGGTTACTTAATTTTCAATAAAGTTGCCAAAGCAATTCAGTGAGATCAAAAGACAATGTTTTCAATCAATCGGGCTAGAGTAAATGGATGCCATATGCAAAAGCAAGCCAGCAAGCAAAGGAACTTATTGGACCTTTACCTTACATTATACACAAAAAGCACTTCAATATCAATCTCAGATCTAAATGTAAGAGCTAGAATTACTATGTTTCCAGAAGAAAATAAGGGAAAAAAATCTTTGTGACCTCAATGGAGTTAGGCAAAGATTTCTTAGCTCTACCACCAACACCAAAAGCACTATAATAATATTTTAAAAATTGGATAAACTGGATTACTGGGAAAACACCATAAAGAAGATAAAAAGATAAGCCATAGACTGGGAGAAAATATTTGCAAACCATCTATCTGATAAAAATATTTGTATCCAAATGACCTTAAGAATTCTTATGGCTCATTAACAAGAAGACAAACAATACAACTGTGCAATGGGCAAAGCATTTGAACCAACACTTCACTAAAAGAAGACATACGAGTAGCTGATCGGTGCAGGAAAAGTTGGCTCACATCGGTCGTTATTGGGGTCATGCAAGTTAAAGCACGTCAGATGCTGCACATCCAGGGGAATGGCTATACTGAAAAAAGACTTAAAAAAATAACAGACATCGATGTGCAGCTGGAGAAACGGAAACCCTTATTCACCGTAGGTGGGAATTCAAAACGTTGCAGTCACTTTTGGAAAATAGTGTGGCAGTTTCTTAAAAAGTTAAACATATTCTTACTGTGACTAAGAAAGTTTACTTCCTAGTTATCTACCCATGAAAAATTAAAACATGTGTCCACACAGATTTTTATGTGGATTTTTATAGCGGCTCTCCTCATAATAGCTCCAAACTGGAAACAGTCCAAAAGTCTGTCAACCAGTAAATGGGTCAACAAAACGTGGCATGTCCATACTGTGAAAATTTACCTCCAAAGGAGAGAGAACCAGCTATGGATACAGCACCACACAGACGAACCTTGAAGACCTTTCTTAAGCAAAAGAAGGAAGACACAAAGGATTACTTATTGTTTGATTCTGTTTATATGAAACTTCTATTAGCAGCAGAACTACAGAAACAGAAAACAGGCATTTAGCGACTTTTTCTCATCACTAACTGCACAGTGATGATGGCTGCAGAAATTATTAATTTATTAAGAATCTTCAGAGTAGACACTTACATTGGGGGCTTACGATACGTTATCTAAAGTATACCCAGAATGAAAGTGGGTATAAAAAAAATCCACTCTTAAAAGTGGGAGGAGGAAAAACAAAACAAAACAAAACAAAACACCCTTTCTGAAGACAAGAGAGATAGAAGGAATCCCCCATTAAAAACTCTTGAAAAAGTCCTAATAGGGGCACCTGGGTGCCTCTGCCTTCAGTTCAGCTCATGATCCCAGTGTCCTGGGATCAAGCCTCGCATCGGGCTCTCTGATCAGCAGGGAGCCTGCTTCCTCCTCTCTCTCTCTGCCTACTTGTGATCTCTGTCTGTCAAATAAATAAATAAATAATCTTTAAAAATTTTTTAAAAAAGAAAAGTCCTAATAGCTGAACTTCTGACAGGATGTAGTCAAACAATTAAATATGGCCAAATAGGAGGGAAGGGCAGAGACAATAGAAGACAAGGTTAAGGTAGAAAGGAAATTACCCAGAGCATGACGTCACAAAGGACTGTCCCAGCTACCTACAGATGACAGCAAGGAATCATTCTGTTCATCCCGAGAGAGGAAACTTAAAGAGAAACAACATGACGCCTTCAAGTAAATTTGAGAAAATTCTCAGCAGTTTTAAAATGATCATCACACGTTTGCGAAAACCAATTCTTTTTTTAAGATTTATTTTAGAGCAAGGATGCTTGCAAGTGGGGGTGGGGGGGGTCAGAGGGAAAGAGAGTCTTAAACAGACTCTGCACTCGGTGTAGAGCCCCATGTGGAGCCCCACACGAGGCTGGATCCCACAACCTGAGATCATGATGTGAGCTGAAATCAAGAGTCAGACGCTTCACTGACTGAGCCACCAAGGCGCCCCATGAGAAACAATTCTTAAAGGACCTGAGCTGGAAGAGAAAAAGCACCTAAGCATTAGCGTGACGGGTGAAAAGCCAGAATGAGTCACTGAGACAAAGAAAGACTGGTGCGGCTTGGACCATCCCTCCTCTCTTAGCATGGTTACCGGGGAGAAAGAGCCTCCCCTTGCTCTGTGATGAACATGTTGCATGCACTAGGGCAAACTACTTAGCCTTACTCTGCTTTGGTTTCC
The DNA here is from genome assembly GCF_022355385.1 of Mustela nigripes. Taxonomy (NCBI): domain Eukaryota; kingdom Metazoa; phylum Chordata; class Mammalia; order Carnivora; family Mustelidae; genus Mustela; species Mustela nigripes. The sequence continues at coordinate 19,875,758 of NC_081561.1, read as the reverse complement.
TGGGCTAGTGGAAGTTAGTGCACATACTGACTGCTCCCAACGGCGCCTGCCACATGGCTATGTATGATACACTTTAGCTATTATTGGTGTAACCCTGTCAAAGAAGTACCTGCCACCTCTTTTACAATACTAAGTGCCAGGGGATGTGTTAGCAACATACATGTTCTTTACTACAACCTCCCAGTACAGGAGACTCTATTTCCATCTCTCCAAGACATAGGGAAAGTCCCATTAGGGAAACCAGAGGGAGAGGTCAATTGCCACTGGTTGCAGAATCAGGAAATGATAAGGCAGCCTTATCTCTACCCACGTTACTGAAGCGCTTGCAGAACTGAGGTCCTATAAGGATGGGCTGATCCTAAATTTACAGTAAAAATATTCTGTAGTAACAATATTTGCAGAGCAACTTACTGTAGTAAGAACAACTTGCCTGTATCGTTGGAACTGCATTTTAAAGAGAGGGTAATTGTGGTCTCAAAAGGTTAAATGATTACCAAAGGTCACCAAAGCTATTGCTAGAGGGATCCATAATTCAAACCCAAACCTTTCCACCTGGTCGGGGCTCTTTCTGCAACTCTACCCTGGTGAATACAGAGGCATTTAAAGCCTAAATGGTTATGTGCTAAATTTATTCTTTATAAGACAGTTTCTTGTTTTTATCATTATCGTCACTCATCAAGACACAGGCAGATGAAATTATCCCTATTTCCAGACGGCTCAGAGAGAGGAAGCAGCAAGAAAGAGTATCAGTAGAAAGAAACGAGATTTTAAATCCAGACCGATCTGAGCCCCCAGCTTCTAGCCAGGTATCACAAGTTATGTTACTGTTCAGGGCCTCAGGTCCCTCTCTTCGACATGACGGGGATAACAACACATCCTTCCCGGACTGCGGTGAGATCAAGTGGAAGGCTGAATAGAAAGCATTCACAATAGCAGCTGGGACACAGGCACTTCATAGATGCCAACGTGCTCTTGTGTGCCTTAAGGGACTAGTGGAAGTGAGAAACACCGCCACACCACAGACCTTGACCCTGGACTACGTCACCTTCTACCAAGTCCTGTGGCCTGTATCCCTCTCACGTTTCTTCCACGTTTTGTGCTGTGGGTAAGTACTAGGAGAAAACTATATAAGGACTATATGGTCAGCACATGAGACACAAACGAATGGCTATCACATGACACGATCAGTTTGATGTTCTCTATCACGGAAAAAAAATCAGAAGACACCAACATTTGGTGAACTGACTTATGTGTTAAGTATAAAAAAAATCCCCAAATGCGCTAGATATGAATAATATTCTGGCTGTAGTGCAACCTCACAAAATTCCTAAAATATCTAACGAAGGAATTATACTAGTACTTAGTTTGCTTCTGGAATTTTAATCATATTAAAACCACACAAACGAAGATGGGTTAACACTAGTTGAAAATGTAAAGCTCACTAAATATAAATAAATAAAATAAAAGTAGCTCAGTAAGTTTTTACTTACCTTAATTGGCGTAGTCAGGAGTTCTGTATATAGTTTTCTCCTTGGTGAAGTCTGCTCAAATGAACAGATATCTGTCTACCTGTGCACCCATTTGTCTGTCCCATCTGTCCATCCATCTGTCTCTCCATCTACCCATTCACCCATTTAGTTCTCTCTCTATGGTATTTGCCATTTAAGGACCTGGAATTACTCTCTTACTGGAAACTCGTGAGGGGGTGGTGTGGATCTACTGTGTGCATTTCAGGCAGGCACGCTTATAATGATAAGAGTTTAAAGAAACACAAATGAAATGCCAATGCCAGTACAGTCCTGTCTTTATGTCATTCCAGGGTTTCTTCTCTTGGAGTCTGTGGACTCCTTAAAATTGCATGCAGAAAAGAAGGAAAAAAAAAAAAAAAGAATCACAAGCAAAATTGTATGTAGATATTCCAGGGGGAAGGGACTATACATTTCTTCTGATTCTTAACGTCTTCTGTGACCCAAATATGATCAGGAGATAACCTTGGTGAGTGCTTCTGGATCCACCGAAAAGTATTAGGGGAAAAAAAGAATAGGTAACCTTTGACCTAATGACGGTATGCATTAGACTTTTTTTTTTTTCCAGACAGAAAAGGTTCATCTGACTAATCTGAGTGAAATCACCCTCTTTGCAGTGGTAGATTGAGTATCACCTGGAAGTTGACTCACATATTGCTGTTTTGTTTTGTATGCAAATAAAAAAAGGTCAGGATGTTGTCAATTTCAAAAAGCTCAACCTCACAGAAAGTCCGTATACAAACCGGGTCCCACTCTGTCGGTTACTGTATTACTTTGGACATGATGAAACCTGGTGTTACTCCTGCCATCTCTTAGCCTCGTACTCGTATAATTCTTTGTGGTGTAACTGGGGATCTATGTCCAGAAAGTACATTTGGTTCCTTTGGCAGTTGTGGCCCCTTTTAAAGCCTTGAGAAAGGAGGCATAATAGGAGGTCAGAGGCTAGGAGCACGGATAAGCTTCAATGTCTCTGAAAGTGGTCCCTCGCTGCTGGGGAGGCAGTAAGCCCTGGGTCGGTGCTCCCGGGTTCCAGGAACATAGACTCCATTCCCCTGCCTCTCCGGGCAGTGACTGCTTTCAGTGCTTAGTCCTGTCTGGTTCTCTGTACTTTCCCAATCTTCTAACTTCTGTGCTGTAAATGTCCTGCAGTAAATATCCTCTGGGAGATATACCTGGCATAGTTTATCTTCCTGAATGGACCTAGACCAAAAACATCAAATTCAACAATGCCCATATTCTGTGACCTTGATGAAGTGACATTGACACAGACCACATTGTCTTGGGATAAAGCAACTGACTGGAAATAAACGGTAAGAAGATGGTTAGTAAAACCTCAATGCTGTTTGTTTGTTAACTGAATAAAAAGAAGATAAATGTATTCCTGTAAATGAGTATCTATGATCTTCAAACCAGAACACACAGAATGTGTGACCTTTAGAGTGAAACTTACATCTATTTGGCTGAAGAAACTGTTTTCAAATATTAGCCAAAATCTATAGATAATTCACATATTAATTATAAGTGATATTTATAATCAAGGAGAGACTTTTAATGACTCTCACTGAGAAAAATGTAGTAGCAATTAGATTTAAAAAAAAATCATTACCTCTCTTCAAAAGTAATAAAACTACTTTAAATATGCTGAAAAAAAAAATCCAGATGGCTTATTTTGTTTAAATGTGGCACACTTCTAGTTTTTGGAATAAAAAAAGGTAGTATGTCTAAGATAGGAAAAGGAAAAAGTATATGAATAAAAGGACAAATGACTTGCTAAGGCTCTGCTTATTCTCTGGCTATTCTGAGAAATCAGAATTTAAAATGGTAAAAAATAAATTATTAAATACCAGTGGTTAAAAAGTGATCAAGTATGTGGGAAAGTGCTTCTGAAACTCGGAAAGAAAAAAGACCATCACAAAGGCCAGAAAAAGGGAGAGGGGGCCACACAGATGCACGTGACTCCAAAGAATTTCGTGTCACCCATTCCATTAGTAAAGCCAGCATCAATCATGAATATACAGTTGGGCTTCCAGTGAAAAACAACTGAGCCATCACTATCAACTAAAAATTAAATAAATACTGTGTAAAGTAAGTATTTTATGCTGTAACACTACACTTGCATTCCACAGCAAATATTTTGGAATAAGCACAGAGCCTGACATAAGACCAAAGATACTGCTTTAAAAAGTGTAAGTAAGCATACTGGATAATATTGTTATAATATTTAAAAGGAACCATATTAAATCTCAAAGAATTTTTACACATCTGTTATTAAAATCATTTTATGATATTGCTGGTGGAAGTGAAGGTATTTACTATCTATGGTACTGTTAACACAATTTTTATATGAGTTTTTCTGTTCCTATGGTAACATGAATTATAAGGTTCAATGAAGCCAGATTCAGTAATGTGTATTTTTCTGTTATTCAAGGTGAAAAGGAAATGAAACATTTCCAACATTCATAAACTGAAGCAAATGTCTGAATTCCATTTAGAGATAAGATGATAATTACTAAAGTAATTAGAATTCTTCCTGGATGGAATTATTTTGCACACAGTGGAAATTTAGATTTGGGAATGAAAGCAGGGACTAGAGTATATTCAGCATCAGTAATTAATTACAACCAAAACCAATATGGTATTCTGATACCTTGGAACAGACTATACCTTCTTCTGTCTGCTTCTCATGACAATGCGAAAGAAAACTGGCCCCCCCACCCCCATCCCTTAAGTCAGAAAGATAACATGGGTGAAATCATTTTATTCAAGAGAAAATCCAATTACAGAAATAATCAACTTTTCCTTCTTGCTTTATTTTTTTTTTCATATTTGAAAGGGCATTCGCATTAGCAGAACCAATTAAACGAATATCAGGACAGGGCAAAAACCATAAAGTTAGGTAAGTTTCTTAAATCTTTTAAAATTAAACTTTGAAAAAAAAAAAAACACTTATTGAAATTTTAGAGACTCAAACCCAGATCATAGTACTCCTTAATAGGAAAGCGTGACTGGAAGGTGGCTAAACGTCAGGTCTTGGGAAGAATAATTTCTAAAATTATATGGTCATAATGTAGTTGCCTCTAATACCCAGTCCACTATAAATAAGAAATCAGGTAAATTTTTGCTTTTAACAAAAGTGTTGTCATCATCAAGAAATGGTACTCAGAGATACTACATTTCAAGTTTTCTGCATCCTAAAATGCAATTTGTATAGCAGCATCATAAATAACAATAAAAATAATAGAGAGCGTGAGCGAGTGAGCATGGGACAGAAGGCATCAAATCAAAACACAGTACAGCATGATTTACAATTATATTCTTTACTCCTTATTAGTTAAACTCTCATTTTGTTTGGTTTAAATTCAGTCTATCCTAAGTATCATTATCAAGAGTTGACAAACTGGCTCAAGGATCAAATTCAGCCACTGCCTGTTTCTGTAAATAAAGTTTTATTAGAATACAGCCACACCCACTCATTTACATGTTGTCTAACGCTGCTTTGGCTACAGGAGCAGAACTGAGTAATTGTGACAGCTGCAACTGAAACCACGTGATTCGCAAAGCTGAAACTATTTATTGTCTGCAGAGACTGCAGCCAACCAGGCCCATGACTCTGATTTTTATTAAGTACTCCCAGGGCTGCTCCAGGGTGAGTCTGAGGGGACAGTGGGAGCATATGATGCTCCCCAAAATACAGCCGCAGGCAACACTTTCCACTATCACCAAATGCATACCGATACAGTTCAAATCAGTACTTCCTCCCCGAGCGATCCTGGTCCATCACCCAGGAGCACTTACCCACACAAGTCATAGCTGGAGCCTACCTCGCAGATGAAGTCTTCCCTGATTTTCTCTCCGCATCTCAGTGCAGTCACACTCCTTCCTATATACCTAGGATGAGCCTGTTATGATCTGCCTGGTACCTTTCACATCTGTATCCTTGTCTTATGCCTCCAAGTAAACCATAAGCGTCTGTTGGTCAAGGATGGGGTCATGTTCATGTTCTTATACTCTGCAGGAATGAGGCAGCACACAGAACTCATGGTGACCAATGGCTTCAAGGTGACGGGGAGGGAGAACAGGGCAAAAAGACAGCGAGATGAATGAATAAACTCAACGAGGCAAAAGGCTATACTCATACCTATTACTGATTACTTCCCATTTTCTCTCACATCAGTCTTGATATTCTACTTACAGACCTAAAGGTGAGTTTCTAGCCTTCATTCATCTGGCAGTGGAAGAGAAGAAGCAATTCGGAAGGCGTTTTAAATGGCAGCCTTCTCCTTGGGATAAAGGCTAGCCAGCTGCCGCTTCCAGACTACCTGCTGGAACTGGCCTGCCCTGCTTACGATGAAGGCATTTTTCTCAAACGAGTGTGTGTGTGTGTGTGTGTGTGTGTGTGTGTGTGTGTGTGTATTAGTTAACTAATCGTTGTTTCACCTTAAATTTCTAGCTCTAGAAATAACTAAAATACTGACAGGGATTCAATGCTTATTTTAAATAACCTGAGTTTACTTGCAACTTTAGGTTTTAAATTGTGCAGAAAGGGGTACATGCTGGAAACCCAGAAGCTGAAGACCTATGAGACTTGGAAGAGGTGTCTTCATTCTGATTCTACATCCCCGCTGCTCTCCTGTTTCTGGCGAGCATTATTCAAACATCGTTTCTTGGCTAGATGACATGGTCTTGGCCAAGTTCTGGGCAGGCAAGATCCACGAGGCTGCCGAGGCTGCCGTGGCAGAGAAACAGCAGGCGGTCACAGTCCTTTCCTTGTGAAATGCACAGGAAATGTGTCTGGTCATGAGACACTGCAGCTTTCATTCAAAGGACCTGTCCTTATCTGTGACACAGCCTGCTGGACCCCCAACTGGATGAAATCTCCACCTCTGAAAGGGCACTTCCAGTCTCACGCCACGCCTGGCTAGCCGGCTAGTGGCAGTTGCTCCTCGTCCGGCCCAGCCACGCAGCCACGCAGCCCTGCCCAAGGCATGCTGCCCCAGTCCCGAACACAGCCTGAGGCTCTTCGTGATTGTGCGTAACCCAACAACTCAGTTCAACTGAGTTCAACTCAGTTCTCAGCTGCCGTGACAGCTCTCAGGGTCAGCCCGCCTCTTACGACCCCCAGATCAGCAGCACTGGGACACTGGGCATCGCTGTGATGCTGGCGGTAGCTGATCCTAAACCAAGGATTTAGGTTTGAACCAAGAAATGGTTCAAACACCCAAGAACAAAGCCACTACCTTAGGGACCATCAGGACACTGCAACAATCACCAAAGTCACCGTTTAGAGAACAAAACATCCACAAACTATGCACACATGAACGAGCTCAGTATTAGGTTGAAATGGCAGCATTTCTGACACCAGCCTCTCTGACTCATACCGAACACATTGCCAGGCACTCATATAAGTGTTTTTCATCATATCGACTCGTTCAATCCTCGAGGCAGCTCATGAGATAGGTAATATATCCCCCATTTTATAGACGTGGCAATGGGAGCACAAAGTAGCTGTTTTCAGAGGCTGTGATCTTGAAAGATGAACTTCCTCCCACTGATGCTGGGCAGTAGAATATGAAAAGTGCCAGATTTTATTCCAATAAGGCCTCCGTTCTTAGAAATGGTACCTGGTGTCTTCATAGAGTGTCCTCATAGAGTAAGTCATCTGAGACTCTCATCTAGAAGCGAGAGGGCGAGCAGATGATCTCATAGCTACTTGCCCACAAAAACACCCACTTAGCATGATCTTCTCGGTCATTTCTCAGTTATTCAGTTACTGATCCTATGTTAAAAAGGTACTCATATACTTATCCTTTTAGCCAGTGAGAAGAAACATAGAAAAACCCTTACCAGATCTCTTATCTGTGCCTCCAGTAGCCAACGAAAAGATTCATACAGCTCAGATTTTTATCACTTTTTCAGTGGTACCAAAAATGAGCAAAGGAGACGGGGCCCCATGAGACTGAGAAACATTAATAGACATAAGTAGCCTTTGGCTCCGACAGGCAGCGAGGAAACAAGAAATCCTGTTAATTTTTAACACTTCATGCTGTGTCCCAAGCCGTGCGGGGTCTAGAAAGTCGTCCTGATGACATCACCTTTGGCAAGAGAATCTGAGGGATATTGAGACAACCACAGTGGGGTTTGACACCAAGTCCTGGGAGGTTCCGAGCCTGGCATGGAAGTCGAAGGATCTCCATCTTCCATATCATTCGGACCCAACCAATGCCTACAAAGACCCATGAAGGGTCACATGCTGATACTCCTTTTCTGCTACAACACGGACATCGAAACAACCTTCTTAGAAGGAAGGAGGGATATGTTTACTTTGCAGAGGTTCTGGGAGACGGAAGTATTGGCACAGAGAAATCAGGCTCTGAATACTGACTCCGGCCTCTCGAACCTGCTAAACTGAATCGTTCTCAGGAAAGACAGCCTGTGCCAAAGATGTTGGTGCAATGCTGTCCAAGAGACCAGTACAGGAGAAAAGTTTTGTCCGTGATGCTGCCTAGGAGGGGCCATTGTGGGAAGGTGTGCTAGACGGAAGCCTGATTTAAAGACGACCTGAATTCAATCCAATGAACACAAAGAGCACACCCACAAGTAAAGGGCCAAGAAAATAACAGCACAGCCCACTAGTGGGCTAAGCACCATTCCCAGCCACCACTAGAGGTGAATGATGATGGGCTGACAGTGTCAAGCTCAAAACAACACAAGGTTATGAGAAAGGATGGGCGGTGGAATACATGGATTATGACCTTTAAAGAAGGTGAAATTAGGGACCGCACGGGGGTGGGGTGAGGGCCAGGGAGGAGGCAGGAGCCACAGGGAAAAAAATGTAGAGGTCTGAGAGCATGGCCAGGCATACAGAGCCTGGACTGTCAACTCCTAACACGAAGTCTGCTGAGATGAACCGAAACGAAGTGTGGTATCGTTAGAATTTATATTCCATGTCAATCTATGTACATGGCTCCGATTACAGAAAACAGCTTCTTTAGCAAACGGCTTTAAGAAAATCAATTTCTGATCAAAACAGTAAATGAAGAGACCCCAGGTGGTAAGAGACAGCCAATGACTCTCTCATCACAGCTAAGTGTCCAAGACGCAGGTTGCCTGCACGGAGCCCTCTCCCCCTCAAGACAGAGTCACATTCTCCCAGACCCTGAATAAGAATCGTTTTTGGTTACATGATGATATTTTTATAAAATGTGCACATAAACGAGCTGACTGTAACAGAAAATCATGTGAGAATGACACTGAGAGGAAAACGCATGCACTGGCATTAAAATGGGGGGGGGGCGGGCAGAGTGATTCCTAGAGATATGGGGGCACAGGGACACGCGGTAAGAACATTCAGACACGGGACACTCTGAAATGAATCCAAAACGCTTTACGGAAGGAAGGAAGGGAGAGAGGAAGGTCTTAGAGTATTTCCACTTGGGAGTATCTCTCAGAACGGTAAATGGGATGACTAAAGAGCCATTATCACACATATTTGGGCAGCTGAAAAGGACATTCTGTGTTTGTGGAGTTTATCTCTCTAGTGAAATCTTTTTTTTTTTTTTTTTTTAAGATTTTATTTATTTGAGAGAGAGAGAGAGCATTAGAAGGGGGTAGAAGAGGCAGAGGGAGAAGCAGGCCCCCCACTGGGCAAGGAGCCCGATATGGGACTTGATCCTGGGACCCTGGGATCAGGACCTGAGCCAAAGTCAGATGCTTATCAGCCTGAGCCACCCAGGTGCCCCAACATTATTATTATTTTTTTTTTTTTAGTGTTGGCAGAGGAGTCCCTCTGGGTTTTGATGGCTTCTCAAGGAAAATTCAATTCCATCAATGGCATCAATTAAGTTGACAATAAATGTGACAGTCAGCTTAACCAGTATCACAGAAGGAGGCCCTTCTCCGACTGAGCCCTGTGCTCCACAGAGACAGGGAGGTGCTGTCCGTGCCTTGGCGGATCGCAGTCAGGTGCAGCCCAGAGAAGCAGTAGCAGTGATATGAGTAGCTCCGGACAACGTCTACACTGCATTCTGAGTCAGGTACTGCTTTGAGTGCTCTCCCTCTGTTAACGCATCTAATCCCTCAGCAATCCTACACGGTAGGTGCTGATACCATCGCGATTTTACAGAAAGGAAACCGAAGCTCAGTAAAGGTGTGTGACCCCAGGGACATGAAGTGAGGAAAGGGCAGAACCATGATGTGCATCACAGGCATCTGGGTTTCAAGGTCCAAGCTTTGCCCACATGGCCGCACTCTATTTGGGGGCAAATACCGTAATGGTGGGGATAGAGCAGGATGGGCAGGACATAAACTCAGCGTTAAAAGAAAAGCAAGACGACCAAGCTGGAAGAAACGTTGAGAAGGAGGCCTTAGTATAACTTAAAATGGATTAAGACTTGAGGCTTGGACTGAATTTTCCCTGGTAGTGAAAAACCTTCAAGGGATAAAAATAGTGTCAAAGACAGAAACAAACAAACAAAAATAGGAGGAGGGAAAAGACTTGCACTGAAAAGCACATTCCATTCTAGGTGACTAGTCCCTTATTTAAAGTTGGAACTGCTATCCATGCAACTGATTCTATTAAAATCGATTTCACTGATGAACATGAAACAATACGCAAATGTGTCTCTGCACATTGACTATCAGAATGTGATGCTTACAATTCTATGTGCTACTAACCACAAAAAGGATAACCCGGAGATACATTAAACATTAAGACCCTATCAGTCAAAAGTTTAAATGCTACAAAAGTCTTTATCAAATTATGCAATGGGCGAGTCAAATATCAGAGGTGTTATATGTTGTACCTTATAGTATTTTAAAGCAAAAAATCTGAAATGCTAAGAAAAACATAATTTTCAGAGTTACAGTGAAAAAACCCAAGATAGAAAGGTAATTTGATGCAAAACCTGCATTTTGTGAAATTGGAAATTCAGTTTAAAGGAGTTACATGATTTTAAGCCTGAGTTTTTATTCAAGCCTTCTGTTTCGATTACTTTTTACAAATTTAAATCTGCTGATGATGTGCATATTTCCAATAAATACAACAGCATGAGACTCCATACTAGCAGGACACCTGCTAACATCTTTTATTCATGTACGTGTTCTCGGTGCAAAGCAATTATATTATTTCAAATATTTTAAAATGTTTTCTATCACTGACTAACATAACTGCAGGTCCCCTCACAAATCATCACTTTCCGTTTGCACCCCCTCTGTCTAAATCTTGGAGAAAAAGACTTATTTGCGGTGTTGTTTGCAGGAGTCCATAATAGCTCACAAGTGATCTCAGTCTGGTTTCCTTGCATCTGATTGTGGATGTGAGAATACAGCATTTATCAAATGTAAGAAAAAGGCATGCATATATAGATTTTGTTTCTTATCCTTGACCCAGCTCTCTGGAAATGGTGCCCAGCGTCATGAATTCGGGAGAAAGCAGTAAGCGTTAAAAGCTAGTTATTGTAAGTCCGAACACTGGGCGATTGTCACTCGTCTCCCAACAAGGACTCCTCATTACAAGGGCAACCGATGGTCTTGTCAGCTTCCCATGTGCAGGTGTGGGCAGAAAGGTACATGGCAGGTGGGGGGGTTGCTTCAAAGAGTGGGGAGGGGGGCACGAGGCGTTTTTGTCATCTTTTTCTACATTTGTGCAAATGACAAATCATTTAAGTATAGCTCCTAATTGAAAACAGTAAATCTGAAGGGCGATGAATATGAATTTTAGTCACTTCATTATGGATCTATCACGCCATTCATTCTTAGTACATGTATTTTGAGGGGGAAAGGTTAGCTTTGAACGTGAGTAAAGAAATCTTATTTTAGGCACTGAAATAATGACCCCAGTGTATGGAAATAATTTTTGATACATTTGAAGCTATTCATTGACATATTTCTCAAGTGAATGGAGATTTTTAGTGAAGCTACGCTGTCTTTTAAAATCCATTATCTCTATGACTTACAAAGTATTAACTGTAGCTAGTAGCTCATTGTTAATGCTTATTATTTGCCCCATCTCTTTCTCATTGAATTTTCTCAACACTGGTGACTACTCAACACGAAGATATTTTTAATCTCAGTTTGAATGAGAGACTCTCATTTGAAAGAAATTAGTCTTACACGATGCTTTATCACATAAGGGGCAGAGGACTTCAGACCATTATTGTTTTATGACTAAAAAATGAGTGACTTAAGACAAAAAGCTCAACATCCTTAAACTTCATTTCTATTCATTCTCTAATAAATACCATCTGTTGTGTACTTTAGGGATATAATACCCGTCAAAAACTCCATCGTATTATGAGAACCGGCACCAAGTTGATCTGAAATGCATATTTGAACAGATGTGTTTAAATTACATCTCCGTCTATCCACATGCATAAATTCAGAGCAAGCGTGTGTTGATTTAAAATGCATAAAAAAAGGGATTTGGAGATGCATCAAAAGTGAACAGCATCTCAATGGATCAAGGCTCACATTACGAAAGGTCATTACTAAAAATAAAGTTTGCATTTATTAAGGGTCGCACCAGGGGGCTGTTCATGGGAACCGACTTAATGTTTGCTGCACAAAATCAGTCACTGAAACTAATTTTTTATAACTCTTCCATGTAAAACATTAAAACGGTCATGCATGGACAGAAAAAATGCAAAAGTAGACATCAAAATAGAGAAAATTATATGGCACGTCTACTGACTGACATTGGTTTACATGGCTAAGTCCCTCCAATGTTTCAACCAGACTTTGCATTTCTCTAAGGAAAAACATCTGAGCGATTTCTGTAGGCATAATACTGTTCCGATCCCAATTTTTACAGGTATGCTTTCAGAAATTGTGGTTAATTAAATCCTTTTGGAATTATGAAGTCCATCCATGTTTACCAAGAAATTAAACACAGAGGAACACAAGTGTGAAGGGCCAGATCTTAAATGTTTTCTGTATTCCACCAGGTGCTAATTTCTACGCTGGCTTTTCGAAAGCCATCAATATCAAGCTTCACAGAGAGCTGCTGAGAGGGGCCCGTGCTCCACAAGGTGGTCAGTATAACAGTAGAAGAGAGTTACTGAGTGGAATCCCCAGTTGTCAATATCACCAACAAACAGCAAACTGACTGATAATTATTTCACGCGGCAGCTTCCTCAATGAGGAAGTCGAATGGGAGAAGAAACGTGTAACACGCCTTTGGGAATATTCCTTCTCAGGTAGGACTACTGCCCAAACCAGTGCTCAGGATACTAGAGAATTAAGACTTCCTTGATTTGTAGATGAGGGAAGTAAGGATTACATCTAAAACCAACAGAAGAGAAAAGCTTTACATACTGGCCATCTTTCAAACAAACCCTTATGATGCTACAATACCGGAGGACAGTTTAAGGGGGAAAAAAAAAAAAAGGAATGACCATTTTGAAAGGAATTTCAGGTCTGTACAAAAGCATCTCTGAAATGCAAAAGGAAATCAGCTTTTTCAGAGTGCCTCTTAAAGGTGTGGATGCACAGTTCTTCCTGAGAGATTCAGAAAAGTCTCTGAAGCCTGAGTCAGTACACCAAGGGATAGAAATGAAAGTGAGCATGGCTGGTAAGAAGTGCAGTGTATCATTGTGAAAAAAAAAAAAAAAAATTCTTTTTCCTTTTTATTAAACTCCAAATGTCTTTTAGGTTATAATTTGTGCTAATTCTTCCATTGTTCCCCCACAGCCTCCCCACCCCAGCCAGCCATGTGTGCTCTGTGCCCTGCTTCGAGCCCCAGAGGCTGACCTGATAGGGAACCTCACGCAGGCTCCACATCTCACATGGTATAGGCCAGCCCCGTGGAACTTCCAGTCCCTTCTCTGAAGACCCAGTGCCCTCTAGCCTGTAGTCATCGACACCTACAACATTCTCCCCAGTGCCCCTCCACACCTGCTGGGCAGAGCTACCTCCCACTCACCACTGATGCTTCTACTTAAAGGGAGTACTTCCTCTAGGAAGGACTCTCTGAGCGCAGGCTCTATGTAAAGCCCTTTCTGAGCTCCCAAACACTGGATTTCCCAATATGCTATTAGAATTGCTGGTTGTTTCTAAGGTTTCTCCACTGGACCGTGGAATTCCTGGAGGACAGTGGCCACATCTGTCTCAGGTGCTGTATCCCCAGGGTCCAGAGCAGTGCTTGGCATAAAGTAGGTAGTTAATAAATATTAATGAGTCAGTGAAAGACTCATCAGTCCCCTTTCAAGGAAGAGAGTCAAATCCCATAAAAAATTTTTATTGAGACCTGTCAACTTCTTAGTTGAAATAGGTGCACTTAAATGTGATACATTCAACAAAACATCCCAGGATAAACGTAAACTATGGAATAATCTTCCAGAGCAAGTGGTGAAGCAAGACAGAACCACGACAGAACAAATACACTTGGATACTTACCCAGATGTGAACATTCCCCCAGAATAAAGGCTATCTACCTGTGGCTATTAAAATGAAAATCAATTAAAAGCAATTACAAGTTAAAATTCAGTCCCTCATTTGCACTAGCCGCCTTTCAGGTGTTCAGGAACCACCTCAGGCCACCTTTGATCATATTCAACGGCACAGATACACGGCATTCCCACCACTGTAGGAAGTTCCACTGTCCTGTTCTAGAAGTTGAGATCCTATAAATAACAGCACTCAAAAACTATATATTTGAATCTTTTCTTCATTTTATAAAATGGCACTGATAGGGATCACGCTGCTGTGAGGATGAAACGAGGTATTTGAAAAGACTTAGCTTGGTGTCTGATACCTAACAGGCGATGACACGGGCTCCCCGCCTTTGCTCAGAGAACGGCATACCACGTGTTCCCCAGCTGGGCTAAAAAGAGTCGTTTTCTGTGTGTTCTGCATGAAACAGGCCATGGGGGCAGGGCCTGAGTGGAACCTCAGGCCTGTGGGGTGCTATGTCTCCCACCTCATGACTTTTCAAATGAAGTGACTCCAGACCGAACTGTTATAGACTGGGTGTCCATTTGAAATTATTATTTTTTTTTCAATAACGAACTGTGAGGTTAAACACATGAACTTAATACAAGTAAAAAAAAAAAAAACCCACAAAACAAACAAAACCCCCCAAACAACAAACCAGTGTCCCATAAGATATGTCTCTAGACTTATGAACGGCAAGCAAGTAAAACCCATCAGAACCCTGGTCCTCTGCTCTCATCAACTCCCACTACAGTGCTCTAGCCACAAAGTTGAGGACATTGGGACCAATGCCAAGAGTCAACAGAAAACCCAGGGGTGACTGGGTGGCTCAGTCGGTTGTGTGTCTGCCTTTGGCTTGGGTCAGGATCCCGGGGTCCTGGGATCGAGTGCCGCACTGGGCTCCCTGCTCAGCAGAAGCTTGCTTCTCTCTCTCCTTCCCGCTCATGCTCCCTTCTTGCTATCTCTGTCTCTCTCTCACATATATACATAAATACAATCTTAAAAAAAAAAAGAAAACAAAGCAAATGACTTTGAGCCGTAATCTCTGGCTCTGATGAATCAAGAGACATTACCAATGCTGTTGAGTTATTTGTATTTGTGCAGTCAATGCCAAAAACTGAAGTGCCCAAAAATTAGCTTCTAAGACTAATCTGCACGGAGCCACTGGAGGCAGGAGCATTGTCAGGCAAGTTGAGGAAACACTATTTCGTTACAACCTGAAGTGGAATCTGCTACGACGTGTCACAGCCAAGGCAGCTGGGACTACGTGTGGCACGCACACACACACACACACACACACACACACACAGGCTCAGACAGACTGAGCTTCTGAACCTGAAAACCTGGGACATTAATTCTGCAGGAACTCTGGGGAAATGTCTGACTTTTACATGATATGGAGCCAATAGTGTCAACAGGGAATTCTGCGCACTCTGTGGACTTAACTTTTATCGGCTTAAGGGTCTTGAAAATTAGCTTTTGTTAGAGCTGTGGTAATGTTTCACAACGAACGCGACCTAATATTACATGACAAACAATATTTTCACACAGAACTTCTACTTCAGTAAGGTCATTTTTAACAGTTAAGATGTTTAAATCACAAGCAACATTAAGGCATTTTGTATACACTCCAGGCTGTCAACACTTAAAGCGTTAAGTGTTCTGCGCAAATCTGCAGCATATTTATTTTTCTGAGCGCAACCACAGTGCCAGCATTTTCCAGGTCTCAATGCGAGTGCAAAGGAAATGTCTATATTTAAAAAGTCCATTTAACTCTGCGATTGAGGAGCTTTGACTTAACCTTATCCCTGGAAGGGACTGATCTGCTAAAAGGCAAATATCAAGAAAAGATCTAATACAATTCTTTCAATCCTTTTCAGGTGACAAATATGTTCAGTTAAAACCATGAGGAACTGAGATCATGAACTGATATCAATATTTGGCATTCCTATCTGGGTAAAAGGCATTTTCAAAAAAATACATAAAATCTCATCATAATCAACCTTCACAAGGGAACACAAACAATTGGTTTTGACAACAGGGAACATTAGACCATGAGTCTCAATAAGTGAAACGTTATCCAAATGAAGTAATTCCATTCTTCTTACCAGCAGATCTATATTTTAAATGTAAGACTACATCATTATATTTTTATCAATAAAAAATTTGCGGCAATCTGTTTTCCTTATAGATAGACGGCACCTAGATGGACAGTTTATTCTTCATTTTGGGTTTTGGTCTATGAATTTGAAAATATCACCTGGTCCTTTACCAATAAAGTTCACTGACCCCCATGCTTCTTTAATGACTCTGAACAGTTTAAAAGATATAAAAGTCAAGTTTTCCTCTCGAATATGAGTTATGCTCAAAACAAACTCTATGGCTGCTGTAATTTTTTTTAATAATAAAGAAATGCATCAGAGTATGGGTAATTCCCAGCAGGGTATGAGGCTTTACTTGGAATAATTCTATAAAGAGAATTCCAGTGGATTTTCAACAAGCCCCAGCTCCGATCGGGAGTCTCAGAATTTTGCTATTGAGAACTTTTGAGGTAATATTTAATGTTAACTAAATACGGTATGTTCCTGTGATTGCCAAAAATTGATGTTGACAGGAAGATGCTGAAATAAAATCTGTCTTGCGTCTCAAGCACAAACATCAAATGCACAAACAATAACAGAATATTTCAGCATGAAAAGTTGTTAATATACGATTTCAATTTTTTCTATTTCATTAAAATAAGCACCAGTAAAAGACATTATGTATTCACGTGTGATGTATAGACAATCCACCAAATTGAAAAATTAATAGATTAAAAGATTTAGAAAGTAATTGAGTATACAATTCACAAATAAAGTTCTTAAAATGAAATGTTGTGCCCTTGTGCCTTTTGTGTAGATAGGGAAAATGTCATACATGAATAGCTCATATTTGATTTTTGTTTATCAAGTTAAACCAAAATTGGTTATTTTAAAAACAACAACAACAAAATAATTTCCTAGGATTGGGTTATCCATTCTTTGCTTGGATGAATGAACAGTCATACTAAACTAATCCTATGTTCACATGAACAAGTCTTCCATGTGCTGAACTTGTAGGCAGTTTGTCTTGGCCTGATAACAAAACAGATGTTTTCCTTAGCGATCTCCCTAGCTTTATTAGGTAGAGACCCGCCTTGGGATCAAGCTACGTGTGTGCTTTAACAAACTGTACTCATCTCTGTAAGACCAAGCCTATCAGATTAGCTCATCCAGGGAGCTGCCTTAATTGGCCACCTATTTTAAATCAAACAGGTGTGATTCTAAACAGTTATTTTTATTTTATAAATATATTTTATTAAACATGCATCAAGGATCTAAAAACCTCCAGAGATGAGACAGTGATGGCTCCCAGGGAAAGCTGGGGAACTCGCAATTAGGAGTAGGAGCTACAGGGCCAACAAGCAGTCACTGAAGATGACACGGAAGGTGGAGACCATCTGGGAGCACCAGAATTTTGTCTGTATCCACATATTTCACTGTTGCTTGGTTTAATTTTCTGTATCATCCTCCCAGATTCTGAGAAACACATTTGCGCTTTCCCTCATAGCTGTGCTCTACATTTCATCCTTCTAGAACCCTGCTTCTACTTCATACTTATACCTTTCTCTAGCATTATCTTATTCTTCCCCACACTGCGGTTCACCTCTACTAAGGAACAATCCAACCAGCTTGTCTTGCCTGACTCCTCTCTCCTCTTTCCCTACCTGGTTCCAAATATTTTCCCTTCTTCCTTTCCCTTCCAGACTTCTGGAAAAATATTCTATCATTGCTGCTCTGTACAATTAACTTCCTGATAAATCCTCTATAACTTGGCTCCTGCCCCAACACAGTGATGAAATGATCTCATCACTGGCAAATCCATGAATGTTATTTTCTGTCCTAATTCCACTTGACCTACTTACTGTATTTGACACTATTAATCATCCTTTCTTTCATTGTTCATTTGACAAATGATGTGATGGGGTGAGCTCAGGGTCCGTGGGTTGTCAGTGTATGAATGGCATTAGGATGATAGGAAGAAGCAACTAAGAAAGATGGGACTTGCAGGAGCCTAAATGGTAAGGACGGTGTGTCGACATTTACCCTCCAAACACAGACCCTGCTGAGTGAAAGTGAGAGGTGCTGTTAATAAATATGGTAGGACAGCAGGCATAAACCAGGACGGTCCTCGGCAAACAAAGAAAAAGGTGACCCCAGATACTGGAGGAGAAAGGACTAGCTGACTCCACACCATCAGGAAACCTTGAGACATTGAACTATTCTCCAAACAGTGTTCAAAAATTATGCAAATAACGCATCAAACGAGATTAGGGCTTGGTATAAAAGCACAGGAGATAAAGGGGTTGTTCGATCGATCCCTACAGCACAGAGTGGACTCAGCCAAGGAAACAATCACTTTCACTGGGTTTCACCCACCTCCAATCCTGACCTCTACCCTCTAAGATGTATTTTTCTACCTTATCTCCTGACCAAGCTGAGTCGTCATAACCCCAGATAAGGCATCAACTAAAGCATGGTAGGCAGACTTCTAACATGGCCCCCAAATTCCCCGGCCCCTGGTGTGTGGGTAGCTTCTCCTAGTTATGTAACCAAACACTAAACTAGGTGTTGCTGGGAAAAGATCTTGCAGATGTAATTAGGACCTCAATCCACGGACCTTAAAATAAAGGAGTTTATCCTGATGGACCAGACCTAGTCAGGTACCTTTTAATAAAAACCAAGAGGTTTTTTTTGCCATTGCTGACAAAGAGGGAAATCAGAGAAAGGGCTCAGGCTGGCCTATAAGAAAGCAAATATCCACAGTATGAGCCATCTCTGGGGACTGCACAGCTGGGAACTGTGAGTGGCTTCTAAGAGCTAAGGATCGTACCCCGACGACAGACAGCAGAAACACAGAAAGCTCAGTCATTTAGCTGCAAGGAAATGAAGTCTAACCAGAACCAGTAAGGTCAAAAGAGAACCCTGAGCCCCAGAAAAGAACAGAGCCAACACCTGAATTTCAGCCTAGTGAGAGCCCGTACCAGACTTCAGATCTACAGAAACAGCAAGACAACAGATTTGTGTTATTTTAGGTCATTAAGTCTGTGGTAATCTGTTACACGGTAAGAGAAAATGAATACACAGAGAACAGAATGAGGGAAGCAGTAGACATCTACCTCCGGCAGCTTCAAAGCAAAGAGAATGTGCAGAAGGAGGACTGAAATCAACCCCCCCCCCCCCAGTTATGAGCACCCCAGTGGAGGGGAACTCGGGGGACAGGCTAAGGCCTCCTTTTCGGTGTATCTCCTTTGTACCTCAATTTTCCCCCATGTTCCCTCTATGGTTTAGTCTGCACACTGAGGAGAACCGCTGACTGGCTGTGTGGGGAAGATGAAATGCGACTAATGTCTACACAGTACTATGATACCGCCCAGCACCAAGCCAAGCCCTACATGGTAACTATTACACTTGTTGGAAACGGGGGAGGTGAGTCAGGGCCAGGAAGCATACCTACGAGGAGGTTCTTTCAATAGTCCAGACAAGGTATTTTACTGACAGAACCTGTAGGTTTTTACCTTCTTCACAGAAGCTATTCTTCTTCACAGAAGAAGGTAAAAACCCACAGGTTTTTCAGACTCCCTCCTCTCTGGGCCCACCGGCTTCTTTCGTGGACTCCCCAATTCATCCTCAGTGCCTGTGTGTAGCCCCCCTGTATTTCTTCCTCTCTGGCTCAATTTAGCACCCGAGGCCACCGATCTCCACCTCAGACTTCTGAGGCTTTGGCTGACTCTGCTCAGGCTCTTCCCCCAATGAACAGTCTTTTCCAGAACACAGTCAGCACAGAACCTGACCCTCCGATCATCTCTCTGACTGTTAGGGTTCCCTTCATTCCAGCTGAAGAGAGGAGAGACACATCCTCAGGCAGGAAGGATGTGGAAAATGGCCAGTATCTAGCCACATTCCAAGCATGGAGAGGAGGGGGATAGAGGTGGTCCTTGTTGGGAGGCCCCGTCCTGCTGCCGAGCAGGTCAGGTAAAGTCGGGGGACTGTCCCTTAGATGGGTGAAACTGATGGGCTGTGGCTATTATGAATACGGAGAAACAGTCTAAAAAAGAAAACAGACACATGGACACCCCAGAGGGCTCCACAGAGATCCAAGAATAGGACACCTTTAGTCAGGTTTAGGCCAGGCTTCCCAACGCACGTATAGCCATGGAGGTGGGGGGAGAGGGAGCTGGTAGCAGGGCCAACGCTGAGGGGTGGTAGGACTCGAAGTAAAGGGATGTCAGAGCTAATACCAGAAGACATCCCTAAAACCCAGGCCAGGTGGAAGCCAGGTGATTTGAGAATTGAGAGAAATTCACGATGGCGTTCATGATCAGGAGGAGCCATGATGAATCACGGCTGAGATTCACTGAAGAGGTACGGTTCACCGTCTGGCAGCCGGCAGTCATTGTAAATGGAGAAGACATAAAGTCATGTCCAGCAAAAGATAAAGTGTCCAGAAATAAAGCCATTTTCTCTGATAACATCTTAATTATAACCATGTATACGTCTGGCTTCATACCAGGCCGTCTCCACTTCCCTCCAAAATGAATTCCTGGAGAATGCATCATAAGTCTCCCTTTTTTCATAAGAACAATAAAACCATGGGTTGCTACCCTCCTGGTTGTGACGTGGCACTGATTATAGATAAGACCAAAAATAAATCATAAAGCAAAGACACAATAACAAACACGTATAATCAATTAGAACAGTAAAACTGTTCCAAGTTATTACAATGAAGAATTTTAGAGCAGAAGGGAACATTCAAGTTTGTGCAGCCTCTTCCTCTTAACCAAAAGATGAGACTCAAAACTACAACAACAAACTTATTTCCTATGCCCAATCAGTAAGAATCCTGTGAGGTGATACATTGTACAGAATACTTTGAACCTGTAAGGATATACAATTTACTTACAGTGAATCTACAGGACAGAAAAATGTCACCTTACTGGATGGGAGTTTTGTATTACCTAACGTTACAGTATTACCTACAAATAGCTATAATGAATCTTAACTTGCTTCTATAGTCACCACTTCAAAAAAGGAGAAGGAGTTTTTTTTCTATTAATATATAATGTATTATTTGCCCCAGGCATACAGGTCTGTGAATCATCAGTCTCACACAATTCGCAGCACTCACCACAGTACATACCCTCCCCAATGTCCATTAGCCAGCCACCCCATTCTTCTCCCCTACCCCCAGCAACCCTGTTTGTTTTGTAAGATTTAAGAGTCTCTTACGGTTTGTCTCCCTCCTGATCCCATCTTGTTTCCTTTTTTCCTTCCCTGTCCCCCATACCCCCCAGCCCTGCCTCTCAAATTCCTCATATTAGAGAGATCATATAATTGTTTCTCTGATTGACTTATTTCACACAGCATAATACCCTCTAGTTCCATCCACGTCGTCACAAATGGCAAGATTTCATTTCCTTTGATGGCTGCATAGTATTCCATTGTGTGTATATGTGTGTGAGTGTGTGTGTGTGTGCGCGAGTGTATTTACACACCACATCTTCTTTATCCATTCATCTGTCGATGGGACATCTAGGTTCTTTCCATGGTTTGGCTATTGCGGACATTGCTGCTATAAACATTCGGGTGCATGTGCCCCTTGGGGTCACTACATTTGCATCTTTAGGGTAAATACCCAGTAGTGCGATTGCAGGGTCGTAGGGTAGCTCTATGTTCAACTTTTTGAGGAACCTCCATTCTGTTTTCCAGAGTGGCTGCACCAGCTGGCATTCCCGCCAACAGTGGGGGAATTCCTTCTCCTTGAAGGAGAAGGAGAAGGAATTCTTAGCCAACTCTTTACATGACAGAAATTGGAAACAATCCAAATGTTTAACAATGAGCAAAGAAGGGAATGTAAATGTAATGATACGTTACAGAAGCTCTAGAAATGATGAATACGTACACAACAGAGAATCACGGAAATAGATATTCGGAAAAATGACGAAAGTGAATATAAATTAATAGGAGTTTTGCAGCAAATTCAGAGAACAATATAAACAGCTGAAAATTAACCTTTATTGTGTGTGTGTATATACATATATATATATATTTTTTTTTCTATAAAGCTGTTCCACGTCCATAATATAAACCAACAAGAAGCAAGCAGATAAATGAGCAAGCTGTTTCTAAAGTTTGGAATGAAGCTTTCTTGCTCTTGATGAATTTCTTTGCAGCTGGAAATAGGAGCAGGGGTTTATAAAATCATCTTACTATTTATTTATTTTGAAGAGAATGATTAGAGCACTTAAATATTCAAAGAATGCCCTAAAAACTTTCATTTCCAGGCCCTTGAGAAAATAATCCTTTGAATTCTTTTTGTTCATTTCATTGCTCACTGCCCTCCTAGTCCCTAAATAAACAAACCAAACTCTCTATGTCTCCAAATGGAAAAAGAAGTCAGAAGGGGTGGCCTGAAAGTTTCAGAGGAGGAAGAGTAAGGCCAGTCATCCACCTTTGTATTTCTTTAAAACTTACTTAAATTTAAAATAAAAAAAAAGTAAAACCAAATCAAAACAAAAAAAAAACTAAAGCAGACAAACACGACCTTAAGAAAAACTGAACTGGGCAGCGGAGGGG
>NC_081561.1:19505610-19513549 GCF_022355385.1 Mustela nigripes | reverse complement strand
TGGAAGTTGACGCACGGGTGTAAGTAGGAATATGTGAAAGAACATGGAAGTTGACGCACGGGTGTAAGTAGGAATATGTGAAAGAACATGGTAAGCTGACGCAGGGTATAAGTAGGAATATGTGAAAGAACATGGTAGTTGCAACGGCAAAAGCAGGAAGGCAAATTGTGGCCTATTCTGGAGGCAGAATCAAGAGAATTCACGGACAGACGAGAAAGGAATGGTGCAAGAAGGCATCAAGTAGGATTCCTAAGCACATGGAAGGAATCTGGGCCTGAGCCTCAGTGGTTTGTGGCGCTGTTTACTGAAATGAGGAAAGTTTAGAAAGAAACAGATGTGGGGACAAGAGAACCAACAGGGCTCTTGGGGGAAGGGGGTACACTTTTTCTGAGATCCCTATTAAATATCCAACTAGAAACACTGATTGGCTTGGTATAAAAGAAACAGAAGCTCAGGGGAGTCTTTCAGGCTGCATAAACAAATGTGAGAGTCCAAACCCTACAGAAAATACCTGAATTTACAGAAACGGATGAGCTCACCTAACAAGGAATTACAGGAGGAAAAAAAGAGGACAGAGAAAGCAGTGGAAGACAGAAAGATCTTGCAAAGAAGGGAAAAGGGTATTGGAAAGGAGCAGCACATAACGAGGATTTAAAAAAAAAAAAAAATAGAAAACATGGTGTTACAGAAATCCAGAGGAAAAAAAGTATTTGAAAAAGGAACAAACAATTAGGTTACATGTTGAAAGTTCGAGAAGGATATCTGCATCTCTGTGCCAACCCACAATCACTCAAAGGCCCTGCTTTACTAAGTAACACAGAAACCAAACACTACAAAAGGGGAGAAAGGAGGAACTGTATATGGCTGTTTGCCAATAAAGAATGCAGACTCTTTATTGTTTTGCTCCCTTACAAACATATTTTCTGGATTTCCAGATGCCAACACCGATCAGAAACACTATTGACTTAGTAACAGCTCTTCAAGAGGCGTGGAAAACTGCAGTCACATTCTTATCAACTTTAAGCTACATCCCAACCTCAAATATTAAAATTCACAGGGTAGGAATGAATGGCACATGAAATAGAAAGAAGCTAGTTTAGCATGGCTGCCATCAAGAACAACCAAGAAATGCCGAAGACCTGCCTTCTCAGGACCCCATCACCCAAAATTAAATAAATGTTCAATCATACTACCACTGGTGGAGGACTTGGTTATCAGATTAAATATCTGCAAAGAGAAAGCTAAACCTTATGGTCTGGCTCTAATCGGAGCCCTCATGTCAGGTTCTCTAGAGCACTGGAAGAGAAGCAGTTAGAGAAGAAGCAGTTAAGAAAGAAGCACTAGGCAGAGGGGTTAGAACAAACCAGCAAAGGGAGGGGCAGTCAGAAGACACCCAGCTTGGAGGCTTAAAGAGGATCCAAGAAAGATGTCTACCTTTCTGGGATGTGGCCTCCAGCACAAATAACCTGATATGCAGATGAAAATCATCTGCACATCAGTCAAATATCACCAGTGTCACAGCTGCGACACCAGGGATGGTCTGGAAAGGAACAAACTTCGGACCAGCCAGATGGAATCTGGGCACCAAGACCAGACAATTTTCAGGCATCCACTATGACAAACAGTGCTATAATGAATAGTGCGGTGCAAATACCATCTTGCACTGCTCCCAGACTACCTTTGGAATCAGGTCCCAAAAGGTGGGATTGTTGTCCTAGGATAAACTCATATGTCATCCCATTACCCTTCCAAATTCCCCTCCAAAAGAGTGTGCCACCTTGCACTTCTGTGAGCTATGCAGGAGAATGCCCACGGAGTGTGCTAGCGAACCTCTGTACTTAGGCCAATCTGCCAAGAAACTGGATCCAGGGAGGTTTTAATACGCATGTCTCTTATTATGAATGAGTTGAACATCGTTTCATGTATTTCAGGGTTATTTGCAATTTTTGTTAATGTTTTCCATTTGTTCATATCTTTTGCCCTTTTTTTTCCCTCGGGTCAAACAGTCATTTTTATCTCAAGTTTTAATTACTAATAAATACAAACACACACACACACACACACACACACACGAAATATTCTCTGTCTATGATAGATTACATTATTTTTTCCAGTTTGTCATTTTTTTATAGACTATCTTTGTATATTCTTATTTCCAGGATATCAGATTCAACAACATCTTCTCTTACTGCTTCTGGATTTTGAGTCATAATTAGCAAGTTTCCTCAATTCCCAGATTACTCAGGAGTTTGCCAATGTTTTCTCCTAATACACATGTAGATCTTTGATCTGTTAGGAATTTATAATGATAAACATTGATCTCACTCAATGTTTTAAATGCAAAATGAAATGTTTTAAAACCTTATATTCTCCTACCGCACTGGAAAATATAGAAGGTATGATATTATTTAGTGTTAGTAAAGGAACAGAGAAATTGGCAATTTTGCTGATAACAGTCTACACTCATGAAACTCTCTGGAACACCAATGTGGGAAAAGCTCTCAAAAATTTACACGTGCATCAGAATTTCTCAAAGACCTGCTTGTAGAGCTACTTGTACCACACACGTGCGTATTTACAGACACACATATATGTACACACACAAATATACACACACATACAGAGACCAATAATCAATTTTTAAAATCTCAGTGAACATTACTGACAAAGCAAAAAATCCAGAAAGTCTACATATCCGTTATATGGAAAATCTTTCAATTAATTATGAGACTGCTAAAATACTACTGAGCTGTCTAAAAAGCAAGACACACCAGTAAATGCTGATTTATAATCATCGTTGTTAAATCATCAGGTAAAAGAAACCAAAGTACAGACAGGAGATCTTGTTATTTGTTTGTTACGAGGGGAAATTCCATTCTAAGGAAAGAAAACTTCTGGAAGCATATACATGACACTGAGCTGTTTGCCCTTGGGAGCCAGATGAAGGGCAAGTTGTTCATGTACCCTTTCATATTCATTCTCTCTTCTGTCTTCAAACTTGCATGGGCATTCCTTTTATAACTGTATAAAGTGTAATCCTGAGGAGGGGCACATGAATATTTCATTTATATCCATCTGTACGGCTTGAATTTCTTAAAGTATGTATTGCTTTTGATCAAACCTTTTAATTTTTTTTAAGTTTCCTTTTCCAGAGAGCTTAGAATCAATAGTGTTCTTTCATTTTAAGGTGAGAATATAAGAAGCTATTTCCCTGCTGGGATCCATCATGAAAACAGTGACCTGATATACATTTTCTGAGAGACTTCTTTCCCCACTGCTAAAAGCTTTTGTACTCACTGAACCAAGAAAATGATGGTCATTGGCATACCACCTACTTTGAGTTTGAGAGAAAAACAAACTATTTGTTTTAATCAAAATGCATGACTTTCCGAACTATTTCTTTATATACACAAGAAAAATTGATTTTAAATCTAAAGTAATAAAAATCTGATTAGCAGTAATGACAATAGCTAGCATTATTGAGTACGTATCATGCATCCAGAAATGAGCCACACAGATCATACTCACTTTTTTCCCCTTAATCTTCCCAATTTGAGGTGGGTTCGTTTTTACTCTAATTGTAGACAGGGAATCTAAGACTTAGAAAGCAAAAGTAACTTGCCTAAAATCACACAGCAAGGGGTAGGGGGCCCAGGATTAGAACTCCAGACAAACTGACTCCAGAGACTATAAACTTAAGGAAATTAGAATGCCTCATTAGTGGCTTTTTGCCTCTTGATCAAAAATAATACAGACAATATCTAAAAACAAAATAAAGAAGTATTACATGGCCTTGAGGTTGCCTCATGATATTTCTAAGACAGCTAATCATCAGGCTTCAAAAGGAACTGTTTGGCTATTTCCAAAATTTCCAAGATCTTGAACATGTCAGCTCTTGGCCTTCTATAATCCGTGGGAGACATGCAAATAAAGAGAGAATTAATGATGAGCACAGGATCGTTACTCCAAAGCACAGGCTGACTCTCACAGCGACCAATTTCCCTGCAGGCTTGCGCATAATGGCCACATTACAGAGGAGAAGGCCATGGTTCACATCAACACTACTCAGAGCACAAGGTTTATCTTACACAACTGTTCCACTGCACAGTCACCTAGAGGGGCAGCGGGAAACGGGGAGAGGAGCCTATTCGTGGATTTAAGTAAGGCAGTTAAGCAAGCTTATGCAAAAAAAAAAAAAAATCACTAAGAACAAAATGAAGGGGGGGAATGTTGATTGTTTTAAACCCCGCAAGCATTTTGAGGGAGTCTCTTTACCACAGAAGTCTGGAAGACAAGTCGAAACAGTTTAAATGTCCATTATACTTAATCATGCCCAGAGAGTTGTATTTTTGTGATACAAATCACTGGATGCCTACTACAAACTCAGAGAATAGTATGCTTTAGTAAGAGAATTTAAAGGCACTGTTAAGGTGCACATTTAAAAATAATCTCTTAAAAGCAATAAAAGGCAAAATAAATTTCTGTAGAATGATTAATTTTTTTCCTCTTCATCCCATTCATTGTTCTCCAGAGCAACTGTGTAATGGAAAGAATGCAGTTAACTGTGTCTGCAAAATCTGTTTTACAAAAGCAATTAAAATGATCCAGGAGGGGAGCACCTGGGTGGCTCAGTCGGAGAAGCGTCTGCCTTTGGCTCCGGTCATGATCCCAGGACCTTGGGATCAAGCCCCACATCAGGCTCCTTCTCCCTCTGTCCTTCCTTTCCCCCACCCCTACCAGGCTCATGCGCTCATTTCCCCTCTCAAAAAGTAAAATAAAATAAAATAAAAGCTTTAAAAAATATCTCCATGAGATATCCTGCCTTTAGCCAGCTAGGGTTGGAGCAGGAGGAGGATGGGAAGAATAAAACGGGGGAGGAGCAGGAGGAGAAGAAGGGAGAGGAGAAAGGAAAGAAAGAGACAAACTATCCCCAGTCCCCGGTCGGAAACAGGGCAAGGCCTGAGCGTGTGGAGTGTTGGGGACTGCGCGGTGTGTTTCTGGGTGGAACACAACACCCGCGCTCCTATGGGGAAGCACTTACTCCCGGAGATGACCTGTATAATAAGGTTGTTCTTTTAGAACAGTCCTGCTGAGTGTTTCACAGAAATCAGATGAAGCCAAGGGTCAGCTTGAACTCTGTTTACTGTATGAAAGGAAAAGAACATGTTTTTTTCCTTTTAAATGACAAATAATAGTGGAAAACTCTACCGATAACTATTGAAAACTAATTACATAGCTAAGTAGGGCTGGCCATAATCAAAATCCGAGTGCAAGACAGACCTTTTACTTATTATGTAGAAAAGAACACTGCTAATGCTCCCCATCCTCATTCCAAATTAAATTGCTCTGTTGATCCTGACACATAATTAGCTCAGAAGTCACTCCACCTAAGGCATCCCTAACAGGATATCTATGTCTACATGTTAAATAGGTTTATAAACTAAGCCAATATATGAACCAATGGACGTGTGAGGGCACTTCATGATCTGGTCACTACCCCCTCCCCAAACCCCTGCCCATCGTGCCCCTCCTGCAGGCTGCCGTTCCTGCCACATGGGAGCTTTTAGGCCCTCAGGCCTCATGAGTAGAAGTCAAAAATTAAGAAGACCAAAATCTAATAGGGAAAAAAAAAAATGGGCGGTGAATATGATCTTCAGAGTTCACGTAAAACAGAAACACATGTGTCTCTTGAGTATACATGAAGAGATGACCAATCCCATTCTTAAAATAAGTGAAAGTTAAAAGCACTAAGGGAGAAAAAAACCAACAACTCGACTAGACCAAATTTCACTCACTCGAGGGTCAAAATCCCCACAGCGTGATCAGCTGTGCTGGCGAAGCCGGGAGGAAGCCGGCCAGTACCGCGGCGCCCGCACCCACAATGCGCCACACCTTGTGAAACGGTGCCTGCGCACCCTCGGACCAAGAAGTCCTACTTCTAAGGAGTTAGCCCACTTACAAACATGCCCGCACATGAACAAGGCCATTCAAGGTCATTCACTTCAGCATTATTTTTGATAGTACGAGGTGAATGGTGGAAGACGTTTCTGTACATTCGGAACAGAGGGTGCTATAAAGCCGCCCACAAAGAAGAAACAGAATGAATAACCTCTAAGTCCTAATACAGAGAGGTCACCAGGACCACTGCCCGAAGAACATGATGCTACAAAATACGTACAGTAGGCTACCACGGGGGTCAAAAGGGGGAATCCGGAATCCATCGCGGCATTTGCATTCATCTGCAGGAGAAGTGTCGGGATGTGTATCGAATCGGAAATAAACAGCAATGGCTGCGAGGAGGAGGGAACCGCGTTTACTTCTGAGAGAGAAGGTTAGAGGAAGACTTCATTCCGTATACAATTTTTAATTTTTTAACCCATCCAAAAAGTAAGCATTTTCAAAAAAAAAAAGCAATTGTAAAAACTGTAACTTGTCTTCATCTTCCTGCTGTCTTCCCAGTTCTCTATTACCCTAGAGTCAAACATCCTGAAAGAACGGTCTCTTTGTGCCCACTCTCGGTCACCTCGCATTCCCTACTCCACTGCCTCATTTTGGTGAAGACCCTCGAGTGCTCACTCTTTCTTGGAAACCGCTTTCACCAAGGGAACGGGTACCAATGTCAGATACAGCGGCCATACAAGGCCGCACAACACCCTTTCCAGCTGGTGTCAACAACACAACTCTCCTGTCTTCCTCTTACCACGCCACCCCCCTACCCAGTCCCTCTATTTTATCCATCCCCCTCTGCCCTCCACAAAATAGAGCTCCTGAGGACCTAGATTTTGGTTCTCTTCTCACCTGAGCGCTGATGATCCCAACTGTTCCAATGGTCTAGAACACTACCATCACACTGAGAGACGACACCCAAAAGTATACTTCCCGATCAGACAACCAACTGAGCACACTACTCAACGCGCACCCTAACATCTCCACTGGAACGCATCAAAGAAATACTAAACTTGACAGAAATCATTTCCGAAATCCAGTGAATGGTGGATTTCACTCCTGTATTCACTCACTCATCAGATCCTAGTTAGGAAAATACTCTGGACATTTTAGGATACAGAACTGTGGTTACACAGGTGATGGAAAAGCTAAGACACCAAAAGGGAATGGTGAAGTGACCCTGAGATGAGTTACAGCAGGAAAGCACAGCAGCCCAAAGGCTGGAGGGACCCAGCAGAAGAGGTGGAATTCTAAGAGCCTGGAAGCCACCATCATGGGCAGGGGCTAGAACACGGGCAGGAGCTGCCCAACCGGGGCTTGGCTTGCAGAGGGAGGGGCTGTCTGATAGGAGCAGAAGCCAAAGCAATGAAACTGCTGTGTTCTGGGACATGACCCGGAACAAAAGAAAGGGGGAGGAAAATGACCTTCTCCCCATTCCTATCCTGCAGGCTTCCATCAGCGCCTCTCACTGGCCAGTCCTACCCACAAAACCCAAAAGGTAGAGAAGACCGAGAAAGGCAGTTCCATGCAGTGAAGAGCAGGACAGAGAGAGGTCAGGGGGATGTGTCTGAGAGCCAGCAGGGAAATGACGTGACCTCTTCCAGGCTTCCCATCTCCCTGATCAGCACATCTACCCAAATGCTGAAACCAGAGACCTGAGATCATCTTTAACCATTCCTCTGCCATCACCATCCCCTGCAGCACATCCAACCGCTCCCAAAGGATTTTACCTCCAAAATAATGGGAACGCATCTATTTCCCTCCACTGCCTCTGTATGAGCTGTCTCCCCCAGGCCACTGCAAGTGTCCTGCCTCCCTACAGTTGCGGTGAGACAACACAGAACCATCAAAGAACTGAACATCTGGGTGGTTCAATTCGTTCAGCATCTGCCTTCCGCTCAGGTCATGATCCTGGGGTCCTAGGACTGAGTCCCACATCGGGCTCCCTGCTCGGCAGGAAGCCTGCTTCTCCCTCTCCCTCTGTACCAACCCC
>NC_081561.1:19431083-19505600 GCF_022355385.1 Mustela nigripes | reverse complement strand
CACTCATGCACGCACGCGCACTCATGCACGCACGCGCACTCATGCACGCACGCGCACTCATGCACGCACGCGCGCTCACGCTCTCAAATAAATAAACAAAATCTTAAAAAAAAAAAAACTAGCAAGGAGCCAAAGGAAAGCTAGAGCTTTTTAACAGGCTTGAGTAATCTCTACATACAGATAACTGAAAATTGGGTTAATTAGATACATTCTACTGACAGTGAGTTGAAACCCTATCTTGGTAAGGGGGGAAAAAAGTCACTATTCATAATTCACTACATACAAAGAAACAGAGTTGCTAAAAAATGCAATTGTATCTGCTTTTTTTAAGAACTCAGCAAAATACAATTCCAGTTTACTGTTGACCAACCATGTTTCACACTTAAACAAAAAAATAAAACAGCAACTGCATAAACAAAAAAAAAAAAAGGAAAGAAAAAAAAACTTTCTATCTTTGGCCTTTCTAACATCTTGTAAAACCAACTACTTAGAGTACAGCAAAGTAAGCACACAGAGAGCTACAGAATGCTCGTGGTAAGATCTGTTGTTATTTTTCTTTCCTTTGAGAGTGTAATGAACACAGTCACAGCACAAGTCAAGTCAGAAGCGCCAGAGAAGGCCCCAAGGCTGGCTGGATCATTTGAGGTCACTAAAAATGGCTGACCCCTCTCAAGATGAGCAAAAATATAAAATATAAATTAAAAATACAAATTTTCCTTTTCAAAGTACTTTTAAGAAAAAGAGCTGGGCCACTGCAGTTTGCATGTTGCAACCGCCACAGGGCCACGCTGCGGTTCTGGCTGGGGGCTGGGCTGCTGGTGTCGTCCGCAGGTGACACGGTCCATGGCAGGCTCTCTACTCACACATGACCATGCTGAGATTCTGAGACAGAAATGTGGAACATGAACGGATAATGGGGCCTTTTTTTTTTTTTAAAGGTTAATTTTCCCTTTTTGCTGTCCAGTCATCCTCATTGGTCTTTGCTTCCGGGTGTCGACATCATCGCCCTCAACATCTGCTGCCCATTGGCCCAGGTCTACCTCAACCTCCCCATCTTCATCTCCATCCCCTTCTCCCTCCCCTTCTTGGCCTACCTCACTGGTGGCCTCCTGCTCCCCACTTTCCTCATTAGTGTCCCCACTAGCAGGTACATATCTCCCAACCCCCACCCCCCACACAATGTCCTTCTTGTCCCTTAAGTCCTTGGTGGTGACTGAAAGCTGGTGTACACAACCATGTCCGATGTGGTGGGGCTCATCAGTGATCCAATGCAGCCAGTGAGAAAGCACGCCAGGGTCCGGGGACTGTGGGGAGAGGGCTGCCCGAGTCTACATTGGCAGAGGCAGCACTGGAGGCAGTAGATGCTGCAAGCCAGGAGCTAGGCCAGGGACAATGCCAGGAGGGCTTTCCGGACCCACCAGTCCAACTGTAACCTTAAATTCATGTATTCTATGGAAAATTTCCTTCCTTCCTTCCTCATTCAAATATTTTCAAAGTAATATGCTGAAAAAGACTTCTATTTAGCCAAGAGCAAATCATAACCAAGAAAAACCCTCGCTAGTAAATTTGCAAAACATATGGTTCTCATTCAGAATGATATACAAACCCTCAATTGTGTAGCACAAATCAATAACTTGAGTCATCTGCTAGGAATGACCAATTCACCCCTACGGCCAATTTCCAAGACAAATTCTAAGTACAGAAGTATCCCCTTAAAGTGAAGTATAGATTACATGCTGCATATCATCTCTAATATAAGAGCTACCTCTGGATTTTAACCTTGCAGACTTAGCACATCAAAATAAGTACCAATTTGGTAATCCACAGAAAAATGCCCACAGGAAACTGCCAAGACAGGAAAGATCCAGATCAAAGACAAAGCCACATACAAAGCCTAGGTTCGATGGAAGCCAAAGTGCAAAGAAGAACATCAAAGATCTCTGAGTGAAACAGTGGAGCTGAAGGTACTGAGTCAAGTACTCCAAGGCCAGTGTCCATTCGGACGTGTCAGGGTCCACACCACACCACCGTGAGAGAGTCTAAGTAGGATCCCCGGAGAGAAACAGAATGAGCTGGCTGTACACCTGGTAGGCATCCAGTAATTATTCAACTGACTGATGGATATCTCCAAATAATATTCCCCAAATGACAATTCTAAACTTTCTAAAATGACAAATACGGGTTACCAATTTGAGACCAAAAATAAGGAATAACAAAGAGAAGAAACAAGATTGCCTTAAAGAACTGTTGGATGGGCGCCTGGGTGGTTCAGTTGGTTAAGCGTCTGCCTTTAGCTCAGGTCCTGATTCTGGGGCCTTGCCTTGGAGCCCCTCATCGAGTCATGCTCAGCATGGAGTCTGCTTTTCTTTCGGCCCCTACCCCCACCCCGCTCAT
Organism: Mustela nigripes; assembly: GCF_022355385.1. Classification (NCBI taxonomy): domain Eukaryota; kingdom Metazoa; phylum Chordata; class Mammalia; order Carnivora; family Mustelidae; genus Mustela; species Mustela nigripes. The sequence continues at coordinate 19,503,206 of NC_081561.1, read as the reverse complement.
GCGCACACGCATGCATGTGTTCTCTCTCAAATAAATCTTTTTTTTTATTTTTTTAAATTAAAGAAAAGAACAGAACTATCTGGGAAAGAAGAAACTATTTGAAATCTTACTCATTTGTCATGGAAAATGACTTGCTGAGTGAGAAGCATTTAGATATTTGACACTCTTGTATATAGGAAGAATTATCTTAAACAGATAAAATAATTTAACAAGAATTTGATTTGTGGTGTTTATTAATGTTACCACCTTTTAAAGTTAATATCTCCTAACTCCAAATCTTACTTTCCAAATTCGTTTCATTTATTTTAGGTAATTCAAAATTTATTTTGATTAACTGGTTCATTTCCTAGTTACAAAGTCAAAAATAATGTATCCTAGCCTCAATTTTGCTTCACAAAATTAGAGACAATGTAAAAAATATTACAATTCAATGATAGAAGGACAAACAACCCAACTAAAACTGGGCACAAGATATAGATATGTCTCCAAAGATAAATAACCAATAACCCCAAGAAAAGATGGTCAACATTATTAGTCAGGATGGAAAATGCAAATCAAAATCATAGTGGGATACCACTTCACATCTACTAGGATGGGTGTAATAAAAACCAAACTTAAATTAAAAAGATAATATCAGGTGTTGGCAAGGATGTAGAGAAACTGTAACCATCATACGCTGTTAATTAAAATATAAAATAGCATATTAAGTATAGTATGTATTTATATAATATATAACCTATATAATACATTAACTATATAAGCTATTCACACAGATTTAATCTACGATCCAGCCACTCCTCTCCTGGGTATAAACCCTGAAGAAACAAAAACATGATCATACAGAAACTTGTGTATCAATGTTCACTGCAGCAATCTTTTTCTTTTTTAACGTTTTATTTTTTTAATTTCTTTTCAGTGTTCCAGAATTCACTGTTTATGCACCACACCCAATGCTCCATGTAATACGTGCCCCATATAATACCCACCACCAGGCTCACCCAACCTCCACCCCCCCCACCCCTTCAAAACACTCAGATTGTTTTTCAGAGTCCATAGTCTCTCATGGTTCACCTCCCCCTCCAATTTCCCTCAAGTCCCTTCTCCTCTCCATCTCCCCATGTGCTCCGTGTTATTTCTTATGCTCCACAAATAAGTGAAACCATATGATAATTGACTCTCTCTGCTTGACTTATTTCACTCAGCATAATCTCTTCCAGTCCCATCCACGTTGATACAAAAGTTGGGTATTCATCCTTTCTGATGGAGGATAATACTCCATAGTGTATATGGACCACACCTTCCCTATCCATTCATCCGCTGAAGGGCATCTTGGTTCTTTCCACAATTTGGCGACCATGGCATTGCTGCTATGAACATTGGGGTACAGAAGGCCCTTCTTTTCACTAAATCTATATCTTTGGGGTACATACCTAGTAGTGCAATTGCAGGGTCATAGGGAAACTCTATTTTTAATTTCTTGAGGAATCTCCACATTGTTCTCCCAAGTGGCTGCACCAACTTGCATTCCCACCAACAGTGTAGGAGGGTTTCTCTTTCTCCACATCCCCTCCAACACATGCTGTTTCCTGTCTTGCTAATTCTGGCCATTCTAACTGGTGTAAGGTGGTATCTCAATGTGATTTTAATTTAAATCTCCCTGAAGGCTAGTGATGATGAACATTTTTTCATGTGTCTGTTAGCCATTTGTATGTCTTCATTGGAGAAGTGTCTGTTCATGCCTTCTACCCATTTTTTGACATGATTATCTGTTTTGTGTGTGTTGATCTATAAAGAACTTCTCAAACTCAACACACACAAAGCATTATTCTTAATGGCTAAAAAAGTGGAAAATGCCCAGATGCTCCTTAACTGATGGATAAATACAATGCCGTATATATCCACACAAGGGAGCATCAGCAGACGATGAAGAGACAGGAAGCACTCACACAGGTTACAACAGGGACAGACCTTGACAACAATATGCTAACTAAGAGAGGTCGGTCACAAAGGTGCACAATCATAGGATTCTCCACTTAAATAAAAGATCCAAAGAGGCAGATCTATAGTGACAAAGTGGGTTGGTGGCTGCCCAGGGCTGGAAGGCTGGGCAGACTGAGGGGGACAGCTGAAAGATGTGGAATTGCCACATGGGGTAATAAATAGGTTTTAAATTGGATGCGGTGACAGATGTACAACTCTGTGAGTAGCCTAAAAGCTACTGAATTGTACACTTTAAACAGGGTATAATATGGGAATTCTTAAACTAATAAGGTTGTTTAAAAAAATAAAAAAAGAAAATATGAAGACAAAAAACCCACTGGAGACAACCATGAGCCACATCCTCATTGCTCTCCATTTCTGGGCCCTCTGTAATGTTTCCTCCACCGCTCTGCCCCCAGCGAGCTCCTACCCAACCCTTCACAGCTTGGTTACATGCCACCGGCCCCGACAGGCCTTCCCTACCCTCTTCAGAAAGAGGAAGGCACTGCTACATCTGTGCCCGCGGATGAGCTTATAGCACACTGTAGCAAATATTCCAAGATGTCTCCCAGGACGTGACCTTTAATGGACTATTCATTCTAAATCCCCAGAGCCAACCTCAGAACTGCGAAGAGCGTATGTCCTCACTGTGGATGGGTGGATGGATGGATGGATGGATGGGAGAAAAGAAAGAAAGAACAAATGAACAAACAGGGTAACAGAGGAAGGAATGGAGGAAGGAAAAAAACGAAAAATGAAAGGAAGAATGGACATGCAAGCAAAGATCAAAGACACAGAAAGCCATGTAAATGAATTAAGCATCAAGACCAAACAAGAGACAGACTAGCTCCTGTCAGCAGTCAAAAAGTTAACACGAGGGGCGCCTGGGTGGCTCAGTGGGTTAAGCCTCTGCCTTCGGCTCAGTCATGGTTTCGGGGTCCTGGGATCGAGCCCTGTGTCAGGCTCTCTGCTCAGCGGAGAGCCTGCTTCCCCCTCTCTCTCTGCCTGCTGCTCTGTCTACTTGTGATCTCTTTCTCTGTGTCAAATAAATAAATAAAATCTTAAAAAAGAAAAAAAAAAAGTTAACACTTTGAGTAGAAGCTAGTGTCAAGCTCTGATAGATAATCCAGTATTTGTCCCAGGAGAGCATATTGTTCTAAAAGGAGCAAAGACCACAGCAACCTTTCAATCTATCAAACACTGTATACCAATAACAAAATTACACTTACAAAAATATCACAGAAAATGTTTTTTCATCAAATAGTTATTACACAATTTTAGAAAATTGTAAATTATAGAAAATTATAGAAAAAAGTAAAAGAAAACAAACAAAAAAACCTATGCATTAAAATAGATTGGAAGGAAACATACCAAAAGGCTAATAGCAGCTACATTTAAATAATGGAACTCCTATTCTAGAGAACAGGTCTTCCTAGATTCTAGAGGCTTTCACACGAGTTTGGGCCTGACAAGACAGCGCTTCCGCAAGCCTCATCTCTGCCATCTGGAGGGTCTCACAGAGACCAAAGGGTCTCTGTGAGAGACATGTTCCACAGCACCTGACTAGTTTATCCGGAAGGGCTGGCTCCTCGGCGAGCTGGCTCAGACCACAAAAGTCTTCTTCATCCAATTATTCAGCAGCAGCCCAAGCTTAGACCTGGCAAGCTAAGGTTCCAATGTTGGCCTTGAAGAAGGCTGTTTCAATAGTTCGGGGATTAAGTAATAAGGGCCAAAGGTACACTGTTAATTACGGGAAAACAAGGGCTCGATTAGCAAAGAACAGTTTTGTAAAAAATAAAAGAACTCACAGCTGCCCGGGTACGAGAGATGACAGAGGGAGGAATTACAGGTTTCTGAACCAGAGAACTGATATAAAAGGTGACATCAGTAACACAAGGAGAAGCGCTCCGGAGAAGCAGGTCAGGGAAGAAGAGTGCAGCTTCGGACTGAGCCGTGTCCACTCCACGAGGACTAGTCAGTGAGACACGCCAAGTGACTGGGCTATGAGCAGTTGTGAACGCATGAGAGAACTCATCTAAGGTCAGTGATGCTGATGTCACCAAGGATGACACAGAGCAGGCAATGGGGTGAGGCGGACTACTGTACGGCAGGGGTAAAAAATCATCCAGAAGATGCAACTATGTCCCATAGACACCGTGAGTGGGCAGGACTTCAGAAGAGTGTTTGCCTGGCTGAGTAATGGTGACAGAACAATGGCCCCAGCTCAGCAGCCCAAAACAACACTAGGCTGACCTCTCCTCCACCTTATGAATCAGAGGGAATTTGCCTACAAGTCACAAGTGCAATTAAAATGCTAGACTTAATTTCCTACAGATTTCAATTTGACTATGCAATAAATTAGAGCTAAGTAACCACATTTGCATAGCATTTTACCACTTGCAAAGCATTTTTAAATCCATTATCTCATCCGAGCTCCCCGACAGCCCCATGAGGTAAGGATTTATAATCTCCATCTTATGGATGAGGAAACAGAAGAAAAATGCGGTGACTTGCAAAAAGGCCGCAGAAGCGGGAAAGCAGGAGGCCAGGCCGGGAGGGATCGCTGGCTCTCGAGTTACAGGGCAGCACTCCGACGCTGCACTAGTGATTTCCTGTCTGAGGAAGGGATTATCACATGGGTTGTCCTCGCTCCCAGGGACAGAGACTATTTCTTTCATGATGCCCAAAACAACTAAGCTTTGCACATTTATTCATACTTTATACTCACCTACTTTTCTCTACGGAAAAGAAATTTCACATTTAGAATGTTACAACTTACCTCTAGTCCTCACGAAAAGAGCTATGAAGTAGAAAGAAGAGGTGAGAAAGCACACAACGGGGGGCTGATGATGAATATAAAAACCAAGAGAAGGCTGGACTTCCCCGCGCCCTGCCCCCACTTCCCCTCCAGTTCCCTCCAGTCTCGCTGGACCAGGAAGGCGGCCGTGCTAAGGTGGCACAGAGAGACAGCGGGAGGAGGGAACATCAGGGCCCATTCGCGGAGAAGAGGGCATCAGAGCACAAGCAGAATGCGGAAGGCATCTGAGCGGGAGGACAACAGCACGGGCAGCAGTGCCCAAGAAACAGAGGGTGGGGACGGTATGACAGAGAGGTCTGACCTGAGGCATCACCGGCGAGCAGAGTGAGCGCACCCATCACGGCAAGCAGACCAGCCCAGGGTCTGGGAGCCTGAGAGGAGCAAGAGGGGCATCGCGGAAGGGGACAGCCAGGCCTGGGCCGCCAGGGCTGTCCGAGAAGTTGAGCAGGTGCGTGCAAGGGCAGCCTGGCAGGGGGTGTCAACGCCAGGAGAGGGGAAGCAGGCACATGCATGGGACGGTGCCTGTTGTCAGAGCATACACAGGGTGAGGGAGGCGGTGTGTGTACGCAGGACGGTGGCCCCATACGGTTTTAGAAGAACGTATGCAGAATGTGCTGGAATCCGGAAGGCACAAGCAGGCATCCCTGCCAAAACGCAGCAAGGTGCAAGAGTACAGGAGTTCAAGGGAGGTCAAAGTTTGATGAGGAGTAGGAAATTGACATACTCCCCAAAAACCTTCTCACGAAATATATATTAAGGGACAAAAGTAACTTTACAGTGTCAAAACTCAGCAGACAGCACCTTAACAAATTGATCAAAGTTACCATCACCGATCATGGGACAAATAAAAGTCAGGTCCCATGCGACAGGATGCACGGAGTGGAAGCCAGCATCACTTTCAAAGAAATTCCAGCCAAAGATGCAAAACTTGAACCTACACATGAGAGCCACCAGATCAACACAAATCAAGGGACAATCATCCAAATTACTGGCCTGTACCCCTCAAACATCTCAGAGATAAAAAGGCAAGGAGAGAGACCAAAACTGCTTCAGATTACATAGTCTTCGAAGGGTACCTGGGTGGTTCAATGGGTTCAAGCCTCTGCCTTTGGCTCAGGTCATGATCCCAGGGTCCTGGGATAGAGCCCTGCTTCAGGCTCTCTGCTCAGCAGGGAGCCTGCTTCCCTTCCTCTCTCTCTGCCTGACTCTCTGCCTACTGTGATCTCTGTCAAATAAATAAATAAAATCTTTAAAAAAATAAAAATAAAAATAAAGAGTCTTTGAGAGACACAAGTAAGTGTAAAACGGCATTACAAAGTGGGTCCCCTTGCTGTGAAGGGCACTATGGGACTAACGTGACCGTGGACTGTGGAAGAGGTGGCAAGAATATCTAGCTTAACATTGTGGTTTTGTGAAGAGTAACTTTGCGGAAACTCTGCAGACACTAAAGCATGTGGTGAGACACACTGAGCAAACAGCTACCTAGAAAACGGTTCAGAAATACAGCTTCAGTACTGCTCTTGCAACTTCACTCTAAACATCTTTTCCAAAAGTTTCATTTTTGAAACAAGGAGGTTGGAGAAGCAATCTGCTCAGCAGTACAAGAATATATAGCTGACACCGAAGAAATTGCAACAGGAATGGAAAGCACCATGAAATAAGGAACAGGACTCTCTATCCACATGGAGGTATTTTTTTCCCTGATAGGAAAATAAGTGTCAGGTTAATGGGTACAATGTCAGTGGCAGGACTAATAAAGATACTGACAATGTGGGTTTCTAAATGTTTAGATTAAAGGAATATTTATTTTAAAGGCCCAAGAGGAAAAAAGAAAAGAATATTCACATGTAATGATTTTCATAAAGTTTTTCCTATATAGACAGAAATAAGTAAAGTTGATTCAGAGTCAGGTAATTTAATTTCTTTGGTGCCTTTATTATTGTTATGTATTAGATAACATTCAGACTTTAACATTTTACTATTCACATGCTACCTTACTGCCAATTAAAAAAGGTTAACCCAGGGACGCCTGGGTGGCTCAGTTGGTTAAGCAGCTGCCTTCGGCTCAGGTCATGATCCCGTCGTCCTGGGATCGAGTCCCACATCGGGCTCCTTGCTCTGCAGGGAGCCTGCTTCTCCCTCTGACTCTGCCTGCCACTCTGTCTGCCTGTGCTCGCTTTCTCGCTCATGCTCTCTCTCTGACAAATAAATAAATAAAATCTTAAAAAAAAAAAAAAGGTTAACCCAGTTTCTTTCATAGTATTTTTAAATATCCATAAGACATTCGACACATATGCAGGATAAAAATACTCATAAACAAGGGAAAAATAGTATTTTTCTCAAACACAAGAAAAGCATCTCCCAAAAATCCTACAGCTGACATCATAACTAAGGGTGAAAGACTGAATTCTTTCCCCCTAAGATCAGGGACCAAGCAAAGATGTCTAATGTCACCTCTCACATTCAATGTAATACAGGAAGGTCTAGATGGCATGGGAAAGCAAAAAAAAAAAAAAAAAAAAGAAAAAAGCGACAAAATACATACCAATCAGAAAGAAAGAAATGAAACTCTTTCTGCAGATAATATGAATATGTATATAGAAAATCCCATTATTCACAATAAATAAATAAATAAAACTCCTAGAAATAATAAGTGAACTCTGCAAGGTTGCAGAAGACCAACAGACAAAAATCAACTGCATTTGTATATACTAACAACCAACAAGGGAAATCAAAATCAAAAAAGCAATACCACTTACAACTGCCCCCCAAAAATGAAACACTTAGGTATAAATCTAACAATCCGTAGGCTGAAAATTATAAAATTTTGGCAAAAGAAATGAAAGGAGGCCATCGCCAGAGAGACTTGCTCCGGACAGACTCTTGGATTAAAGGAGTCAGTGAAGATGCTGATTCTCCCCAAACTGATCTATAAGTTTTAACACAATTCCTATCAACATTCCAGGAAGCTTTCTGCCACATGTAGATAAACTTATTCCAAAACTTACATGGCAAGGGAAACACCCTAAAAAAATAGCCAAAGGACAAATCAAGTGGAAGGAATCAGCCTACCTGATTTCAAGACTTCTTCTATAGCTATGGTGGTGAACACGTTAAGACCTGGGGAAACCCTTCCCGGGAACATAAGCAGGGACAGCAGAAAGGCTCACTAGGAATTTAATCCATGCCAGAACAGGAAGTCTTCAATATTCACACTCCCCACTGTATGGTGGTTTGAAAACCAGTTTCTACTGGGGAGTTTCTACTTCACCCATTTTCTAAGTGGGAGGACTCGTCATAGTCACCTTGTTCCTTTATCCATAGCACTTTGCTGGATGTACTGGGAGCAGAGACTCTCTATTAGCTGACAGGGTCACCAGAGAGCAAGCTACAACTGGATCTGATGGAGACAGCTGTACATCAGACGGACAGCTTGGACTCAGAGGCAGATGCAGTCCTGGAAAAGAACAGGGATTCTCCCCCTTGGAAAGGTGGTGACTGCATCCCTGTAAAATACAGTCATAAGAAAAAGGATACATCTGGAGTTTGGCCAGCCAGAGTGGTAGATTTTGTAGTTACTGTTAGCAAACACAACACCCATGTTCAAACCCCTTCTTCCCTTCCCAGATCTCTACTAGAGGCTGGACAAGCTAAATTCCATCTTCAAAGCCTTCCTTCCAGGTGGGGGTGGCCATGTGGAACAGGTGACCTCCCACACTTCGGGGCAGATCGGCTGTGCTGCAAGGCTTCCAGGAAGGCTGTGAGGTAGAGATGTTCTAGGAAAGCTTTTGGCTTCCTGGTAAAATGAAGAGATGCCACTGTCAGTGCACGCCCAGCCACGGTGCCTCCAACAGAAAGCCAAGTTCTCCAGCAGGAGCAGCCACCTTGTGACCATGAAGAAGGCCAAGAGAATTACAGAACAGCCTTGACGCTGCTGAGCTCCTAAGTCAATGTCAGCAGGTACTGACCTCCAAACTTATTTTTCATGAGAAAAATAAGCCCTCTTGAGTTTAAGCCACTGCTGATGAGGTGTTCTGTTTCGTGCAATGAAAAGCATCCCTATGTTTACTGCAGCACTATTTACAACAGCCAAGCTACGGAAGCAGCCCGTGTCCATCCACAGATGAGTGGATAAAGAGAGAGGCGGGAGGGGTGTGTGTGTGTGTGTGTGTGTGTGTGTGTGTGTACACCTAGAGGGTATTACGCTAAGTGAAATAAGTCCGAGAAACACAAATACTATATGATTTCATTTATATGTGGAATGTAAAGCAAAAACAGAAAGCAGGAACAAACCCATAAATACAGAGAACAAGCTGGTGGCTGCCCGACGGGAGGGAGGGGAGGGGATGGGCCAATGGGCGAAGGGAGTGGAGGGTTCAGGCTTCCAGCTATGGAATGAGTAAGTCACAGGAATAAAAGGTACAGCCCAGATGCATACCACGTGTCAATGACACGGAACAGCATGATATGGTGACAGATGGGAAGCACAACACATAATGTACAGAGAAGTGAAATCACGATGTTGTACACCTAAAATTAATATAATGATGTCTGCCAACTACAATAAAAAAAAATAAGAATGGGCGCCTGGGTGGCTCAGTGGGTTAAGCCGCTGCCTTCGGCTCAGGTCATGATCTCAGGGTCCTGGGATCGAGTCCCGCATCGGGCTCTCTGCTCGGCAGGGGGCCTGCTTCCCTCTCTCTCTATCTGACTGCCTCTGTCTACTTGTGTTCTCTGTCTGTCAAATAAATAAATAAAATCTTTAGTAAAAAAAAAAAAAAAAAAATAAGAAAAGCATCCCTAATATATTATTAGGGTACTACATTACCTTATAATAGATTATTAAAATATGAACAATGATTTACTATCACATGAACACTAATATTTCTAATATTATTGTACCTAATATATCTAGAGCCTTTCGGGGTACTTTCAAAACGAGTACTAACTTGATACTAGGTGTTATAACATACATTCCCATGGACTATTTCACTTAGCCTCTCAGGACCTCAGTTCCTTTTTCTCATTCAACATGTATTTTTAAGTGGCTACTGCATGTTAAGCACGCCTCTAGAAGCCAGGAAAACAGAAAGTAATCAGGATTTAGTCAAGACCTCCACCTCCAAACAGCTGACTTTCTAGCTAAAAAACTTACTTGCAACATGAACAGACGGGAAATGCTCTGTCCTAACACCAAAATGTAAGGGACAACAAATCTTGGTCTGGCATATAACAAAGGCATGCGGCGAGGGAGAGAAAGAATCCAGGAAGGGGGTTTCTGAATGACAGCCCTCTAAGTCAGTCAGTCTAAGAAGGGGATGAGGGGAGTAGTAACTGTGAATTTAAAAGTTAAATAATTACAAAATAAAAGAGGTATAGGAAAAAAGGCATACTTAATTCACATCCTCAAGCCTCCCACGCAAAGTAACAGCAGCAAAGTAAACACTGATCCTAACTCTGACTTTAATGGTTAGGGGTAGGGGAACACAATTAAGGCAGGTCTCAGAGATAGGGCTATTGTTTTAAGCCCAAATCAGGAAGAAAGGCTAATAATAAGCTTAAATAGGTCAAAGGGGTACAGAGTCCCCCAATTACAATTTTATAGAATCTGCTTAATTTTTTGAACGTAACAGTCCACATTTTCTTCTATTTCAGAATCTTCATTATAGCAAAATCTATTTGTGCTGAGCTCTACCCAGAAGCAATTTGTTGACTCTATGTGCCTTCCTTCTACTTAATCCCACAGGGAAAATAGATCTAAATATTACAAATCACTTAAGAGGGTTAAAATATACAGACTGCATTTGAACCAAGTATGTCTAAAGGCTTATTAAACTGTACCTTATAGCAATATATTGACTTTTTACACACGACCTATAGAGGTGGACTCAGAAAGCCCTAATTTTCAGGAATTTATCACAAGCCACAAAGACATTAAAACTTTTGAATTAATTTAGTGAATTTCACACTTTTCCCTAGTGAGAACTGTGGGAAGGGAACATACCACCCTAATACACTCACCTCTGGAATTCTTGTTCAACTGACCAATGCAGCAAAGGTTAAACAGGGGCGCCTCAGTGGCTAAGCTACTTAATCGTCTGCCTTCAGCTCAGGTCATGATTCCAAGGTCCTGGGATCAAGCCCCACATGGGCTCCCTGCTAAACGGGGAGTCTGCTTCCCCCTTTCCCACCCCCTCCAATGCGCACACTTCCTCAAGTAAATAATAAAATCTTAAAAAAAAGTTAAACAGACGCATACAAACTAAACACTTTAATTCACCAAGAAATGTTTCTCTAAAAGCCTTTTTTTATATTTGACATATAAGAGAACCCAGGTAAATAATTTAATATTCAAAAACAGCTTGCTGAAATAGAACAGAATACGTAACTATTTCTAGAATACAGTTACAAAAAAAAGATACTAGTCTCATCTATGGTTTACTCTTGCAAAAGGCTATACCTTCCCCAATAGAAATAGAATCATTTTTCCTAGGAATTAACTGTCTTTAAGATCTTTATCCAGAATGCTTCAGTTCTATTTTTTTGTAACCAGAGCAAAGACAAATATTGTCTTTTTGTATTAGGTATGTTAAGTATTCTGGATAATCATGTTACTACTCAGAAAAAAGAGGAAGAGAGGATAATCATAGGATCTATGCCAAAATCACAGAAGCAGAAAAGACAAAATTTTGTTCCAACAAAATCATGATTATAAAAGAAACCGTTTCTATTCTATAACCCACTCTAATACCACTTGCTGATGTGAATATAATAAACTCAATTAAACAACAACAACAAAAAAAACTGGCTTCCATACACTCTGTAGAAATAGGGTGCCATACAGAATGAAGTACAAAAGCTGACGTAAAAAACGTTAGTACAAGTAATTTTATAATTTGAAATTCTTCGTAAATTTCCATGTCTCATTTTTTTCCCCAGTACTTCCTTCACTTGTGTAAGTGGATGCCTTTATATATCAATTCTAGCCCTCAAATTCAACCCGTGCGATCACAGCCCTATTTCATGAGTCTGTGGGAGTCAGGGTGGTAGTGAGGAGTCGGGAGCATGGAAGAAAGAGAAGCAGGGATCCAGCTGCGTCAAAGCCAGGACTTCTGTATTATGCATACAGGACAGAGCAGCTCCTGGACGCCCTAGTTCCTACCTGCCTACTCGCTCCTGAGTCAGATGACCATGAGAAGCATCTCTGGGAGGGAAGAAAGTCTTGGCAAAAACAGTCAGACACAAACCTATGAGCTCCCCTAATGAGTCCTCCAAAGAGACTGCTGATGGGGACAAAACACCTGTGGGACAGGAGCTGCCTCCGTGGATCACAGCTCTAGGTCTTTAACGCGTGCTGACCACCAGCTCATCATAGTGGTCACACCTTAGTGAGTACCAAATACCTATTCATAAATTGAAAACAAGCCTCTTGGATTGGATAGTAAACTCTCCAAATTACAAAGATCTCATCTCAAGAAAAGAATCCCACAACAGGCAGCATGGAAAAGGTTCTCCAGTCTTCCAAAGAAAGCACATCAATAAACCAATACTCCTTAATATATATATTTAATCCCTACTACCATTTATTAAGCATGTTCCTTTGTTCCAGCTTATAAGACTTAATTTGCATAAATTCATTCAATCCTTACAATAATTTCATGAGGCAGGTTACCTCCATTTTACAGGTAAGGAACCTGAACTTAAGTAAACTTGACCAAGGTCACACATTCCAAGTGGTAAAACAGCAATCTGACTTTGGCAGTCTGGCTATAGACTCTGCAACCTTTTCTTTTTTCCATTCAAGTATTTATCTAATTTTCCAGTTAGTCAACATACAGTGTCCTATTAATTTGGGGTTTATAATTTAGTGATTCAACACTTACCCACAACACCCAGTACACATCACAAGTGCCTTCCTTAATCCCCATCAGCCATTTAACTCATCCCCCCCAGCCACCTTCCCTCGGGTAGCCATCAGCGTGTTCTCTAGAGTCAAGAGTCTGTTTCCTGTTTGTCTCTCTCTATATTCCCCTCTACGTTCATTTGCTTTGTTTCTTAAATTCCACACAGGAGTGAAATCGTATGGTATTTGTCCTTCTCTGATTGGCTTATTTCACTCAGCATAAGGCTCTCTAGCTCCATCCACATCATTGCAAATGGCAAGATTTCATCCTTTTTGATGGCTGACTAATATTTCTGTGTGTGCATGCACGCGCATCACTGCTTTATCCATTATCAGTGGATGGACATTTGGCTCTTTTCATAGTGTTGCTATTGTTGATGATGCCGCTACAGCATCAGGGTGCTTGTATCCCTTTGCACCAGTATTTTGGTATCCTTTAAGTAAATACCTAGTAGCACAATTGCTGGATCATAGCGTAGTTCTATTTTTAACTTTTTGAGGCACTTCCACTGTTTTCCAGAGCGGCTGCACCAGCTTGCATTCCTACCAACAGTGCACAAGGGTTCCCCTTTCTCTGCAACCTTGCCAATACTCGCTGTTTCTTGTGTTGTTGATTTTAGCCATTCTGACAGGTGTGAGGTGATAGTTCATTGTGGTTTTGATTTCTTCTCCGTGATGATGAGTGATGTTGAACATCTTTTCATGTGCCAGTTCACCATTTGGATGTCTTCTTTGGAAAAATGTCTATTCCTATCTTCTGCCCATTTTTTAACTGAGTTATTTGTTTTTTGCATGTTCAGTTTTTATAACTTCTTTACATATTTTGGATACTAACCCTTTATCAGACATGGAGAACACAGACAGTAACCTATTAAGACATGGGATGTAGCAACTTTTTACTAGATATAGCTCCTGAGGCAAGGGAAACAAAAGCAAAAAAAAAAACCAAAACAAAACAAACTATTGGGACATCATCAAGATAAAAAACTTCTGCACAGCAAAGGAAACAGTCAACAAAACAAAGAGGCAACCCACGGAATGGGAGAAGATATTTGCAAACAGACTCTGCAACCCTAACCACCACTGCTGCCAAATGTATTTAAAAGCACATCAAAACAGATCAGTAATAACATAAGCGTCTATTATAAAGTACTATTTTTCTTTATGTTAGACACCATGAAACCAACAAAACCTATCCTACTAAATAACTAACCTCTGCCTTGATTTACTTGGTTGAACATAGATAGCAAACATCTTGCACTGAATGAAAAACTTTTGAATCAGTGTGCTGATTTACTTCTGTAAACTATAGCAATAGACTTTATCTCAACATGTTTTTGAACATAACATAGCAATTTCCCTTTCCTGTGAGTCTGGGATAGTATAATATAAAGGATCCCATTTTAAAACCATTAATACACTGAATAACAGGTGCGTAAGTCTAAGCTAGCAAGCTATGTTACGTCGTATCCCATTCTCCATATTCCAAATGGACCACTGCATAAACTTACTACTTTTCTTTGCTTACAAAGTCAGCTTATAAAATGATTTAAGACTTTTCAAAAATTCTTCTTCTTCTAAAATAACGGTATAGATTTCACTGCAACTTTAAACTGTTACCCAAAATTGAATGGGCTTTCTGCAATGAAACCTGACTACAACAGTTTACATGAAGAGAAGTTAAGTATCTGCTTTACCCTGGAAATGTACAGAGTTATATTTCATTGCCTTGCTAACAAAAAAACAAAACGAAAAAACAATCCATCTTTTAACATACTTTTCTTCCCCCAAAAAGTCCATACAAAACCAATATAATTAGTCCCCACAAATAAGCTTAGGCACAAAAACATTTTATTGAAAAAAGCCTAGCAAATGCAAGGGGTCTCTTTCAGAATAGTAAAACATATATATAGGATGTGTGTGTGTGTATCAGTGTGTCAGTTTCTAATGCAAATGATATCCCAGCTTCTTTATAAAATGAAAGCCATACTAGATAACAGCTAAGATAATTCCAAATTCCAATTATACTTCAATGTAAATAGTAAATTTCAGGAAGCAGTAAGGTACAGTGGAAATGACTTTGGGAGGAAAATGCGTTAACCGAAGTGAAAGAATAATATAGAAGCAGTGAACCCATCTTGATCTTTCTGTTTTTTTTTTTTTTTTAAGATTTTTATTTTTTTAAGTAATCTACACCCAGGATGGGGCTACAACCTATAGTCCTGAGATCAAGAGTCGTGTGCTCTTCTGACGGAGCCAGCCAGGCGCCCCTGAACCTTTTCAAATCTCAATGAACTAAACAAAAGAAATAAAATAAAATCAGTAAAGAGAAACACCACAAGTGTTCTAACCTGGAAAGGGGCCAAACTTAATCTATCAACTTTTGAAGAATGTTACCTGGAAACCTAGCAAACAAATGAAACTGAAAACAAACTATTTTGATAATCAATCCAATGCTATTCCTCACTCCCTTTGCTCACATTATCCCTGCAAAATCCAAAAGCAAGACTATGAGGATGAAAATGAGAAAAAGAAAATTCATAAACACCTCATTGATAGAACCCAATTTTTGTTTTAATAAAAGAGAATTTGAAACATGTGAATAAGAACTTGGGAAATTCAATATCCATGAACGTTTGGTGGCGTTCTTCGAATCTTCACTCCACCAACACACTAATTGTGTGACATATCAGATCCTTAACCTCTGGAGCTTTGCTGTTTTCATCCAAGATGTGGGGATAATCTTGGTGGTGGCGTCAAGATCAGTAAAGATGATCTGTGCAAAGTTGCCATTAGGACAGAAACAGCACTGTAGACGCTTAACAATTGGTACATATTTTTAAATTCTTTAAAAATTCTTTAAGAGCGGTGCCTGACTAGCTCAGTCAGTAGAGTATGCAACTTTTTTTTAAGATTTTATTAATTTATTTGAGACAGAGAGAGAAAAAGAGAACAATTGAGGGGGTGCAAGGGAGAGGGAGAAGCAGAAGAGCGGGGAGACCAATGAAGGACAAGATCCCATGGGATCATGACCTGAGCTAAAAGCAGACGCTTAACCGACTGAGTCACCCAGGTGCCCCAAGCATGCAACTCTTGATCTCCAAGTTTCAGGTTCAGGCCCCACATTGGGTGTAGAGATTACTTAAAAATAAATTTTTTTAAGAAATTAATAAATAAAATTATTTGAGAATCTGGATAAATAATTATTTTCAACAGTTCTAAATTTCATATTTCTAAAAGGATGTTAAATTTATAAATGAGAACATCTTCAAGCTACCTTGTTAAATACACACTGCCTGGGGTGCCTGGGTGGCTCAGTGGGTTAAAGCCTCTGCCTTCAGCTCAGGTCATGACCCCAGGGTCTGGGGATGGAGCCATGCATCAGGCTCCCTGCCTGCTTCCCCCCCCCACCTTGGGCTCTCTGCTCAGCAGGGAGCCTGCTTCCCTTCCTCTCTCTCTGCCTGCCTCTCTGCCTATTTGTGATCTTTGTCAAATAAATGAACAAAATCTTAAAAAAAAAAAAATGCACACTACCTGGTTAATAATGTCCCAAATTTAACCATTTCCTTCCTATAGATTGAGATAGTCTTGTGGGTTTTTCTCCCTCAAATAGAAACTAGGGTTTTTAACATACAAGAAATTAAGATTTTCAGCCCGAACTTTGTTTTGCCTATTTAGCCAACACGTATGAATTAAAAATAGGGCTGAAAACATACCAGAAGGATACTGAGAAATTCGAACATGGAAAAACTGAGTACACTTGCCATGGATAATTTACTTATTTTCAATAGAAGGAGAAAAGAAGATTCTTCAAGTTTATTCAAGTCAAAGAAGAGAGGTGTGACTAGTTTTCTACTAAATAACTCATTAAGAGATCATGCTATAACATTTTCAAGTCAGTTGAATACACAAAGAAGTTAGGGAGAAATTTATTTTTTAAGACAGTTTATGGTATTTATTTTTTCAAGATTTTATTTAAATTCCTGTTAGTTAACATACAGTGTAACATTAGGCTCATGCGTGCAATCACGGTGATTCAACACTTCCATGCATCACCAGGACTCACCCCAAGTGCCCTCCTTAATCTCCACCACCTTTTTTACCCATCCCCTACCCACTTCCCTCTAGTAGCCATCAGTTTGCTTTCTAGAGTTAAGAGTCTGTTTCTTGGCTTGCCTCCTTCTTTCCTCTTTGCTCATGTATTGTTTCCTAAATTCCACGTATGAGTGAAATCATCTCATATTTTTCTTTCGCTTATTTCACTTGTCATAAAACCATCTAGCTCTATCCGTGTCATTGCAAATGCCAAGATTTCGTTCTTTTTTACGGCTGAGTAATATTTTGCTATATATGTATGCATGTGTGTATGTCTACATGTATATATGCAATTATTTATGCATTATATATGCATTTATCAATTAATGGGCACTTGGGCTGTTTCATAGTTTGGCTATTGTAGATAATGCTGCCATAAACACAGGGGCATATGTATCCCTCTGTTTTTGTATCTGGGGGGTAAATACCAGTAGTGCGATTACTGGATCATAGCGTAGTTCTATTTTTAATTTTTTGAGGAACCTCCATACTGCTTTCCACAAGGGCTCACCAGTTTGCACTCCCACCAACAGTGCACAAGGGTTCCCTTGCCTCCACATCCTGACCAACATCTGTTGTTTCTTGTGTTCTTTTTAGCCATTCTGACAGGTATAACCTGATATCTCACTACAGTTTCATTTTTTTAATTTCCCTAATGTAAGCATCTTTTCATGTGTGTCTATGTCTTCTTTGAAAAATGCCTATTCATGTCTTCTGCCCATTTTTTAATTGGATTATTCATTTTTAACTATTGAGTTTTTAAGTTCTTTATACATTTTGGATACTAACCCTTTATTGGGTATGTCATTTCCAAATATCTTCTCCCATTCCACTGGCTGCCTTTTCGTTTTGTTGACTGTTTCCCTCACTGGGCAGAGCTTTTTATTTTGATATAGTCCCTATAGTTTATTTTTGCTTTTGTTTCCTTTGCCTCAGGAGAACTATCTAGAAAGAAGTTGCTATGGCAAGTTAGGGGGATATTTAAAAGCTGAAGCGGAATATGGAGACTACTAAAACTCAAACAAATAACTAGACAAGAAGAAACCAATGAGATAAACAAAAGAGCACATTCTCAGATCACTTTTTGGAACTGCAGGGCTCTGGAAGACCAAACCAGCCAAATATCTACAGGACTCACTAGACAGTGACATAATGTGACATATAAACACACTGACATGGAAAAAAAGAAATCAGGAAACTGTGGAATTGTTCAAAAAATGAATTTCAAATTGGTAAAAATAGTAACTAATGTGTGCAAATAGAAACTAGTGTGCAAATAGTAACTAAAATCTATATTCATTTTGTATCACTACAAGTAAATACCAGGTAAATTCTGGTGAATACCATGGCTATTTAATAAAAATAATTTCTCATTTTCAGAAGAATTTAATAGAGTACAAAACTGTGAACCGTATTTTAAGTTTCTGAAGCTGTCTTTGGAGAACAAATTTGAAGACATAAATGAATTATCAAGAACAAGCCCTATGAGGTTAGCTCAGCTTTAAGAAGATTAAATTGAAAGGAGACTATACAAACTATATACAATACACGCAATCTAATTGACAAAGTATAGTTATGCAAAATGTTGGGCCCATTTAGCATCACAGAAATATATTTTCTCACATGAAACTGACAACATGAAACTGAGCATGAACTGTAATGGTACAATTCTACGATCAGATGGGACACAGGCCCTGACATCCTTACTCTCAAGACTGCAGTCATTAATTTAATCAAAACATTATTAATTTCTAGCATGAAGCCTTCTATTCCACAGTCAAAAACAGATTAAGCAATATGTGAACTGCCTGTGTATCACACTCCCCTGCTCCCATCTATACATTTGGCTACATTTAACCACTGCTCACAATTTTGTTATTCATGCAGCCTACACACAGACTGCTCATGATGTGACCCATTAGTAAAGTCACCTGGACACCTCTGCACTAATAAAACATTTCACTACCCAGGTAACACAGAAGCAGGCCCCCTAAAAACAAGTGCAGGAAGAAAGCTTTACAAGGACACAACATGGAACAGATGAAAGTCTAATATGAAATCCCCTTCTAAAGCAATTTACTACTAATAAGAATGCAAAGACACCAAATGTTAGCCCCAAAAGTGTCTTCCCTTGAATTTGGAATAAAATGTCATATATTTAACTTATCTTTTAAAATATCCATATTTAAGAGCTGCATACAGAAATTACCTAAGCATCAAATGACATGATACCCAGAATGGCTTTAAAATCCTCAGCAAAAACAGAATAAGAGAAAAGGAAATAAATCTTAATTATTCAATCCATTGATAGGTATGTACAGTTCACTCACATATTCCCTCTATCTATATGCTCAAGCTTAGCTCTTAAATATGAAAAGGAAATAAACATAATTCTTAAATATGAAAAGAGAATACAAATGCATATAGGAGTTTCATGTATGGTAGAGGTGGCATTTCAAATCAGAAGAAAAAGGTAAATGACTCAATAAATGGTATCAGAACTGGTTAGCCATCAGCAGGGAAGGGGAACACCAGGAGAACTGGTTATTCATGGAGTCGGGGGAAGAGAATTGGGTCCATAAATCTCAGAGAACACAAAATAAACTGAATATAGGTCAATTTAAGTACAAGAAAATGAAACTATTAGAGTAACAACAGAAATAATCAAAGAATTATAATCATCACCTTGAAGTAAAAACCAAACATTTGTGTCAAATGTACAACAAATAATTACTTTCTTGTGGCCAAAACTACCATAAACAACAAGTACAACAAAGGACAATCTGGAAATCGTGTCACAAAAGTTTACTTTCCCAGTTAGAGAGTGCCTACAAATCAGTAATCATCATCTACTGAAAAGTGATAAATGGATATGGATAGGTCACAGAAAAGGAAGTAAAAATAGTTCTTATGAGAAATGCAAATTAAAAGACTGAGATACCACTTTTCATTCATCAGTCTAGCAAAGATGAAAAAAGGCTAATAATACACTATGTTGGCAAGGTTCTGGGGAAACCAACAAGCTCATACATTGATAATGGAAGTATAAATTAGCACACTCTCTACAGAAAACAATTAGCTTATATCCATCAAAATTACAAATTCATACACCCTTTAGCCCAGCTATTTATTCTATATATGTATCTACACATGTGCAAAATGATACACACACACACAGAAGTGGATAGCCCTACAGCAGATGCGGGCAGTACAGAAAGACAGGAACAGAAACAACATGCAGACCTAGTATCAAGGCCTGGTTAAATAAATTATCCTACATCCGTAAAACAGAACACAGTTCTACTTTAAAAAAAAAAAAAACAGAAGAAGAAATTTGTAATGAAATGGCATTAAACGATCACTAAATCATACTGTTAAATGAAAATGGTGCAAAATCACATGTATTGTATGCTAGCTTTTACATAAACGAAGGAAATAAAAAAAATGTGTGTGTGCACACATGCACAACTATTTATATATACAATTATTCTTATAAACCAAATCCTTCTTTTGTAGAAAGAGAAATTGCAATACTGGGTTTCTTCAGAAAGAGTTGGTAGCTGGGTCAGATGGATGGAGTCTTGTCAGTGTGCACCCTTTGGCTCCTTTAGAATTTTGTACCATGTGAACAAATTAACCATTCAAAAAATTTTAATATTCTTAGTTTGAGCCAAAAGAGTGACAGCAATAGTAAACACCAGAGTCTTGATTACATACACCATCAATTTTAAACTGAAATACATAACAAATGTGTTGGGTCCTGAGTTACAGAGAAAGCCTACCCTATCCAAAATATACCAATGAATTAGCCTCCCAAAAATATTACTGCTTCAAAATATTCTTTCATCTAATTTGCTCTCACTGAGACTATCAGAATCCCTCCTACATCCAGCGATGCAGAAGGCCCGATCGACTGTCCATTACATTTGCTAGCCTAGATTATTAAGAAACAATAGTTTACCAGCAGTTTTTCTCTACACTAAAGTAAGATGAGGAAATGATCACAACTGGAAGAAGATTATACCAGGGTGGGTTGATGTGAACTAATGCACTCTCTCTGCTAGAAAGGAGGCAACAAAAGTAAAAGAGTTAAGTGGTTAAAAGAAAACAATCTACATCAGAGAAATGTGGGGAAATTCCAGAGAGGTATGAAAGACGAGCCCCAAAAGTTATTGATGATAAAATGAAAATGTGGTCACCCTAATATATACAACCAATATTATTTATGTGTAAATATAAAAACTCAAAAATATATTAATAATCTGCATGAAAATGTGAAATGCTAAGAATACAGAGTTCTTTAGGTACAGTTAATGTACATATGGATCTTAAATATGCACTAAAATTAACTGCTACCTTGTATATTTTTAGTGTACCACATCGAGGAAATTCCAGAAAGTTAAGCAAATAAAAAATATGAGAGAAAAGTTAAAAGACATAGATGACCAGCCCACAAAGGCTACCATATATAACAGGATTGACAGTGAGAAAGAACGAGAGAGAAAAGATGAGAAAATAAAGAACAAAATTTTAAAAACAAACAAACAAAAACTTCCTAGCAGTCAGACGTGAACCTTCTAACTGATAAGCCACAGACAGCTAAACACAGTAACTGAAAAATCATCCACACCTGGAAATACCCTTCTGCGATTTCAGACTGAGGCTAAAGTTAAGGTCCTACACATTTTCTAAAAAGGAAAAATACAAAATGATACCACAGAGAGAGAAAAGACTGCCATCAAACTTTGTCCCTATTAAGTTGAACTCTAAAAGAAAAGAATGCCTCAAAGATCTGAGGGAAAATTATCTCAACCTCATAGGTTATACCAATGCCAAAAGATAGGAAACATTTTCAGTCATGCAGGTGCAGAAAATTTTACTACCACAGACCTTTTCTGACAAAATTACTCAAGACAGATTCTAGGCCAAAGTTAATTCTGTTGACATTATTTCCGACCTTCTACGGTTTGCTAATTTTTGTTGTCGTCATGCGGATAAGATTTACTCACAGAAGAGAGAAAAGGAGAAAGGTGGGGAGAAAAGAGACGGAAGGAAAACTCTGATCTGAGTATCAGTTGTTGGTCCTACAATGAGTTTTGGGCAGGAAGGCCGGCTAAAGAGGAGACCACACGTAATTCCCATGTCAAAAGTATTTAATAAAAATCAGTGTTTCAGGAGCCCTGGCAGAGGTAGCAAAAGACAGTGACAGCACACACACCACTGCTACACACACAAGCACGCTCACGCACACACTCACACACACAGAGGCTATGAAGAACTGCCTCCACCATCCCCTGGCAGGGCCAGTCATTCTGCAAGAGTCTCATACACGCTGCAAAACATTACTTCACAATACACATAAAATCAAAGACCTCAAGAGGATCGATTATAAATGTCTAAAAAAAATTTTTTTTTAAGATTTTATTTATTTGAGGGAGAGAGAGAGCATGAGTGGAAGGGAGGAGCAGAGGGAGAGGGAAAGGAGTCACCCTGTTTGTTCAGCAGGGTGCCTGACATGGGACTTGATTCATGACCCCGAGATCATGACCTGAGCCGAAGTCAAACCCTTAAGACTGACTAAGCCACTCAGGCACCCTGACGTCTAATAATTTTAAGACTTATTTTATTAGTACAAAATCATCCCAAATCTAAAAGTCTATGAAAATCTTTCTCCTTGGGGCACCTGGGTGGCTCAGTGGGTTAAAGCCTCTGCCTTCAGCTCAGGTCGTGATCTCAGGGTCCTGGGATCGAGCCCCGCATCGGGATCTCTGCTCAGCAAAGAGCCTGCATCCTCTCCCTCATTCTCTCTCACTCTCTCTCTCTCTCTGTGCCTGCCTCTCTGCTGACCTGTGATCTCTCTCTCTCTCTCTCTCTGTCAAATAAATAAATAAAATATTTTTTAAAAAATCTTTCTCGTAAAGATGTTCGCCTCCTTACAAAAACACCTTTTCCAACTCTCATTACACTCAATGCAATCACCAACCATAACCACCAGCAGTGTGACAGCATTAAAACAAAGCATAGCGTGCAAATCTTTCTGAATAACTTAATCATGTTATTTATTTTTTTTATAAAACCTCACCCTTGCTAAGAGTAGATAAAGACACTAAACAAGCATTATCCTGGGCTCTCCAGAGCGAGTTTCCCAAGGTAGCACCAGCTCAGGTTGTTTGACCAAACCAGTTGTAAAGCACTGGGCCGCAGGCCACCTCGGGCACGGTCTCATTCAGTCCACGCTTCAGAGCTAAAAAGTAACTTGCTTCCTCTCTCTACTGGTATCAGTGAAAGTTTTAACAGATGGTGCTGTTAGATGAGGAAAGTATACTACCGAATACAACTAATGACTAACCATATGTCCACAACAACACAGTGTTCTTATCAAGGATGTAACACACTGGATTTTGTTTACTTGTTTATTTCGGGATAGATGAAAACATCACGCCATGCAGTTGTATACACCAATACTAACTTGGAACCAGGAACAAACCTGCAAAGTGCTAAAAGTAAGAGCAGACCCTCAAATTCTTAAAATTCCCAGCCTCATAAAGAATACAGAGTACCCCCAAAGAAAACAGAAGTACACAAAGTGCCAATGTCACCATTAGTGCAAATTATTTTTATTAGTTCAAGAACACTCTCCGCTCTGACCACAGACTGTTGACAGCACTAGAAGTAAAACCACACATGAGATCGACTTTAAACTTCCCCTTTTCTTAGTATCCTAGAATCTCCCCTACACAGTTCATTTCTCTCAAGAACCAGAGAACACTGCTGGATTTAAACCACTGCGAGCTCCCTGCGAGGACCTGTCTCGCCTACCGTGATCTGTGGTATTTTTAATAATACATCAAAGCTGAAACAAACAAAATGCAACCCACACACGTCCAGGCACTATTCTATTACAAACACCTCCACCCCCAGAAAAAAGAGCCAAATACCTGTGGCTACCATCCCCTCTATTAATAGCTCTGCCTCTATAGTGTTTAGATTGCGCTTTGAGCTCAGATGATTTTCTGGGTGAAAGGGGATGTTCTGAATCTTTCTCCTACAGTACTAAAGTTATGACTCCAAGTGCCACCTGATTAAAAAACCGAGGACAGGCTATGGATCATTTAATAAGGCATAATTAAGTGATTAAAGTCTGCATTTAGAAATATGTAACAATCTTATCTAGAAACACATGTGGCCATTTCAACAAAACAAGTAGGGGTATTTCAACAAATATAATAGGGAAAATGCAAAACCCAGCTGAGAAAGGCTGCCTGGTCCATACCATATGTTAGTTTGGTAACCAGAAGAAACTGATAACCTAAGAATTACTTTCAGTTCAGTTTCTGCTCTCTACCCAAGAAAGAAGGTTAACAGACAAATATACTTTCAGAAAAAGCAACTACGAACACACTACCTAGGCACTGGTAAGGTATCAAGAGCAGGAGAAACATCCCAGGCACAATTCCCACTTACTGCCTAGCACTGACCCTAAGTGAGCTACCTAAACCGTGTAAGCCCCAAACCCTTCATCATTAGGATAGATTAACACTACATACCTCACCGGATTTGTCAGGAGGACGCGAGGAGACAATGTATGTATAGCACTGGCACAGAGTAAGGCAAAAAGAAGCCAAATAAAACCTCACTTCAGAAAACTCACACAAACAGCCAGCATACCTTTTAAAACCTCAGTGGGAGACAGGCAGTTTTATTTTTGCCCAGAACTGAAAGAGATACTGTGAAGTTTCATGAAAGTTAACTTTCTTCCCCAAAGAAAGTTCAAGAACCTTCCCCACTTTTGCTCGTATCTAACTCTTCTGTAGCATTTTAGGATCAACTCCTTCAGACTGATATAATTTTCTCACACACACTAAGCAGACCTCAAATAAGTTGATAACAAACACAGAAATACATCCTTATGACAAGACCTTAGGAATATTGTATTTTAAAGCTTCTCTTTTGATTCTTTGCTTTTCTCATTCTGCATTTATTCACAAACTATTCTTTGGTGCTCAGATAAATGACATCCAGACTTCTCTATTACCTGCTTGAAATTCTACACATTCAGCTTCTCTGTATATACAAACTTGCAGAGGCAATCAGATCAATCTTATCTGCCTTCGCTCTTTCCGATGCTCTACAACTTACAAGGGAAAAGTCTGGAGAGACACAATCTTCAGTAAAAACAAATTATCTTGCCATGATAAAGAAGTGGTTATAAATTACTAAAAACAGGTCCCATTATGCAGAATGCTTTCCTTTTAACTTTCTAAATAATCAACATGGGGTTTTTTTTGGGTTTTTTTGTTTACTCTTAGCCTATTAAGTGTTCCATGAATACATCATCTAAAGCATGATGCTAAAAGCTCCCATCTGAAACAACCAAAAAATTTGCCAATACATAAAACAACAGTTTTTAAGACACTGAGCATCACATGATGGACAATGACCCCTGGGGGAAGGAGGGATCCAAACCCAGTGGGTTCCAGCTTACTGCCTTGAGAGCATTTCCATGTCTGATTTGTAGCTGACCAGGACAGTCCTGAGGACTGCACCATGAGAAGACTGGAGTTCAGAGTTGACGGGATCCAAGATTTGCTAGAGTTTGCAGGACAGGTACTAGAGACAGCTACACAGTAAAAGAACTCCAGAGATCTGCAGAAGGTGCTCCTCAAAAAGGACCCAGAATTAACACAGATGTTAGAATTAGAAGACACACACACTAAAAAACTATAACTGAATTATGTGCGTTCTAAAAATTAAGCACAGACCTAAAGATTAAAACAAAAACAAAAACCCCAAACTGGAGCACGAAAGACTACACTGTATCAGCTGCTCTGGGTTCTTCACCCGGCAGTATGCCCCTAACATTTACTCTTGAGAGACCAGAGGCATTGGTCATTCTGCTCTTCATGAACTGCTGTCGGTTCCCACTAACGTTTAACTACTGGGAATGGAAGTACCAAAAGGTAACCCAGAAAACCTCCTGAATTCCAGATTTTGTCTCCTTTGACTCCACTGTACAACAGCAACCCAGTTTCTTCTCAGTAATCAGGATCAATCACTCTGGCAAGTAAATTAGCCTTTTTTTTCCCTCCTATTGGCTCAGTGATACAAGGACTCCAAAATGGCCAAGTGGCAAGCCTCACCTTCCAATCCAACGTACCCAATGTTGTGTCCCCTAGAGGAAACATCCTCCTTACGGACTAAGATCTCCAAACCAGCAGAACCCAGTATTCCCAGGACAGGAAGCAAAAGTTCTACAAGTGGATTGTTAGGTATCATATCGAGAAAAACCCCCTCCTCTCACTTTCAGTCCTTGATTCTCCAAACCATGAACTCTGACGAGGGGAGAGACAGCACCATAGAATTCAAAGTACATCCTGCATCCTGTAAAAGAGAACCCCATCCTTCGATGATTGTGTCTCTCAACTGGTGCTGTAATGAATTCCTGAGTAATTACTGTGTAATCAATTCCACCTCTCAATTAGACCGGCTACTTTCAAGTAACAGGATACACGGCACATGGCAAGACTAGTAAATTCCAAGGTCATAAGCCCACTCTACACGGTCCTTGTTGTGGAGTTCACTCCAAGCAGAAGCAAAGCAATACCGAATGCCCGGACGGAGGGTAAGGTATTCTGTGAATCCACGCACAGTGGTGCTAGCAGAAGCACCATAGGCAGAGAAAGAGAATTTGTGGGAAGAGTCTGTGGCTATTCCAGGGACGATGAAGCTGTGGCGGGCGAGGTCCCCTGCAGTGCAAGCGTCTCTTTTGCGGTGCGGGAGCACACACAATCCAGTGGGCATCCAGTCTCCACCGTCTGTGGAAGTCAGGAGTGGTCCACCCACATGCCCTCTCCCTACACTTCCTGGCCACCCGTCCTCAGATCCTCTTCCTTCCAAGTCCCTGACCATCCAGACAAAATATGAGAAACTGCCCAGTAATCAATGTGGATCTCTATCTCTGGTCACCTACTCAAAATATGGTAGGAAAACACACACACACAGCTCAAAGTTCTGCCCTCTAGATGGATGTTTTCATCACTGTCATTCGTGGTCAGTCTTGAGTGGGGCTTGTGTGCAACAGTGTTTGCTTCTGAGTGGTACCAGCATGTCATACAGACTCATTTGTAAACCGGGCTCAAGTTTTTCTCTTCTTTGTTCAACGGGTCATAAGAACTCCCAGGAGGCCACAGGCATGGTCTGAAGGAAAAAATAAAACAGAAGTTGGCCTCAAAGCTTCCTGAGCCACCTGCTCATACAAGCCAGCCATACCTTCCAAACCCACCCAAGTTTGGCCTGCTGTGTACCATCTCTATTTGATAACAGAGTCTGGTGTCCATTCCCACTCTACGGTAAAATGGGTCAGACAAACACCTAATTCAGGAAGGGAAGCTCAGGCCACATGGTCACCTGGTTGCTTACAACTGAGTATTCAGTCTCTAACGAGGCCCAATACAAACCAGGAGCTTTTTCTCTAAAGAAAAATCATTATCTGCCGAAGAGGACATAGATTTGCATCAAATTCCTTGAGGTCTGCACTGTGACTCTCTTACTGGTACTTGCCAGAGGCAAATAAGAGGGAGAAGGAAAAGGTAGGAGGGAGAAAGTCACAGAACACCGGCTTTGCTCACAATATCCTCCTTGTTTCTAAACACAGTGGGAACAGATGGGTGCCACTCCCGAAACCTACACCCCTCTGAGATTTAATCAGTATAACAGGGCTATAGTCCCAAGTCATAAAGGAGACCCAGAGAAAAGATTACCGGTGAGTTTCTCTTCCTTGCCTGGAGAAACTGGATGTGACCACTTCCCTCAGATTAGAAAAGAATACAATAAATATGGTTAAAAGGAACTGGAGGCCAAGATGAGTAAGAATTAAGTGTCTCCCTGGTCTAAAGCAGCCCAGGTAACTGATATCCCAGGGTAATGACGGGACAAGCAAGTGAAGCTTGCAGAACCTATCGGGAATCTCAGAGTCCCAGAGAAAGAATCTGCAAACACAAGACATAGGCATGGATTCCGATTCTCCGAGCTAAGGGAAAGTGGGTTGCTTGCCCACTTGCCATCGATTCTCAAAGAACTATAATTACACCATTTTAAAGATGGTTTAAAACCACCACAGAAAGAAATCACTAACCAATGAGGAAAAGCCTAAAATCCTAAGTTCCAAATAACAGCAAAGCTAACTTCAATTCTTCCTAAGAGTCGGGAGATCTTCCTGATTCAGTGCTACCCCTCTTGGAAGATAGAGAGTAATCCAATTAGCTAACCTTGCATATTATAACTTGAAAGAAAAAAAATTTTTTAAAGGGCTAAAATCCAACAGTCCCAGGGTGTTAGAGTTGAAAAGGGCTTTGGATGTGTTGAAAGGCCTTCCCTTACATGCTGAATGACATACCATGGGAAGCTGAAGGGGATATGGTCATTCAAATCTGTGCTCCCACACTCAGTAGGTATGCGTTTTTAGCACACTATTTCACCTCTTCACTTAGCTTTGGCATCCACGAACTAGTGCAAGAAAGCTATCCACCCACATCACTCTCTTTTGAGAACTACATGTAAAGTACACGTGCCTCTCGTACAGCAAGCCCTCACTGTTACATGAGATACTGTTATTAACTGTCAGTGGCTGTGGTCTGTAGCAGGACTGTGAAACATGTCTGCGTTAGGTCTTCCCACCTCCCTTCTCAATCACACCTGTTCCCATCCAGTATCCCAGGAAAGGTCTGCATGAGCCATCCACACAGAAGGAGGACAGTGTAGACGGTGGTGCTGGGTTGCATAAACAAGATCCGGATTCCAGGCTGCCGCGGAGTCTTTAACTTGGCACAAGGTGGAGGTGTCCCATTCTACACGGGCCTCAGTTTTGTTAGCTGTAAGACGCACGTGAGTTAGATGCTATCAAGAGTTTCTGCCTCCATTACAGTTTCGCAGCGCATGTTGAATTCTGAAGGCTGGCATCATTAGGATGCCGGTACGGAATCCTCCAGGCTTTTTGCTCCCACCGTCGTCACCTTCACCCTCATCTACTACCAGCTTCCCACCAGAGAAGCAGCTCTGAGAGCCCTGATCTCTTCTTCTCCGAGGACAAATGTAAACCAACTCTCAGTTTATTTTTTTTTTCCTTCCACTCATTCAACTCAAAACTTTAATCACCACTTACTATCCTCCCACCAAAGCAATCTTTTGTTAAAAAAAAAAAAAAAAAAAAGCAAAAACTTATTATCCTCACACATTAACTTACCTAAAAGAAAAAAATAAGCATTCTGATCTTTATCATGGACTCCCACGCGGTGCTACCCCAAGTGACCAATGTCACTGGGTTAATCTCCATGAACTCAAACTTTAAAAGTTGCCACCATTTGCATTTAATTATGTGTTTCTGCTCTTTCTCAGAGGTACTGAGACTCTTAGACTTATATACAAAGCATTTATCGGTAACACTGACTTTCTCAGTAATCTGACCAAACTGTGCGGGCCACAGGGAGAACAATGCAGAAAGAAAACTGAAAATTTAGCAATGCCATCCAAGGGAAATTGCCAGTTCCCTCAGGAGATCTGGGATCAATGGGACTAAGGACAAGACTGTTTATCTTTGAGCACACCACAGCATTTGGGAACGAAAATCATGCCAGGTTTCACAGAGGAATACCCTTCTTTATAGAACAGGCATCCTAAGCTACTATTGTACATAAAGTGTATTTTACAAATCTAATACTTTAAATAAGCACTAAGAGTGCTTGCTAGCCAGACGTAACTTATAAATACTGTTTAAAATACATACTCACCATCCAGGTTTTTGTACATCAGGAGATTTGCTCAAGGCAACCAAAACTTTATAAGTAAAGTCAAACATCTTGAGTATTATTTAATTACCATTTCATTAAAATCTTAAAGGGCACAGATGACTCCTCTGATAAAAGAAGAAAAACTTTAAGAGAAATTGTATTATTTAAGGACTGATGTTTGTTCAGTCACCACGCTGAAAGTGGTACCCTCCTGATTAAAACACCTTTGTTGGGGCACCTGGGTGGCTCAGTGGATTGGTTAAAGCCTCTGCCTTCAGCTCGGGTCATGATCCCAGGGTCCTGGGATCGAGCCCCGCATCGGGCTTCTCTGCTCTGCGGGGAGCCTGCTTCCCCCTCTCTCTCTGCCTGCCTCTCTGCCTACTTGTGATCTCTGTCTGTCAAATAAATAAATAAAATCTTTTTTAAAAAAATAAAACAAAACACCTTTGTTAGGACAAAGCATAATGACTTCAGTGAAACTGACAGAATCAAACTGTTCAAATACAGAGGCCTAGTCCACGGCCTAACACCCTTACCAATCTATTGACAGGAGGTTTATCCACAGATGGAGAAAAGCAAAATAAGGGTGTTATTTTCCTCTGCTTTTGCAAATCTGAGGCAATCAATGTTTTAAGAAATAATCAACCTTTGTAAATAGCCAGGAACTTAGTCTGAAAAGGAGATCTGTACCTGCGCTGCCCCCAGTAAACCATTCCACACGCATACCCACACAGCATTTAATAAAAAGAAGCACCTTCCCCAAACAACAAATTTTTTTTTAAAAAAAGACCAAATAATTGGGAAGTTACCAGTTAAGGCCAGAAAAGAAAGCCTGCAACAAAGCAAGAAACAACATAAAAAGGGATAAAGTTACTATAATTTTTTTCAAAATCATCAAACAAATCACAAGCCACAAGCCCCTCCTGCATGATGGGCCTACCAAGAATGAGAGCCGCACAGAGAAATTTTGATAGAGCACAGCTGCTAGGGTTTGAAATATGCTACCCACCATTTCCAGTGTGAAAAAGCAAACCATCAGACATGTTTCTGACATTCTGACAGGATACTACAGTTAATTTCTAGAAAAAATTATCAGTACACCACATGCGCTTAGATAATTTTTCACCACAACAGTGGGACTTGCGCTTACTACATAAGAAGTTAACGTCTGCTCACTATACCTTACGCTATCAAGACCAATTTTATGCAAACTTTTATCAACTGTAAACGGAGTTAGGTTAATAATCATAGGTGTCGATTCAATATGCAAATTAGATGTAAATACCTAAAACAGAGTTATCCTGAGAACGCCGCCTGTCATAGAACCTTTCTATTTGGTACACACTATAATCTTTCATATCCACAGCATTTGAACTCTCAACAATATACAAAGCTCAATGAGCCAAGTCATTATGCAAATTTTACCAAAAACTCCTCTGAGAAACACAAACAAAAAATACAGGTGGTAGTATTTGTATAAAGCACCCAGTGTTTGCATGAGTGAGTAAGTTTGCATAGGATGGGTCAAACAGAAACAATTCCAGAAAGGGTAGGTCTTCTCCAGGAACTTTCTCTTCTGAAGATGAAGCAAACATGTACACTCAACCTGAAATAACAGGGAAAGGGAGGGATACACAAACTCAATGAATGGCTCCCAAGTACAAAAATACTGTGACTTTGTTCTTTCTAAGTACTTATCTAATATCTAACATTTACTATCTAATACCTTATTATCTCTGGACTTCCACCTTTTTAAAACATAATAAAGAAAAAATAAAACAACAGAATGTAATAAAGGAGAGAAAAAAGATACATGGTTGTATTTGCATTTTTACAAACTATGGAATGATACACAAGAAACTAATAAATGTTTTTACGTGGAAAGAGTAAAAGAACTGAGAAATTAAGGTATTCAGGTAGAAACAAAACTTCTGCCTCTTAAGTCTTTTTATATTCTAGGCACTTTAAACCATGTGAAAATGTAACCCATTCTAAAGATCAAATTAATAAAAATGTAAATAAAATAATGTGAAAATAAACCATAAAAGCATAAAAATATTTTTTTAACTATAGAAGTTAAAGATGGAATTTTAACATTCCAACAGGCTGCAATTAAATTGAGGCACACTGGGGCGCCTGGGTGTCTCAGTGGGTTAAAGCCTCTGCCTTCGGCTCAGGTCATGATCTCAGGGTCTTGGGATGGAGCCCCGCATCAGGCTCTTTGCTCAGCAGGGAGCCTGCTTTCCCCTCTCTCTCTCTCTGCCTGCCTCTCTGCCTACTTGTGATCTCTGTCTGTCAAATAAATAAATAAAATCTTTAAAATATAAATAAAATTAAATAAATTGAGGCAGACTAAAAAGCATTAAGTATATTTTATAATTATAGTTTTATAACAAAAATACTCATTGATTTCTTTTGTTATATACAAACCCCAAGAGTATAAATGTAGAAATGCCAGTGTTTAAAATACATGAAAAATAAATGTCCCTTTTCATCTTCCTGGGGGTGAAATCATATAGCATGTCGTAAATCTACTTTAATTACCCTTATTCTCAGTGCTAAAAACTAACTAATTGTTAAGAGTTGATAAAATTAGCTATTCAAAATGTTTAATATGACTCCAGCTCGTATGTATATTGTAATGAGCACAACAGACATCTCTCCGTAGGCTGTCACTGATGCATTTAAAACATGTCTGTGTCCAAGACAGGAGGTCATGTCATTAATGACTTGCTTTAGCAGGATGTGTCAGACACGGAGCACATGCCATACTTAATGTAAAAGTTCAAACATATTCTCTCTCTTCAAAAATGGCTCTAACCTATTTTTCTGTCATCACTATACAGCCTTCAAAATCAATATTAGGCTCAGGAAGCTGAGGTTTCGGTTTAGAAACAATTTTGCCTTTTGGGGCAAAGAAAATCAGTATGTGACATTAGCAAGCAAATTTATTACAAAACTAGCTGCCAGCACAGCCTTCCCTAGATTTCCAAATTATGCCAATGCTTTTGGTAACTAGACCCATTACAAGTATTAGAGTTTAAGGAAATGCAACTTCATCTTTCCAACGCCGCCTCCGAAGCTCTTTTAAATCCATTAATGCCTGCGTGGCATTCTATGGTCCCCAGGCCATCGGGCTAAAATAAAAGGCCTGCAATTCTCACCGCAGGCACTACCATGCCTGCACCGTGAACTCCAGCTACCGTAACAACCTCACAACAGATATTAATGCACAGAGGGAAGGGAGTCACAGACAGGAGAGAAAAGAGGAAGGAAATGTTGGCTCAGCACTCACATCATTTTTGGACACTCAGTGGTGGGACCCTAATGATCCCCACCATGTCTCTCTCAGCCTGCAATTAAGAGACATTTGTTTCAATCACGTCTAAAGCCCTAGAATCCCAAGAGTTCCTCCTTTTAGAAACTCTCTAGATATCCACTTAGCAAGATACAGTAAACACAATGTTAGAGGAAGGAAAAAGGAAAAGGGCTATCAGGCAGGGTTTTCAAGAGGAAACAATACAAAAACTTCCATGAGGATCAGTAAACTTAAGCACCCTACCTACTCTACCTGATAGCAGGCCATTTACATACCCTATCTTTAATCCTCGTGATGACTTATTAGGCACCACATTACACAGTCTTCAGTATGAAGATGGAAATCAGACTTCAAGTCAGGTAAGCTGGGAGAGTAACTCAACAATGAAAAGGACAAACCAAGCATTCGAACACAGACCTATCTGTCGATCCTAACAAAACAACATCGACACAACAGCAGTAGCAGCCGCCTCCTACTAAGAGTTTCTTCTCAGTACACTGCTAAGTATCCCGAATATTTCCATTTAAATTCATTTCCTAATCATAATAACCGAATGAAGAAGGTACTCTTTTCCTACTTTACAGATGAGAAAACTGGATACAGAGAGGGCAGACAATGTCCTCAAGGTCACACAGCAAGTAATGAAATGGCTCTTGCACATAACACAGCCTGGGACCATCACACACCCACTTACCTGCTTCCCTCTAACATCTTGCCAATGCTTCAAATAGAGCAATACAATTCTAAAGTCAATGACTGACTCTGTAATAGTTGCAAACATAAATTCAGGCTTTATCCTTCATATTTCATTGAAATGAGAGAACAACTACCTAAAAGAATAATTAAGAAAGTGTTTTTCATGGTATATTCTTCTGAAATTCAATCCCACTGATGTCAACGAGGAGAGCCCCGCTTTCCGAAAGAACTCAAGTCATGAATTATTTTCTAATCAAACAAGAAGTATTACAGGATCCTAGAATGTTCCATGACAATACCCACCAAAGGAAACTTGAGAAACAATAATTATTAATTACAGAATTAAAGAAACAGAAACTCTCCTTACAAAGTTAGGCCTTTCAATTTCATGGGCTTTCAGTAAGAGTTTTGATTACATCTAAAATCAAATAGGAGGCAATATGAAACACTTTCTCCTTAGCATGAGTGTATGCATGTGTATGATATTAAGTAAAAAGGAGAAAACAGTAGAGTCATCACTGAAGTAAAAGCTCAACATAAATATGAGAGTGTGATACAAGTACTTTATTGGCTCTAATGCTATCTAGCCTGAACATTCACAGTATATGAATCGCATAACAAAAGGTGAAGCAAATTTCTTACCGTACAGAGTAGGTATTTGGAGAGACAAAAAGACCACCAACAATTTCACACAAGACAACCTGAGTGAAAAAAGGAACATGATACCCTTTTCTTGTAGTGGTATTTTTACTATTATGGCCTGAACTAGACTTTGATTCACGTAAAGCCACAAAAGAAAAGTCCAAAATTATATTTTCATTTCTAAACTTAAGTATATAATCCTCTTTTAAAAACAAAAAACATATTTATTATGAAGTGAGATTTTCTTTTTTTTTCTTTTTTTTTGAAGATTTTATTTATTTGACAGAGAGATCAGAAGTAGGCAGAGAGGGAGGCGGGGGGGTGGGGTGCAGGCTCCCCGCTGCTCAGAGAGCCCGATGCGGGGCTCGATCCCAGGACCCTGAGATCATGACCTGAGCTGAAGGCAGAGGCTTTAACCCACTGAGCCACCCAGGCACTCCAAGTATATAATCCTTTAAAACAAAAATGGATAGTAGCTTAACTATACTCAAAACATCCTGATTTAAGTTTTCTAGTCTACTCAAAGAAAATAACAAGTCATGCTTAGGACTATTATATCCACAAGAAGCAGCAATAAAATGTAAAACAGATAAAACTATTTTAAAAGGAGATCGCCTTCCATCCGCAACAACTATCTTAGTAGAAAAGCAGAGCCTGAAAACAACAAACAGAACTCAAAGTATAATTTTACTAATTTTTGCCTCTGAACTTTTGAATGACTGCCAAAAAGACCTAAGCAAAAGGAGGAAAAAAATGTTAAAAAAAAAAAAAACAAAAAAAAAACCCACCTCTGAGCCACTGAAAGTAGAAGTGCTAGAGGGAAAAACTGAAAATAGAAAGAAAACTTCAAAGAGATTCTGTAATCGAAGATGCCTTCTTCTTGACTGCCTCATCTCAGAGATTAAAGAAGATTTTTAAAGCTGTTCCATGGACATAGAGATCAAACATTTATAAATGTTTATAATTTTACGAGCCCTAAATTCAAAGGTGGGCTCGAAGAAATAAGAGCAACACAGGCAGCTAGGAGGAAAGATCAATTTTCTTGGATGAGGGAGGGATGAAGAAGGTGGCTTTGAAGAACAGACTCTGTGGGTCGTAGGAAAGAAAAGAGTATTTTTGAAAAGCTCATTCATCACCTACCATACATGATGATGAACAACAACATGTAATGAAAAGGGAACTAGGGGGCAGTGTCAAATCTATTTCCACTGGGTTTTATCAGCATTAAACTCATTAAGTATTCACCTAGTATCCACTTTGCAGCAGTCCAAAATTATCACGTAATCTTGGTGCTTTTCTTTCAAAATGAAAATCTCAACAATTCAGATTTGTAATTTCTCAAAGTTTAAAGACAATTAATGAATTTTATTGTCTCAGCTTTCTGCAGAACGCCCATCCCATAATGAGAAAAAGAGGACGGAAGTAGAAAAGAAAATTGGATCCCTATCAATAAAAACCTGGTGCTGATGGAAACTGACATTTCTACTGATGCATTTTTTACATATCGATCTCTTCATTATGAAATAATTAAACATACCATTTAAAGTGCTAGAAGAAACAGAGCTGTACTTGAACCTCGTACCCCTTTTCTCTCGTTGCAAGCAGCGGACACCACTGTATTACCATATATGGTACCCGGAGTTCCCTGAAGGAAGTGAGAGCATCTCATTCATCTTATTCTTTGCATCACCAGTGCCCAGCGTGGGACCCACCACACAGCAGAACTCATACACCAAATGTCACCATCATTTAAAACAAGGTAAAGCTAAAAAGAAAGTCAGTCACATAATTTTAATTTTTCTACTAAAATTAGACACATGTCTACTGCTTGTTGAAGGCCTAATTCCAACTTTATCAGCTCTATCAAGTCTCCCCAAGTCCTGAAGCTGAAAGCATTACGGATTCCTCTGTAACTACAAGAAGCCTTCATTCATACACCAACAAAAGTACGTCACCTTGACTCCAATTACTATTCATTAACTAAATATTGACTGAGTGCCTACTACAGGCTGGCAACTGTTCTCGGCTCCGGGGCTACAACTGTATCCCACATGAGGCCCCTCCTCTCCCGGAACTCACATTCTCTTGGGGAAGAAACTGATCGTGAACCGATAAATACATCGGGTAGTGATCAGTATGCAAAGGAAATAAAGAAGGCTGGAGACAGAAAGTGAGGGAAGGCGCCATTTCGTAAAGAGCACTCAGGAAAGAACTCTCTGATGAGGTGACACCTGAGCACACACCTGAAATGAGGGAACACAAGTGGATACCTTGGAGAAAGAACATTCCAGGCATAAACACAGGATGTATGAGCACATGCTTGGGTATGCTCAAAGAACAGCAAGAAAATTAGAGTAACAGTGTTGGCAGGTGAAGTCAGAGAAGCAAGAGGGGTTCCACTTCTCTTCACACCTCTGTCGTCATGAATAAAAAGTTTGGCTTTCACACATGTGGCTATTTATATTTAAAGTTATTAAAATTAAATAAAATCTAAAGTTCAGTCGCCACCCCCCCTTGCACTAACTGGATTTTAAGTGCCTGACAGCCGCATGGAGCCGTAGCTGCCATCATAGTACAAAACAGAGCATTTCCATCCTGCAGAAAGCTCCATTAGATAGCACTGTGAACCGGGAGCCGAAGAGGGAACTAATCTGGCTTAGGTATTCGAAGAATCTGACTGCTACACAGAAAACAGACCGGTGGGGGCCGCAGGAGATAAATCAGGCAACTATTATAATCTAGCTGAGATGATGCTGAACTAGACCAAGGTGGTGGCCTAAATGCAGGTGATAAAAACAACAGGACTCTGGCTACCTCTTGAAGGTGGAGCCAGCAGGATTTGCTGATTCAGTGTGGGACAGGAAAACAAGAGTAGTTATCCTTGATTCCAAAATGTTTGCCCTAAGCAACTCACAGGACACCAATTTCTTCTACTGATATAGGGAGACTACAGAGGAGCAGATCTGTGGGAGAGATTGGGACTTTTAGACATGTTAAACAGACACGCCTATCAGAGACTCGAATTCAGACGATACATAAGCAGAGAGTCCGGGGTTCACACGAGAGATCTGATTTGGAAAAACATGTCTGGGTAGTGTCTGCATACAGAGAGTCCTTCAGAGCTCTGGAGTTCCATGAAGCTCCAGCTTAGTAGAGGTGGAGAAAGAAAACAAAGAAGTACCGGGGGCTGCAACGTTCGGGTATCCTACTCAGATACCGTAAGAATGAGCAGGAACCAACAAGACGACTGACGGAGCAGCAGGGAGACGAGAGAAGAGCAAGGAACCAAAAGGAACCTGTGTCCAGGAAGCCCAGTAACGGGATTTCAAGAAGAAAAGAGTGTTCAGCTATGACAAATGCTAACAGATAAAGACTGTAAGACATGGACTCGGAAGTCACAGCTGCACTTGGCCACACAGAGGTCACTGGTGAACTTGGCAAGAGCAATCTCAGTAAAGGTACCTCACTGGAGTAAACTGGAGACGGAAGGCGAAGCAGAGGGTATAAACACTATTTATGAGGAATTCTGCTACAAAAAGGAAGAAAGAAATGTAAAAGATGAAGAGGAATATGGCATCAAAGAAGGAAATTATTTTAAGATCAGATACGTTACAGCATGTATGATGACAGGAATGGCCTAGTAAAGAGGGAAAGTAATCCAACAGAGAAAGGAGAAAAGCTTGCAGAAACGATGTCCCAGAGCAGCGAGAGGGGATGAGTGACAAGGGACAGCGCCGGTCTCAGGAACACAGACCGTTCCTCAAGGGCAGTGGCTGGATCCCAATGTGGTTCATGAAGCAAATTCATGCGGGCACGGAGATTCGGTTTGGGGAATGTATGGGTATTGCTTCCAATGGTTCTACAGCTGTGTGATTCACAGGGCTGACCGCTTTCCAGAAGAATAGACTGTGTCTTGGTCCTCTTCGTGTCTCTAGCACTAGCAAGCTGGCACACATTAAATTATTCAAGAGTTCCACTGAACAAATACATTCTCAGAACTCCCCAACTACCCAGGGACCTCAGCTTAAGCCTTGATAGGTGCAGGACTTACTAGTCAGTTCTGTACTATAGATGCTCAATGTTGCACAGAAGAAAAGGCATCACACTCTTCCCAGCCACAGCCGCACCCATCCCCACTCCCCACCCAATGCTGCCGCTCTTGGATGGAGTAGGAAGGATGTATCCATTTCCAACCTACATGTGCAGAAAATGCTTCCGGCCCATTGGACTGAAGTCCCCAAATGGCAACTCTCCACTTTGATTTTGACTGACTCACTCAGACACTAGTCTGTTTACTCAGAACAGACCAACTGGTCCTACTCTTTCTTGGAACATAACTGTGTTCCTTTTCCTTTAAGTCTACTACAGAGCACCTTCCCCACTGCAATCAAATCTGACTCCTGTGTGGTATTTCCCTCATAGCCTCCCAGACTCACAGACACTACAGAGCCCTATTTACAAAAGCCTTTAGGAATTGTAAGGATTTTTAAAATAAGAATGAGATTAGAACTAAATATACAAGATGTAATTCAATTTCCTGAGCCCCTTTCTAAGAGTAAGGATATTGAAAACAAATCAAATGTGAAATATGAGTACTAACATTTAAAAAAGAAAAAAAAAAAAAAAAACCGGCAGAACACTGCCAACATTACTGGTATTCATTAAAGGGGCAATTCATATCCTCTAATCCGTAATACATCTGGGCTGTTTCCTATGCTTACTTTCCTAGCTTAAAGTAGTATTTTTAATAAAATACATTTAGGCTTATTAAATCTGTTAAAATTTGACGATAAAACAAAATATCCTTAGTCTCTCAAAAATTCTGTGAGTAGCTAAAATTGTTCATGAGAACCATTCTCTGCAACAAGCATGCTGAAAACTAATGGGGAGAAGAGCTCTTTCTAACAAAAGTGTCTGATTAGATAAGATAATGCAATACATCTATTATATCTATTGTAACAATACCATTCACACCACTATAGCTAAGACTCTTAGCATTTCCATTATAAAAACCTGTTTTTCAACTCTGCCACCTGCCAGCCATTAAAAAAAAAAAAAAAAAAAAAAAAAAATTGCTCTCCCATAGCATTCAAGTGTTGATCCTGGAAACATTTCTACCACCACTCCTACTAAATGTTTTTGTTCTTAGATTATCATGCAAATATTTTTAAGAGTGTATTTTAGCTTTCCACATTATACAGGTCTGATATCAAATATTAAAGTTTAATCTGCAAGCAATAATCACTGAAACTTTCATTGCAGGAATACATCAGTCTGTACTAGAGATCAATTTGGTAGCCTCTAAGCCATCAGAACATTAGTCTCACACCCTGAATAAGTTACAGATATTTATGGTTTTGAAGACAACAATAGTGGTAAGTATTCTTCACCTGAAAAAAAGGGGAAAAATCTAACAAGATAATATGAAACAGAAAAATGTGAAAATGAAGAAAGAGGTAAAAAGAGCTAAATTCATGGCAAGGAAAAGCAATACACAATGGTGACAGTATACCAACGGAAAAAATGGGCTCAAGTACTACCTATCTGTTCTCCCCAAGACGTGTTAGCTAGCTACTAAACAGATGCTCGAATGCAAGGCATGGTTTATTTTCCTCCTAAAATTATCCCTCAGAAAAGATGGAACTGTTTTATATTTCTAATAAAATCCGTGCAGAGATCTTTCTTATCACCAGGAGCTCTTTCTTACTCTTTCCATTCCCTTACTTTGAGTAACAGACTATCACTTGGAGAAGACATTAGCCTGAACAACAGGACCTCTGAAAGCCTAGAGAAGTCACCAGAATCAGTAAAAACAGCTGCAGTGAGATTTAACCCTGGTTTAACTCCTCGGGATATTGCCTCACACCGGCAAGTATTGGATTTCCTTTTAACAAGTCTTTCGAAGATTAATTTTTTAAAAGCATAATAAATGGTTACACTATAGAGATCAACGTATATGCTTCCACAGGAGGAAAGACAAAACCAACTGTTCTTTAATTTTAAGAACAGGTGCCTGGGAGAAATTTCTAGAGACCGTATCATGGATAGATTCTAAATATGCTGAATTCCAAACAAGTCAAATGGAAATCAAGTGTAGAAAACTGTGTCAGTCTAATCAAAAAGTGATTCTAGAGAGGAAAAGCCGGGAAAGTAACAACTTCAAAATCATCCCATTCAATGCCACTTTAACTATGCATATGTAACTTAACTAAATGTGAGGATATCTGACAATTTTACTTAACAATTTCACCTTCATTCCTCAAGTTCATATATTCCACTTGATCCGAACAGTTCATTAAATCTTCTCGTTGGGAACACATAGCGTCATCTTGTATTGGCATATCATCCATGTTTTGCCACCTTCAGTGACTGAACAAATAAAAACAATGACCAAATCTTTTCATTTTTAAAATTACTTCTTTCAGTCCGTAGCACTGTTATCTCAGATATGTTGAATAGTTAAGCAACATGTTAACATTTAGCTCACACACACGAAAAGGTCTCTGCAAAATGTCTTGTGAAAGAGAGTACTCTGTGGGTCATATACATAAAGAAAATACTTCCTCTCCAAAAAGTAATTATGAATTGCTAGGTTTGTTTTTGAAAATATACTTAATCTGTATGTCTGTATGTACATGTTTTTAAAGAAGGGGTGGAGGTGGGGACTGGACTTTCCAAACCCAGGGTCTCCAAGACGGCCCTGCTGGGTTTTTCCAAAAGGATTTAGCATTTATTTTTGAAAACCATGCTTAATCCTTAGGATGAAGTTAATATATGTAAGCACTCAGAATAATGCCTAGCACACAGTAAAAGTTAAGTACGTTTTAGATATTACCATGAATTGCTAAGCCAAAAACCAGGGTGTTAAGGTTCTAACATTATTTACTGACTTGTACTTTATTGCAAGAAGCAAAACCTGCAATTTCATGATATTTATGAGAAGTCGCAGATATGTAAAATACGGACTCTGGAGATCAGACTTCGACGATTACCAGAGGCACTCTGTATTGACTGTGAGTCTCCGCTGCTCAGGTCTGAAGGCTGCTGAAGCATCCAGCACTAATGACTCTGTCTCACTACTTGGATCTATTTAATATCAGAATTTCATGAGGAGCAGCGTTAAAAAAAAAAATAAAGATTAATGAAAGTTGCAATAAATTAAGAGCTTCATATAGTAGATAAACTTTTTTCAAATACTTAACTAACCAAAACATTAACATCTTCAAGAGTCTTAAAAGGATGAATACTTTATAGGAACGTGGAACAGAACTTCATCTCTATGTCCCCCAGCACATCAAACTCAGTATCTTCTACATGGGAAGTGTACACTCAACAGGCCCTATAAAAATGGCTCCTTCTGAAATTCAAGAATTATAAGGCTTCTTACTAAATCAAATATCTTGTGAATTAGTGTATGAGAAAAACAGTCCTTCATCAGACAACTATGTATTTAGAATAACCATCACGAACAAGAAGATAAAAGGCACATTTGCTAAAATATAAATATGTGATAACCCATTTTCTCCAATTATAGTAAAGCATGGTAAAATGGAAGTCTGGCTTAAAAAACAAGGGTGAATGACAATAACCTTATTTGAGGTTTTTTTGGGGTTGTTTTTGTTTTTGTTTTTCACAACATCCACTGTTGGTGGGAAACAAAGAGACCTAATGAATGTATCAAGGGTTCACCTAGGCTCTGGAGGCTGAGCTACAAAAACACCTTGGACCCTCCTAGAAATTTTAATAATGTATTTTAAGATGAAAAAAGTAAAAGGCTGAAAAAGTATCAGTGAAACCAACCTAACCGTGAGTTGAGGAGAGAGACGCAGGGGTGACAGCACAGCAATAAAGGAAAGGATACAGCCCAGAATGTTTAACCGGCAGCGGAGAAAGGTGACCGCCATTAGTGGCCTATCTTATAGTCTGGAGAGGGAAGTCAATAATATAAAGGAACTTCATTTTAAAGACCAAACAGAAGTAAACAGTAACCTCTCCATAAACGACAAGAGAGCAAAGCCACACAGAAGGCCCAAGTCCAGAGAAGAAACCCCACAGGCCTGCATGAACCAGGAGTGG
Source organism: Mustela nigripes (assembly GCF_022355385.1). Classification (NCBI taxonomy): domain Eukaryota; kingdom Metazoa; phylum Chordata; class Mammalia; order Carnivora; family Mustelidae; genus Mustela; species Mustela nigripes. The sequence continues at coordinate 19,460,892 of NC_081561.1, read as the reverse complement.
CAGCAACAGTGTCCCCTGGACATGGGACACGCACTTGGACACCTTCCCAGATTCAAGAGCATCAGAGAGTGAAACAGACATGCGGGAACCTCTGCTAGGTTCATTCATGAACCAACTGACTAGAACTTACACTCTAGCCTCCTGATCGCTAACTTCTACATACATTATTTTTATTAATTCTCATACCCCCAGAGTTGTACGAAACTGATACTATCACGACAAACTACTTTAGTAGTGTCACAGATGTTTAGTGTCACAGATGTAATTCACAAACATCAAGGACCTAGTGCACATGTGTTGAATCTTTCCGAGGACAAGGACCCCTCACCGTGATAACACACTTTCAAGTGCCAATGACTAAGACAACACCCAGTACATTCCTTGCAGTAAATCCGGTGAGTCTCCCACCCCCAGGATCTACAGACAGCTCACTGAGAAGCTTCGATCCGCTACACATACAGGCTTGAATAAGTATAATATTGGTTCCATGATTAGTTTTGCTGAGGTTTAAAATACTCACTGTATTACTGCACAGATTCCAAATGTAAGTAGTTCCTTTCTAAATATCCTCCCCAACACACACACACAAAAAAACACTAAAAACCCCACCATGCAATGTCAAGACCTACTTTATGAATCATAAGAGTCAAAAGTAAGCTCCAGTCATTACATCTGTTTGGATATCATCAGTGCCTACTAGCACCGCCAATACTCACCCAGCATCATCACTAGGATGAAAAAAGTAAGAAACGTGGTTAGGTGTGGGGGGGTGTGGCACAGAGGGGTAAGTCTCTGAAACCAGACTGCCTGAGTAGGGATCCCAGCTCCACTCTTGCTACCTATGCGACTCTGGTCCGGTCCTAAAATCTCTGAGCGCCTCTCAGCCTCATGTGTGAAACAAAGACTCAAAAGGAAAAATCGGTGCTTTGCAGAATTATGAAATAGATGTGAAGCAGTTAGGAGAGTGTCTGTAGGTATTAACGGAAGCGCAAGCAAAACCCACCTACATATAAAAATTCAGAGTTGGACTAATGTAAGTCTGAACACAAACAAGGGCATCACATGGTCAGAAGCATCTCTGAGAAAGTTAATGTGACTCTTCCTACGTACAAAGGAGATCTCTTCGCAGCCAGCGAGAGCGGAACCGGGGCTCAACTCCTGCACAGCTTTTCCCACGCAGTGCGCCCTTCCCAGTGCCGTTCCACGGAGAGTTCCTGAGGACCTGCCACAAACAGTGCTCAGTCCTGAAGAACACAAGCAGAATTTCACAACACATGACAGTTTCTTCGGGCAAACATCAAGCCATCATTGGATGTCAAGACTTTCACTGAGTACGTCTGCCACAGAGAACTAAGCAAGCACACCCACGGCAGGAACCGAATATAACACAGGCCGAGCCCCTGGTTTAGGGGCTGCTGCTCCAGAAATAGGAGTTCAGGTCATTAATTCCATTAACGAAACTCCTAAAAAAGCATTCCTGGGTTTCTCAGCTTTAAGGTGAAACTAAACTTGCATTTGGCTGCTAATGTATACATCTCCGTTGTCAGATGCAAATGAAACTTCCACCAGCAACAACATGGACGAATCCCAAAAAGCTGAAAACGAAAGCATGCACACCGTGTGACGCTGTTCATGTGGCGTCCGCAGGAAAGAGGGGGCAGGGTCAGCAAGTGGGAACTATTCCCACCTTCTCTGGGGGGGTGGCACATGGATGCGTACGGGGGGCTGGGGAAACACTCACAGAATATTTGGGACCTGGTACATTTTATTGGATATAAATCATGCCAGAATTTTTTTAAAAATTTAAAAAGCAAATACATCTGTATATGCTCTGGGTAATTTCAAGGAGGAACATTACATACAGGTGATTTAGGAGAGGGAAGATGAGAATAATTGCTGGAGAAATACGGAATCAAAGACTTCCAGGTTATGGTCCAGGAAGGACATGCACATGTATTTGTTCTTTTTGTTAAAACCACACCTAAGAACAAAACCTACTCCCCATCCACCCTTTTGCCTTGCCTCTCGCCATCTCCTACCGTCTTACTTCTCTTCACTGGCTCATTCCTGTACTCGTGCCGGGAGTCCGGAGCCTCTGCTTACAGCACAATATGAACAGAGTTACCGAAAAGAAGGCCTATGAATGCTCAATCAAAACAGCAGTGTTTTTATTAAAGAGACCAGCAGCTGTGTGAGCAGGGACTTGTAAATGCATCTGTTCTACAGGATTTTATGTTTAACTCAATTTGCTCAAATGAGAGCAGCAAGGCCCTGGAACTATGGGCTAGACAAGGAAATAGTTTTGCTCACCGGAATCCTACCCTGGAAGGGGGATGGTCAGAGAAGAATCGTACCTACTCATTCGTTCTCATATTCATGCCACCAAGCCCTCAGCGAGCACCTATTCCAGCCCAGCCGTCGGGCACGGTGCTGGGACCGCGAGGCTGCAGCACAGCCCGGTGGAGGTGGCAGACATCCGAACAGATGGTTACAACACCCTGGCAGGTTCAATAACACACACGGGCGCAGGGGGGTATGAGGAAAAGCACGGAGGAGAGGAAGATTTCCTTTGCAGGCTGAAGCTCAGGCAGAGAGGGAGAAGGGGAAGTGTCTCCCGTCTACTCCCCACTCCGTACAGAAGGGAGCTTCAACACAGCCATGTTGTATTTCTGACTTTGGGTAAGGGGTATACTGCTGTCCCTGATCTTATTTGCTTAGTCCCTTTCTCTATCATATGATTCATAATAAAAAAATTTAATGCCATCCACCACATACTATCTGCAGCCTTTGGAAACCTTCACCGCCAGCAGCTCCTTCTCCCATGACAGATAGCTTAGACTTGCCAGGTTAGGCCACCAGAAAGAAAATATACGGGGAGAGACAGGCTAGGGAGTTCTCTTGTGATGGCCAAGGAGGAGGCCCGGGCAGGCACAAGGCAGTGGGCCCAAGATATCCGACTATACTGGGAAATTTAGAAAAAGATACAAAATGGTTATGCAGAACATATTCCAACTTCCTTTTAGACACACACAGGGAATAACCAGAACACAGCTCTGCCACAGAAACGAGCAGTTTGCCACCACTCACTCCCTTCGTTCTGACCCGTATTCTCACACCAAACAGTCACTGAGCACTCGCTCCATGTCACATACAGACAGGGACGAGAAGGTGGCTGCCTCCAGGCTTCCTACAGTCACATGGGAGGAGAGAGACAGAGGAGCTGGCCTCTAGAGGTCAAGGGACAGCCCCATGACAAGGACAGGCACAGACGCACCGCATGGCCCGCAACAGGGCTCAGAGGGACCAGCAAGCGCTGAGCCTCACAACATGTACCATCCTCACAGCTCACACCAAGAAGCTTTGGAAATTTTGCAAAATACATAAGGGGAAAGAAGTAAAATGTACTTTGAAAAAATTTTTCATTATTAAAAATGTATAAAAATTATAAAAACTTAATCGTACACCGTAATAGCTGATCTCAAAGAGTATGAAATTCTCAGTAATTATGATACAGCACTCATTCCCCTGTTTAAAACAAGTTCCACTAACCCTGAACACCGCAGAGATTAAGGGCGCGGTGACTCTGAACAGTTGAAAATCTGCATCTACCTTCTGACTCCTCAAAAACTTAACTACTAATAGACTACCTCAGAAGCCTTATCAATACCATGGATAATTAACACATATTTTGTGTTATACTGTATTCTTCCGATAAAGTAAGCTAGAAAAAAGAAAGGTTATTAAGAACACCATAAAGAAGAGAAAACAGACTTACAGCGCTACACAGTATTTATCAAAAAACATCTGAGTATAAGCAGACCCACACAGCTCAAACCCATATTGATTAAGGATGGACTTTTCAGATCAAGTTTTTAAAAATCTTTATTTTTCCATCTTAAAAAAACTGTTTAATATACAACATTTTTTATGAAAAAATTTTTTTTATAAACATATATTTTTATCCCCAGGGGTACAGGTCTGTGAATCACCAGGTTTACACACTTCACAGCACTCACCAAAGCACATACCCTCCCAATGTCCATAATCCCACCCTCTTCTCCCAAACTTATGAAAATTTTTTAAAGACTTTATTTATTTATTTGACAGAGAGAGATCACAAGTAGGCAGAGAAGCAGGCAGAGGGGGAGGGGAAAGCAGGCTCCCCACTGAGCAGGAAGCCCGATGCGGGACTCGATCCCAGGACCCTGAGATCACGACCTGGGCTGAAGGCAGAGGCCCAACCCACTGAGCCACACAGGCGCCCCATAAAACATATTTTAATGTACATTTTATATGTATACACACACAGAGACACACATATATGTAGCTAAGTGAATTTAAGGTACTTTTCAGATTAATTCTTTTTAGCTGACTTTCTTCTCCTCCCCGCACTCCTGCTATAATCCAGGGTGCTGTAAGAACAGTGCTGCTTACACACCTCTTCCACTTGAGAGTTTGAAGGTAAGGGACAAGACAGCTATGTGATGTTTTGATAGAGTGTGTTGCCATGGAAATGACTGGCTTGTTCCTTATGAAGCACCATGACCTCATTGCAAATGAAAAAGGAAAAGGATGATTTCTGAGGATTCAACTGAGAGAAAAATTAATAGCTAGAAAAAAGAATTCAAAAACTAAAGCGACCATCTGGAAAATACTGCAATGTCAAGTGCTATACAGATATATTTTCAAAGAACTTTTAAAGCTCGACCTCCAAAATGGGAACCTATTTAAAAAAAAAAAAAAGGTTTAATATTATCATGAAGATAAACCATTTAAATAACATGGACCTGTGGTTTCTAAATAAATACGTGACAGCGTCAGTCCTGACAGACTGTGAGCAAAATCCTGTGACTTTCTGTGGCTACATTATAAAATTAAATCCACATCAGACTTTTTCCTTCCTAAAAGCAGCCTGCTTTTCTCTCTCTCAATCTCTCTCTCTCTCTCTCTCTTTTTTTTTTTTTTTCTGATGCCCCTGTTTATACAGCTTATCCCTTATCACACTGACAAGACTGGGAACCACAGCAGATGGTCCCCCCAGACATAATTCTAACAGGTTTTTTGTGCAAACAAAAGATAAAGAAGGCTACAGCAATGATTTACTGATATCTAAAGTTGAAAACTGACAAAACACAAACTGCTTTTTTCTTACTGTTTGAACTGTTTACCCTTTAAACTACCAAGACAGATACAGCCAAAATTAAATATGATTTCAAAACTATAAAACCAAATACCCAGTTTTAACAGCCATTAAGTTTTGTCTTTGAGTTACCAAAATGTCCTAAATTACATGTTTTTTTAAACACTACCCACCATTCTCTTTGTAACAGCAGAAGAAGAAAATATTTGTAAATTTGTCTTATAAATCCTACTTAGTTGCTATGTTGTGAAATAAACTACTCATCTGGATTTTTCTTAAGCAAGGAAAATGCATTTGAATTAAAAACTCCAAAGTATTTTCCCCCAAAAAAACTAACTGAAGAATGAATTAACTGAACCAAATCTGGAATCTCGGTTGTAGGGCTAAAATATATCTTATTTCAAAAACATCTACCAATTGAATATAACACAAAACCAAATGGCCACTGTCCCCCAAATTCCTCATCCTTCAAGATGAAAGAATGTTTATACCCCACACAACAGAAGCACCCTTATGACAACCTAAGGGCAAAGAGCACTGTGTTTATGGTGTACCTGAAAATCCACCAAGAGCCCCAAATGATAATATATAATGAAACTGACAAGCATCTGAAATCAACTACCCAGACATCAAGCAAAAATACACCAGACAGACCCACAGGGCTCTTTTAATGTAGGTCATGATTGTCAGACCATAGCAAAAACATGGTGACCCTTGATAAAAATTAACCTTGATTATATGTAATCATGCACATATTTTGCTCTCAGTAACCAGCCCTCTGAACTAAGTCCATAAAACTGCAAGAAGCGGAGGTCACCGTCTGCTGTGCACCACTCTTCACCAAAGAAAATGTCTGCCCTGTCATATTTCTATCAATGAAGGTACAGGGAGAGCTTCCATCAAAATATCCCAAGACCTCTGGACTCCACAGTAACTCTTACTTTCCGAGAGGTCTTATTATTTCAGCCCGATGCATGATTTTATAGTGTGTTTGTACAAATGTACAGATGAGTCCATAAAAACCTACATGTATACACATTCCAGCTAAACCCCTTCATCTTTCTAGAGGTATAACATGCTGGGTTTTGTGGAAGAATTATAAAAGCAAGCAAATTAGAATCAGATCACAAATAGCAGGCCCAACTATGGAATCTCGTACATAGTCTCTTTTTGCAGAATTCACTCACAAAGTCTCTGACTGGGGGAGAGCTAGTGTTAAAATGCTGATTTTCTAATTCATCCAAGCTCATACAGGCTTTTATGAAACCTTACAGGAGGACAAAAATTCCCCAGGCAGCAGAACAAAAATGACTATGTTCACATGATCTAGACAATTTATCCACAGCTAGTTAATTCAGGTAGTGACAACATAACACTAATCAAACCTGCATTGTAAATTTTAAAGTATGAGCCAGCTAGTTAGACTGCCTTCTACAGCCACAAAGCAGATGTTTAATTTTGCCAGCCAGTCATCACACATGAGAACTGAAAACAGGACCAAGTGACAGACTATGCTCAAATCAGTGTAAATCCATTACCACTGGAAGAGCAGTGGGTCAAAAGGTTCACCTCTGTAGGGCATACATCATTCTGTGGAAACAATAGGTGTTCTCTGTACAGTGTTTCCAAATCCAATCTAAATCCCCCATACCATGGGGAAAGCACAGATTTTCCTAATGTTAGGGATATCCAAGACTCAGGAAACTATATATGTATTAAGTATAATCTAACAGTTGATACCTGATGGTCTATATGCTACACCAAATATTATATTTATTTCTGAACAGAAAATAAATTCTACCAGACACAGAAGGAATCTAATTCTGATTTTTACAGCAAAAGTATGGCATTCGTGAAGCTAAGACAAATATCAAACGTCCAGGAGATAGAACTTAAACGCAGTACATGTCCTTTAAATACATATTAGATTCATCTGCATCTGCCACCGTTTTGGAGAATGGAAAACCCCCTTAGCTGAAACATGTTTGTTAATAAATATAACTTGAGATCTTTCTTCGGAATTAAGCTATAAAAGTGTTATGAAACCTGGCTTGTTACACGTAGCAACAACAGCATACTATTCTCATTATAGTCGCTCTACACATATTCTTAATACATAAGTAACCAACATTGACAAGCACAGTAAAATAAGAACACCACTGAAATCCACAATGGAAATTTTCAATCTGAAAAAGTAGATCTAACATGCTTCCTCAAAAAGGCAAACAGGAAATGTGTAACAATGAGTTGTGCAATGTGGTCCTTAAAATCCTGAACTCACTAAATGTCATCGTATTAGTAGGAGACTCTGGCTAAAAGCTAATTTAATACTTAAATGTTAATATAATTTCCCCATTACTACATCTGCCATGAATGTTTTTGCAACCAATAAAAGCCAAGTTTAGAAAATGGTATGTAAGAAAAGAAAAATCCTCCAGTAATATCCTTGTTAGACAGATAGCCACAAATACACACTATTTCCCAGCCTAGTTTATTAAAAATTAGTACGATGCTTTCAAAAAGTGGTGATTATCTGAGCAGAAATAAAGAAAGAAATTAGCTTAATAAAAATATCTAAAAATAATATAACCAAAATTAGGCTACTGCCTTGCCAGACTTGAATATATAAAAAGAGTGTAATTTTATTTAAAACATGCAAAGACTAAATCCTAAAATAATTAATTTCTTCAGGCACCACAAGACAAGTGAGTCACAAAAACAGCACTGGATAAATCTTGTTACAAATACTGCAGTGTGGACCCATACATATGATAAATAAAGTATAAGAAAGCACTCAGCATTTCTATGTAAACTGCTTCTGAAGGATTATTATGGAATGCACACACTGGCTGAACTTAGAGTGTTCGGGTTTTAAACATTAATTTACTTTGACTATGTGCATGTCAAAATGAAAGATTGCTGTCTGGATGCAGACGGGCCGTATTAATATTGAACACGGGCCTTCACTTCAGGTCAGCAGTCACTGCCAGTCTACTTGAGCAAGTGGTCAGAGTAATGTACTCATTAAAATGGATGTGTTACAAGGTTATCTCCCCAAAACAGCTCTCAAATAGAGGTAGCCTTGAAACTGAAGCATTAGATATGCTAGAACCAACCTCTAATTGTCACAAGTCTGGAGAAAATTGAACTTACTCTCACTACCTAATAACCAATAAATTCAGTTGCTTTCATCAGTATCTTGGGAGAAGTCAGAGTTTTAAATTATACGAAGCTAACCGGGCCGCCTCCGACAGAGTTAAACGCTCTTGAACCAACCTACACAGACCGAAGGATCATTTTAAATCTTGAAGCCAAATGCGGACTTTTCTTCATTTTGGATGCCTCACGGTGTTTCTTAATGAAGTAAAATGTTATTCCTTTCATTTTTATTAACTCTATTCAAATTATTTTCCACTTTAGTGAGACAATAAATTTCAATTCTCCAGACTAAAGGCTGACATACCAAACAGGTTTTCCCCCCAGATTAAAAAAAATTACATCTGACCTTCAGCATATGCAATGGCATGAGTAACCACCCTCCAAAAAGCTCAAATACTTTTTAATTACTTTTCAGCATCGAGGATAAATCTTCCCCATTTACACCTGGTCCACTGAAACAAGATCGTTTTCTAGCTCAGACGCTCATTCCTCTCTCTCCCAAGTCACCCAATTATTTCCACTCACAGATAATTCTTCATTTTAATAACATTTTTAACATATATAAACTATGGTCTTTGCAAGTGTGTTTTTCCTCCAAAACATGCTGATTCACTTTGTACACAAAAGCAGGCAGGGTCCCCAAATTTGTAATTAATCATTTTGCAATGCTTCATTTCCTCATTATCCACCCCATTACTGGATAAGGGCTCAGAAGCGGGGAAAGGATGGGTCAACAAAGACGGGAGAAGTAGGGATCTTCTCACAGGTATGGGACCGTATCGGTCTTCGCTGACAAATACACAGCACCTAGCAGCAGGTAACAAATATCGAATGAAAAAGTGAATTTATAAAGAACAAGAGAACACGGAGGTTGAACTCGCTCATTTTATGCGTGAGTGAACTGAGGCTCAGAAAGATTAAATGGCCTGGCTAAGATCCCCAGGCAGGTTGGTCAACCTCAAACAGAGTCTCACTCAATGGATACTCCTAACCCCAACACTGTTCTTATCCATTCTCCCACCTATAGGACTCACTCTTTAAGCGCAACACAACCCTCTTTCTAGAGATGCATAAAGGTTTCCCCTTTATAGACATACAGATGGAAAGTAATCCTTCCCACTCAGGGGGCTAATTTTCTAAAACTTCCCATCACAAAAGAATCTATTTTGGGGGAATTTTAAGATCTAAGGGAAGGCCAGAACAGAGAGACCCAAAGTAGAAAAAGAGCCCCCAGAGGGGCGCCTGGGTGGCTCAGTGGGTTAAAGCCTCTGCCTTTGGCTCAGGTCATGATCTCAGGGTCCTGGGATCAAGCCCCGCATGGGGCTCTCTGCTCAGTGGGGAGACTGCTTCCCTCTCTCTCTCTACCTGCCTCTCTGCCTACTTGTGATCTGTCAAAAAAATAAATAAAATTAAAAAAAAAAAAAAGAATGATGATTCATAGACCTGTACCCCTGAAACAAATAATACATTGTATGTTGATAATAAAAAAATTTTAATTTGCTACAATATAACAAAGATATCACACTAAAAGAAAGAACTAAGTGACATTTTACACTTTCAGTTCATAATGATGAATACTGCATTTTTAAGGCCAATTATCCTTTGCTTTTGAGAAAATTCAGATCTCCCTTCTACAGTCTCATTCAAACATGAGAAAATTTTTTGACTTGCAACAGATAAAATACATCCTAAGATGCTTTCACTGTATGTAAAACATTTATAAGTCCAATCGATCCTTTCTTACTATAATAGATTCCTATATTTCTGGGGTCCCATAAAGTCCCAAGGACACTTCAACACAGATCTCAACTTTCTCCTGGCTCTCAAATACAAGATGGTAAATGCTGGGGCCCAAAAGTATCTCTGTCTTCAGGCTGAAAGGTTAAAACCTCTACCGTAGGACGTATCAGCCATTCTTCTTCCTCCTGAATTCCTGATCCTCAATTTCCTCTTTTCTAAATTATCTCAAAAAGAGGTGATTCAGATAGATATACCTAAGGAAAAAAAATCTAATGACCCTGAAAGACTGCATAAACATCAATTTAATACAATCTACTAGAACTTCACACAAAGGGAAACTGTACCGGGAGTGGAAGAAGAACCTTTAGATTTGGTAGCTAGTTTCGTACTCAGATAAAGGATTTCTCCATCCTCTATAATACCTTTAGGTTTAAAACAACACAGCACCAGAATTAAAGCATTCGAGTGGCTGGCAGTCAATGCTAATTAGTATGACATGCTTAGACTTATCAGATGGCCCATGACCTATACCCATAAGGAAATCTAACTCCAAATGTTCTTGACCAAAGTAAAAGAGCATTTCTTTGGCAGGTGGCGGAAGGAATGATGAGTCAGGAAGAAATACTCAACACTGGCCAGATGCCTTAAGGTATCACCAGTAAGAACAGGAAAATTAAAAGAACCAATTGAAGGAACTAACAAAGAACAATGTGCCCATTTTATTTAGTCACTTTAAGCATGAAATCTACACTCACAGTGCCCATGAATCACAACATTTGTAAAGCACGAATAAAGCCATTTACTGTGGGCAGGCTCATAAAAGAGTCCCAAAAACTTATAAAAGAACTATTCGAACTAGAAAAATGCGAAATTTAATTCTTTCATGTGGCAAGAAATCATCAGTAATTTATACCTAACAGTAAAAAAAGAAGAGCAAAACGCAAGTGAGAAACCAACTCTGGACATAATTGTCAGGACACTTTACTTGTTATTCACGAATGACACGAATATGGATGTTATTTCATCAGCCAGCACTGAGAGCTTATTATAGGCCAAACGTGGTAGTGGGTCTTGTGAATAGAAAAGCTGTGCTCAAGTTCAGTCTAACAGGACAGAGAGGGGGTTGTGAACACATAATCCCAACAGAGTCGAACAGTGCTACAAGCAGAGACAAAGATAACCCTGATGCAAGTAGTATGGTAAGCTTGACGAGGGGAGGGGGCGATGGGGGGGTGCCGAGGTAGGGATGTCCAAGAAGGATTCACACCTGATGTTTCTTTTTTTTTTTTAAAGATTTTATTTATTTATTCGACAGAGAGAAATCACAAGTAGGCAGAGAGGCAGGCAGAGAGAGGCAGGCAGAGAGAGAGAGAGGAGGAAGCAGGCTCCCCGCAGAGAGCCCGATGCGGGACTCGATCCCAGGACCCTGAGATCATGACCTGAGCCGAAGGCAGCGGCCTAACCACTGCGCCACCCAGGCGCCCAACACCTGACGTTTCTTAATACAGCACTTTACCTCTTTCAAAGTACGAGAACGTGTGTGAGAAAAAAACATGACCTGTCCCTCACACTTCTGGAAAAGTCAAAATGGTTATTCCACAGTTGAGAAGTAAAAAAATAAAGTAAAAATACGTTCACTGACCAAAGATACATAAGTTCGCTAATAACGTCATCTCTGTAGCAAAACCTCAAATCCTCCCGACGCCCAATCCCTGTCCCTCCCACGAAATCACTCCCTTCTGCCTCGACGGTTCCCCAAGAAGCTACCTATTGTGTGTTACCTCCGTACCCTAGTTAGTTATACCTTTTGATTTTTACTAACACTCACCACCAGAAAGAGATGTGTGAGAAACACAAAACCATTTCAGTAGGTTAAAATGAATGAAACATACATTTAAAGTCCAGTTTGTTTCAGAGATTCAAATTGAAAATATTTAACTGACTTTTCTTTATTAATAGTTAATAAGAGCTAACACTTATCAACCACTTAGGAATTTTCTCGACACTGTAACCCATTTTAGAGACGAGGACTCACAGGCTCAGAGAGGTCTAAGAAATACTCATTTGGTTATGCCAAGCCTGCTAATTTAAAAATTACCCCAGGTTTTTCAGACATTTGAATTGGTCACTGTCTTTCAGGTCAAAGTGAGACCCAAAAATGGGAAACAGCAATGTCAAGGCAAAGCTAAAGGAGCATTACACTTGTAGATCAAGGGCTAAATACAAGAAGCAAAAAAAAAAAAAATCCCTCCTACAATAAATATTTTCCATGGAAGATAAATACTTTCAATGGAAAGGATAAAAATAACTTATAAGGAGTTTCTAGGAAGAAGAAGAATTAGGTGAACTAATTATATTTAAGTAATATAAATCTTTATTTTCCTTCTATGAAATTGTTATTGTAAAAAATTTTTAAAAAAAAAATATTTTCGTGGGCACCTGGGTGGCTCAGTTGGTTGGACGACTGCCTTCAGCTCAGGTCATGATCCTGGAGTTCCAGGATCGAGTCCCGCATCGGACTCCCAGCTCCATGGGGAGTCTGCTTCTCCTCGCTCATGCTCTCTCTCACTGTCTCTCTCTCAAATAAATAAAATCTCTAAAAATATATATATATTTTTTCGTTCTCCCACATGTTTCAGACCTTGGCCATCCTTACCCCTTTTTCTACCATGAGGCCTTGAAATTCTCAAATCACATACAGCAGTTTCTTACCATGGGAATTTTGAGACACATAATGCTCAAAGTGTACAGAATAGAGAAAGTGCTCTAATAAAATGGTTTACTTCTTAAAAACTGCCTATGCCATCTATTTCCCATTCTTGTGATATTTTCTCATTGACATTTTCAAAGATTTTTTAAAAATCAAAAGGTATTAACAGGCCCTGCTTCATAATATCAATGACCCAATTCTCTTTCCTGATTAAAAGCTGACAGTATCTGGAGTACTCACTACTCTCAGTGTATATTCAGATGTAACAGTCTTATTAAAATTATGTCCATTTTATAATCCCTTCTATTACTAATGCATGCTTAAAGAAAAGGATTCTGAGATACATTTTCTTGTTCTTTTCCAGTCCTTGACACAGACTGGTGAGGGGTACTATGGACTAACAAGCATATTCAACCAACACAGATTACTGAAATTAAAAAGCTGTAACATATTAACATATCTAGGCCACACAGAAGTGTCACAAGGTAAAATCATCAGCATAAATTAGCACATTATTATAAGGCATCTACAGGAACCAGATAAAATCTCTATGATAGATCTTTTTTCATAACAAATATATAATACTATTTGATTGGATTTCTTTTAATCAAAAGTAGTATTTGCAGGAAAAGTATTGCTTGTGTAACATCACATTTTACTACGTCAACTTCCCTGAGAAGGAAATTTGCAATTAGGGAGAGCCTGGGTGTGTGTGGGGTTGGGGAAGGGGTAGGGTGGAGAAAGGGAATTCTGTTTAAAGCGTTTTGGGGACATTTGCCTGTGTTTCTCCATTTTACATTTTTGCAGAAAGAGAGTTTTTTAAAAGCCATTCTCAATGTACTTTTCTAATTTCCTTACAAAAGTCTGAACGCACAAAGTCATTTAGGAAAATAAACCTTTGTTCTTTACCAAATCCACAGAATTTTACATCTACACACACACACACACACACACACAAACGGGAAAGCGCAGATTCGTTTCTTGCATTTTAAATAATTAAAATTGTTTTTTTAACCTCTACAATAATGGTATCCTAAGAGTAGGGGTCTGAGGTATTAATGTGTCATACTACGTTCCTTCTATTTCTCATACTATTCATAGCTCACGAAACAGTTGTCAAATACTGGAAGAAAATATCCAAATAATAGTCTTTAGCTACTGGAACAGTTGCTGAATAACCAAATCCTCCTCTAATTATGCATATTTTTAAACAATTCAGACAAATAACATACGTATCATATTACTACATCAACAAAAGCAGCAACAAGAGTGAACACCTAAATGTAAGCACACACACTTTCATGAACATAAAACCTCTAACTGCCAGGTGTGTCCTCACGTCCCCTAAACTACGTACACTCAGTAACTGAGACCGTCACATTAAGTTCTCAGAATGACTTTTCCATGGAGAAAGAGAGAGGCCTTTAGTTCTAAGGCCTGCACCTAAGGAAGTGGTATGGAAGGAAAATTAACAAAAACTCAAAAGGGCAAGTTCTGTTAACTCCAAACATTTTCTAGTTTTCGATCAAGGGAACAGTGGAAGCACACTCACAATTATCTTGGGTTTTTTAACTTTGCCCCTCAGGCAAGAGTCAAGCATTTTATAACATTAGTAACAGAGGTGTTCTGTGATTTTCTACTTCCAGCAAGTATCATTGACGAATTCTGTCCATAACTGAAAACCAACTACAGACAGCCTTCACTGGACATGAGAACATCCTCCTTGTGTTCTCCTGCTTGGGTCATAAGCTATGTTGGCTGCACTAGGCTCCACGAATGAGCAATCAGGAGAAGTATATGCCCCACATCCTGCTGCATCAATAATTCTCACTTCTAGTCACATTCCTGTTACCTGATTTTTGCATTTCTCACCCGAGAAGCTATTCATAGAACCTAGATTCTCCTCTAATCACATTACTACCAGTAGGAAATTCAAGCAATGACAGATTCTGCTAAATTTTCAAAGGTACTTTTAACATAAAAGAACGTTCCAGAATGGATAAACCTACATGGTGTGACCTAAAAGCCTACACAAATCATTTATTTATGGCTGTTATGGTTTAATCACTGGACTGTTTTTAGAGGCTTAAAAAAATTAATGGTTTTTGCTATACAAAAGCAACTATGTTTTCCATGAAACATAGCTGTCACATTAATACAAGGTTTTATCATTAATTATACTGGATTATACAGGAATTTATGTCTATAAAATGTTAAATATCTGAATTTCCAAACCCTCTCAAAATAAAAATGAAACCTGGTCCTAGTAAACCCTACATGAATTAAAGATCCATTTACAAAACAGAAAATTAAATGTAAAAAATATAACCTCAATTTAATACATTTGCAGATAAAACATCCAACACATGTCCTCATCAAAAAGCAAATTAAAAATATTAAACATAGGTCAACAGCGCCACCTTTTGGCATATTTAGGAACTGAGCTCCTAAATTGTACAAAAACATCTTGAATGCAACACAGATGAAAGTAAAGCAAGAAATTTAAAAACCATCCGTTTACAGTTTACTAAGAGTCAGCTTAATCAATAAACGAGTTATTTATCTTTTGAATTATAAATATTTTCAAAAACTAAAACATCACCTCATGTTTACATTTTCATTTCAATTTTATGAGGTTGGTTGAACATCCCTTCATTTAAAAACAAAAAGAAAGAACTGACAAGGCTCAGAAAGTTTTAACGACTGACCCAAACATCCCTCAAGCGAGAATGAGCTGTCACTGGCTCAGAAATGCTAGTTTTTAAATTCCTACATTAATTCCTAAAACTTTATAGAATAAGTCAAATCCTAGAATTATCCTACGTTGCAGTTAATGCACACAGTTCTACCCTGTGTAAGATTTTGTAAAGTGGTTGTTTTTACAACGTTTTTTGCAGACACGTGCAAATGGAAACATGTTTATAGTTACATTCCTCCATGAAGGATACACAACATGGACTACACTCATGGAGCAGTTCGCACGTCACAAACACAACCACCAAGTCTTCATCCAACAGTCTTCTTCCTATCTCTATGCTGCTAGAAAAACCTCACTGCCAACTGCAAAGCCTCCTCACTACCTTCTCTGCCCCCACCCCAGGAGATGTACAGCTTGCACGTGATTTGCAACTCACCTAAGTCACCTAAGAGTAAAAGCTGCTCCTAAAGAGATGAAAATGATAATCTTCAAATACTCTCTCCTAAGCTTCTCTGCCTTAATTTGATCTCGTATTTAGAAGTCTGTGTACCACTTTCAGTGTCTTCCATTTTTACATCTTTCAGCGATTTCCTGACTGGTTTTGTTAGACCTATAACGTATGTACTCTGGAACACCCTCACAGGTCCTTGATTCTTCCAAGCTGACTAACAGCTCAGCTCTCACACAAAGAGCACAAAATACTCGCAATGATCTTTGTCTGTGATTCACTTGAATTTAATTCCAGCTGCACTCATCGAGTACTTCCTTACAGAGACTTCAGAATCACAGTTCCTAGGTAATGACTCCATCTTAAATGACCCAGCAACTCAATATAAAAAAACAGCAACAAAGAAAACAATAGCTAATATGATGATGGCTAAAAAATGGTTGTGGAAAACACTGCAAGAGTCAGAGCGGGGAGGGAGTCAGAGCGAGGGCCAAGGGCAATGCTTCTTCCCTGAAACACTACGCCATGATCCAAGGCAACAGACCTTAACCCAGAAATGCATTTAGTGCATGAATGAGCCTCACCTCTTATTCATAACATTTTCAAGAAAAAGGCACAGTGTAAGACGCGGAAGTTGGTAAACTGAACTATTTCTAAAAATGACTTAGAGGAAAGAATCAAGCAAAAATATGCGAAGAGTAAGATTTTTTATTTTTATCTTTTTTTTTTAATTTTATTTATTTATTTGACAGAGAGAGATCACAAGTAGGCAGAGAGGCAGGCAGAGAGAGGAAGGGAAGCAGGCTCCGCGCTGAGCAGAGAGCCTGATGCGGGGCTCGATCCCGGAACCCCGGGATCAGGACTTGAGCCGAAGGCAGAGGCTTTAACCCGCTGAGGCACCCAGGCACCCAGAAGAGTTAAGTTTTTTAGAAGGATTTCATTCACCCTCTAGCTCTTTTCTCGTAATTACAAGGGCCGCCTGCGCACCCTCAAGAGCAAGCGACATTCAGTGTCTTCTCTACAGACTCTTAATTGCTTTCCCCTTCTTCGAACTGGATGAAAATCCCATTTTGAAGGCCCTTAGTTTTACTGCTCTCCCTGCTTTAGTTCCTGGGTAGAAAAGGAAAAAGGAACGAGAAAGGGCCTTCCCCACTGCCATCGTTACACTATGTGTCCTTACCAACGGCCACAAATAACTGAACCCTTGAATACAAGTATTAGTCCAAGGTTACCTGTCTCCGTCTCGGCACAGGCATACCCACAAATATATGGAAATATATATAACCAAACTTTACTAGGTATGAGGAGACATCAAAATTTCTAGTACTGAATTCAATCCCATTAAATTGAAAGCAATTACTGCTCACAATTTAATAAGGATGGATTAAATTAGATTTCTGATTCAATATAATTTGTAGTGTCCATGTCAGGAAAAGCGATAGTATTAGGATCTTATCCAAGACCTGTCAAGACTACACAGAATGGACCTGATGTAAACCTAAATAGATTGTACTTGAAAACTCAAGGGATACACACATACACACACAGACACACACACACGTGCACGCCCCACATTTATTTAACCTTTAGGATATACATTAATATTTTGTCCTGCTAGAAAGATAAGAAGAATGAAGTTATTCAATATAGTCAAAATAGCATTTTGACTGGTTCACTAATGCACTTAAATTAAATTCCTACTCTGTGCCAGGTCCTGTGCTTAATGATAACAATGAGAATCCAAGGGGCGCCTGCGTGGCTCAGTTGGTTAAGCATCTGCCTTCGGCTCACGTCATGATCCGTGGGTCCTGGGATCAAGCCCCATGTTCTCCCACTCCCTCTGCCTGCAGCTCCCCCTGCTTGTGCTCTCTCTTTCTGTGTCAAATCAATGAATAAAATCTGTTTTAAAAATAATAAGGATAATCCAAACACACACTGAACACTTTACACATACATATACTTTTAATCTTTAGAAAAAACTACTACTGTCTTCATCAAGTAAATAGGATACTGAGGCACGGAGATACTGTCGTTTGTCCAAAGTCATATGCTACTACGCACCAGTAGTTGCTTTTACAGTCTAGCTTAATATTAATAGCTGGCTACAGTCTCCTCCTAAAAATTAAACGACACTTGTCTCCGAGATGTCAAAGGTAAAGATGACTAAGACAGAGAAACACACACCCACTAGGAGAGAACATGTAAAACAGACAGGAACTAATGGAGGGAGGGACCACTTCCTCTCCTCCTCGAAGCCAGGGAATAAAAGGAAGGCGGCAGTGCAAGTGGAATTATATACAAGCAGACTCCACACGCTTATTAGAACTGGGAGCGAAAATGATGACATTAGCTGATCTAACAGGTATAAGTCACAACTGGCTCACATACAAACATACACACACACACACACACGTATGACATACATGAATCTGTAACACTATAAAATTCTTAGAAACTCTTAAATTTGAGAATCACCAGGCTACAATAAAGGAACGACCAAAAGGAAAGTCTCCGCAAATGCCTGGATATTCAAATCACCTCCCCTTCTAAATGAACCATCAAATACATGTTGGTCAAGTGAGAATGGCAGGAAATTTTAAAAGGCTGTAGTTTATGGCACTCTTTAAAAATTAAGCTTCTTTAACCTTAATATATGTTAAGAGATTTGAGGATTAATGAGCTACTCAAAATGCATCTTATGCAAAGGTTAGTTTTTAGGAAGTGTCCAAGCAATGTAATGGTAAAGGTAACGAATGTTTGTCCTCAGATTCAGAAACTTCCACCTGAGTAAGCTCCTGTGGGCAAGAGGGCAGCCACTAGAACAAACCCAGTCAGGGCCAGAGCCACGAAGATGTCAAGCAGTGAGTCAGTCCATGAAGGAGCATTTCCTCTTTTTTTTTTTCACATCTGGTCTCCTGCATACATGTTGCAAGCAGATTGTACACGATCCGTGCTGCTTCTGAGAAGGTCAACTTGTCTAATTCTTACATAAATACTACTACAAAGCTTAAAAAGTAGTACGTTAGAAAAAAGTAAGGTGTTAACAAAGTTAATGACGTCTAATAATTTTATGGGAGGACTACTTGTGACAAGAAATTCACTTTCCATCTATCACATTACAGCCACAGTGATCATGCAATGGAATACTGCCATCTATTGTCCAAGAGCTAAAAATACATCATCTTTAATCCAAACCCACTGAATTGTTCAACGCCAGAAAGAGCCCACATGAGTTTACACATTCAAGGGTCAACATCTCAAAAACAGGTTTTCCCCAAAACTCAAGGACAATAACACAAAAAACAGATTTTTAAGTGAAGCTTCCATGGTTATTTATCATCTACCCTTTTCCTTACCAAAAATAAATAAATAAAAGAAAGAAAGAAAAAAGCAAATTAAAATTTAAACAGACTATTTCTAAATAATTATCCAAACTAAAGTTTTACAAAATCTCAAAAGTAATCTGGATCATTAAGCAATTGAGGAAATATCAAGTTTCCAATAATCTTTGGGCCTATGTGGATTCTTTTTCTCCTAAAAAGACTAAAATATTAAAAGCAGAAAGGAAGTTGTTCGATACCAGAATGCCAGAAATTTTAAAAAGTAGTCATCTTCACACAAGTTAGCACTCCACAGCAACTTATTCACAAAAATACAACCACACATGAATTGAAATATTAGTAATTCCTACGCGGTACAAAACA
The DNA here is from genome assembly GCF_022355385.1 of Mustela nigripes. Classification (NCBI taxonomy): domain Eukaryota; kingdom Metazoa; phylum Chordata; class Mammalia; order Carnivora; family Mustelidae; genus Mustela; species Mustela nigripes. The sequence goes on along the minus strand of NC_081561.1, from coordinate 19,441,293 downwards.
TACAAACAAGAATTAAGTAACCTGGAAAGGTCAGGCCAAAAGTGGAACAGAATGAAACACGATATTCAAGTTCCCAAGCACAAAAAGACAATCCTTTCCTGGACCTACTAGGTAAGAAAACAGAAAGAGTTCAAAACTTTTTTTGAAATAAATTACCACATAAGTTTTTAACTATTACTGGTATTTCACTTTGGATGTAATACCAGGCTACGGAAAATTATGACCTAGAACCACCACACTGTAGAATTCACAAGTGTGAGTTGGACTATCTCTTTGTCTCTTTAAAAGGTGAAGATTCTAATCAACTGTGCAAGTTTACTCACAAACAGAAGGAGAAAATGCCTGGGATTTAAAAAAAAAAAAAAGTTGATACTAATTAATTTGTACAGATAACCCACAATTTAGTACAAAATCAAAACTAGTGATTAGGCCACTTAATAAACTGCTGATTCAAACACATGTCGTTTTGTGCTTCACATGATAAAGGAGACTCTTGGGGGGCACCTGGGTGGCTCAGTTGCTTAAACACCTGCCTTCAGCTCAGATCATGATCTCTGGGTACTGGGATCAAGCCCAACAGTAGGCTCCTTGCTCAGTGGTGAGTCTGCTTCAAACTCTCCCTCTGCCTCTGCTCCTGCTCTCTTTCTCACTCATTGTCTCTCAAATAAATAAATCTTTTTTTTTTTAAAGGAGACATATAAAAAAAAAAAATACACCCTCACCCCCCAGAAAAAAAGAAGAGGGGTGCCTGGGTGGCTCAGGGGGTTAAGCCTCTGCCTTCGGCTCAGGTCATGATCTCAGGGTCCTGGGATCGAGTACTGACCGGCTTCTCCGCTCAGGGGGAGCCTGCTTCCTCCTCTTTCTCTGTCTGACCCTCTGCCTACTTGTGATCTCTCTCTCTGTCAAATAAGTAAGTAAAACCTTGGGGAAAAAAAAAAAAAAAAAGCAAACAAGATGAGAAGTAACAGAAACTAAATCTTTCCATGCTCCATTTAAAGAAGGAAAAAGAAAACTAGAATACAGAGACCAGAAAAATGAGCATGTATCCTATTCTGAAATATCACCGTAATGAGGAGTCCAAACACCCTGTTAAAAGGTATTAAAACATTTTTAAAATGTTATGTTCCACTGAAGCATCACAAAATTTAAACAAAACTGTTAGCATATCAAATTTAAATTTTAGGGACTTAGGGAATCCCATTCAGTTTTTATAACATAAAGCATAACAAAATTCCTGATGTAATGAAAAGCAATTTTCATCCATTTCTCAATCATCCTGGATGCATTTTAAAATAAAGACAACCTCCCCTTAAAGACCTTCCAGGTAAAACAGGTAAATTGTATGGGTAAATAAAATGTAAATTATACTTCATTACAGTTTAAAATTTAAAAAAACAAACAACTTAAAGGACAAACACTGATCACAATATGCACGTAAGCTTCACAGTATCTTCACTCAGTGCCTTCTGTAAGAGGTGCGGATCGGGCTCCAACGTCAAGTGACACAGCCTTCCACAAGGGCGCCACAAAAGCAAATTATGCAGAATATATGGCAATCAATTATGTATCTCAACGGCCTTCCAAACTGAAGCCATTTCTACGAGTGAATTATTATAAATGGTTTTCCAGTTCCATTTGTCCATATCCTTCCAAAGGATGGAGTCTTTCATTAATACCTACATACAAGATGTACAAACACATGCTAATTCTCTTACACTCTTAATTCTCTTCAAGCCTGTTCTCAACTATTCCCACTTTCAAACTCCTACTTTAATCCCCTTAGGTCGCCCTTCATCTTCCTCAACTGCAACCAATGCATCTTTTACTTTATTAGCATTCCCAAACCACTTTCTTTTTTTTTTTTTTTTTTTAAGATTTTATTTATTTATTTGACAGACAGTGATCACAAGTAGGCAGAGAGGCAGGCAGAGAGAGAGAGAGGGAAGCAGACTCCCTGCAGAGCAGAGAGCCCGATGCGGGGCTCGATCCCAGGACCCTGAGATCATGACCTGAGCCGAAGGCAGAGGCTTTAACCCACTGAGCCACTCAGGCGCCCCTCCCAAACCACTTTCTAACAAAAGCAGACCTTCTTTACTCAATTCCTTCTGCAATCACAAAACAACTTTTCCTGGCTCAAGCTAGTCATTTCAGAAAGCCAAGTATAGGATTCCAAAATGTTATCCTCCTGTAACATGAGGTCTGGTCAAAAAGAGGCTGTCGAGCTTTACTAAAGAGCCAGCTGTTTCTGACACATACTATAACGCAATATGCCTACAGGTCTCATTTTACATTCAGAGATCCCCGAATTACTCTCTCACATCAAATCCTAATACTGAGAATTGTTTCGTTTTTGTCAACTGCACAGACAAAGGTAAGACTACCGAGCTCTTTAAGACTTCTACCCTTGAAAACTGAACTTTTTGGAAAGACTTGGAAGAAAGAATACAGCTCTGGGATCCAATGACAACGGTCATCTCTCCCACAACAGGTACACCACCTGTACTTTTTCTAAGTCACATCCTGAAAAAAACATCTGCTGCTACTACCCCTGTGCTGTCAGATCCTTGTACTAAGTCAGCTTATAGTGAAATTCTCAACTTTCAATGTGAAATAATATTTTTCTAGTTGTTTTTGCCATCATTAAGATTATGCAGAATATTCCTAGGGGGTTCATGCAAATAACCTAATCTATGAATATGGCCACAGTAACCAGGGAGCAAAGGTAAAAGTAAATTACCAGCAGGGGCGCCTGGGTGGCTCAGTCGGTTTAGCAACCGACTCTTGGTTTTGGCTCAGGTCATGATCTCAGGATTGTGGGACGGGGCCCCACGCTCACAGCAGAGTCTGCTTGTCCCTCTCCCTCTACTCTCCATCCCCAACATATACAAATGAATAAATGATCAAATCTTTTTTTTAAAAAGTGAATTACTGGCAAGGTAAGGAAGTACTTTCATTTTTTTTTTTTAAAGATGTACTTATTTATTTTAAAGAGAGAGAGAACAAGTGGAAGGGGAGAGGCAGAGGAAGGGAGAGAGAGGAAGCAGACTCCCTGCGGAGAGCGGGACATGGGGCGGGGGTGGGGGGTCCTCAATCCCAAAAACCTGAGCTCATGACCTGAGCGGAGAGAGTCAGAGGCTTAACTGACTGAGCCAGACAGGCGACCCAGGAAGGACTTTTTTTTTTTTTTTTAAAGATTTTATTTATTCACTTGACAGACAGAGATCACAAGCAGGCAGAGAAGCAGGCAGAGAGAGAGGAGGAAGCAGGCTCCCCGCTGAGCAGAGAACCCAATGTGGGGCTCGATCCCAGGACCCTGGGATCATGACCTAAGCGGAAGGCAGAGGCTTTAACCCACTGAGCCACCCAGGCGCCCCAGGAAGGACTTTTAAATAATCAACTTAAGCCTATAGTTGGAATTCCAACACAGAGGATATAAAAAGTAAAAGCTTATAAAATTAGCCTGAAATGCCCACATGAAGAGGAAATTTAGATTAGAAGATACAGTTCCTATTCAATGTACAAAAGACCTGGTTTCCTCTTAAAAAATAAATAAATATATGAAACAAATGAAAAACTTTATGTTTAACACTGAGCTTTAGAACTAAGATTCAACTCTATCTAGGAGTGGATGGCCACCCATTCTACTACACTCTACAAATCACCAGAACAGAATTTATTTTCACTGTAATTTCCAGATGGATTTCAGAAGGCATCACCTTTAGCTACAGAATAAAGAATTTCTCCAAGGAAACTCTGGGTTACACCTAATAAAACGTTTATTCAGCATGTACCTTAATACCTCATTGTAAACACTCATTACTAATATATGTAATTATAAGTCAGAAACCTAATTGTCAGGATTTTTTAAGTAATTCTTTTTTTTTTAAAGATTTTATTTATTTATTTGACAGAGAGAGATCACAGTAGGCAGAGAGGCAGGCAGAGAGAGAGGAGGAAGCAGGCTCCCCGCTGAGCATAGAGCCTGAGGCGGGGCTCGATCCCAGAACCCTGGGATCATGACCTGAGCCGAAGGCAGAGGCTTTAACCCACTGAGCCACCCAGGCGCCCCTAAGTAATTCTTTAAAAGGCTAGGTAAACAAAGTCTCTGTTCTCTCTTTATCTTCAGGTACAATCTACAAAAAATTATCAGTAGAGATGCGTGTGTTTTATGAACTGTAACACACCACGCACAGGTATTTAACAGCAGTGATGGTTAAGGAGTAAGAAGAGCAGCGGAACACCCAGAGCTACCGAATCACTCTCCCACGCACCCGAACCTAATGTAACAGGTGTGTCAACTAAAACTTAAAACAATTTTAACAGAAATAGAGTCCCAGTGCTCATACATTACTGTGAAGATTAACTGAAGGAATATGGAAAAGGCCCTTGGCATGGGGCCCAGCACATGGGAAACCCCAAATGAACATTGGTAATTACTGTTGATCAAAGCAAAAAAGAAAGAAGATCTTATATTTATGTTCCACCAGGAGAAGACTTTACAGTTATGATAAACGAGGTGGAAATGAACCAGGTAGCTCTCAGCCAACAACGCCATCTATAACTAAAGTAAAGGCTTGCTTCCAACCCCCAGCACAGCGCTGAAATTAAGGTATGGATTCCAGCAGTAAGTATCCCCTTTTCTCTCCCCTCCAAAACAACAACAAAAAGGTTTCTAATAAGGATCGCACTTAAGAATCCTAAATGTTTCAGGAGCAATTTCAAAATGTTGGGCAGCAAAAAAAAAATAAAAAGCAACAAAAAACAAACAAATGAAACCCAAAACCTAATAAAACCTACCCCATACTAATAAAACCTACCCCATACTAGTTTCCATACTGACCTGTCTTCAAATTATCAAGTTTGAGCATTTATAGGGTATAAAGCAAAGAGCAACGGCCATGCTGACAGACAACAATGTGTCAGTGTCCACTCTAGCATATGGTAGTTGGGTGAAGGTGCGTAAATCACACATCTCCCTTCTCCCAGTCCCAATCTGCTGGGTTTAAAATATGTAGTAACCTCCTGCCAAAGTTACTTCATCTGATCCTTGCAATAACTTACGTGAAATGCCTCACACACGGTAGACTTTCAACTAATTCAACTCTCTTGCCTGGAAATGTGTACAAAAACCCTGATTTCACTTAGAATTAGTTGGCACAAAATACTGTGTCATCTGAGAGAAGCAAAATACACATTTTTCATTAGTTTCACTTTGAAGAAGGTGGAAGTCTACTGCTTTTTCAGCTTCCCACATAATTAGTCTACGTATCTTAAAATCTTCTTATTATATAGGTAAGCTCAGGGTATTAATGTGAAAAGTCATGCTAATCAGTCCTTAAAAAAAAAAGATTAAAAAGCAGGCAAAGTGGTTTTATTTTCCTCTTAAGAAACTTTATGTGCATTCATACTTTAATTATGTACACAAATGTGAGTTCCAAAAAAACCAAGTCCAAACACAAAAATGTAGCTTTAATGTCCTTAAAATGCCACTGACCCATAAGTATGGTCCTTGAATGTATTCCTTACACAAACATCTACTTGTATCAATCTAATATATCCCATTAAAATTTAAAGCTATTTCAAATTAAATGGCCAGGTCCAGGAAACAGGCTTTCACTTTGGACATTCAATTATAATATTAATTAATTAATATAATAATATATAATTAATATTGATTGATTGATATCATAATATTGTCTCCTATACCATATAAACTAGTAGTACTTGTTTCTACAAGATTAATTTTTTTTAATTCAAACATAAAATGCTATATTCTGATAGATGCAGAAATCCTCAACAAAATATTAGCAAACCAAATCCAACAAAATACATTTTAAAAAAGTCATACACCACAATCAAGTGGGATTTGTTCCCTGGATGCAAGTGTGGTTCAATATTCACAAAACAATCAACAATCAACAGGACAGGTCACATCAATAAGAGAAAGGATAAAAACCACATGACCATTTCAATAGATGCAGAAAAAGTATTCGACAAAGTACAGCATCCATTCATGATAAACACCCTCTGCAAAGCAGGTCCAGAGGGAACATACCCCAACATAATGAAGACCATATTTGACAAACCCATAGCCACCATACTCAGTGGTAAAAAAAAAAAAAAAAAAAAAAACTGAGAGCCTTTCCCCTACAATTAGAACAAGACAAGTACGCGCAGGCTCACCACTTTTACTCCACACAGTACTGGAAGTCCTATCGGAGCACGCAGACAACAAAAAGAAATAAAAAACATCCAAATTGGTAAGGAAGAAGTCATATTCTCACTATCAGCAGAGGACATGATCTAAATATAGAAAACCCAAAAAACTCCAACAAAAAACTACTAGAACTGATCGATGAATTCAGTAAAGTGACAGGACAGAAAACCAATGTACAGAAATCTGTTGTATTTCTTTACACTAATAATGAAGCAGCAGAAAGTGAAATTAAGAAAAAAAATCCACTTACAATTGCACCAAACACAATAATATATCTAGAAATAAACTTAGCCAAAGAGGTAAAAGACCTGTACTCTAAAAACTATGCAACAGTGATGAAAGAAACTGAAGATGATCGAAGAAATGGAAAGACATTCCATGCTTATGGGTTAGAAGAACAAATATTGTTAAAATGTCTCTACTATACAAAGCAGTCTAGGGGCACCTGGGTGGCTCAGTGGGTTAAAGCCTCTGCTTTTGGCTCAGGTCATGATCCCAGAGTCCAGGGATCGAGCCCCGCATCAGGCTCTCTGCTCGGCTGGGAGCCTGCTTCCTCCTCTCTGCCTGCCTCTCTGCCTGCTTGTGATCTCTGCCTGTCAAATAAATAAATAAAATCTTCAAAAAAAAAAAACAAAGCAGTCTACAGATTTAATGTAATCCCTAACAAAATATCAACAGCATTTTCCACAGAATGCGAACAAACAACCCTATAATTTGTATGGAACCAAAAAGGACCCCAAATAGCAATACAATCTTGAAAAAGAAATATAAAAATGGAGGTTTCACAAATTCCAGATTTGAAATTATATTACAAAGCAGTAGTAATTAGTATGGTACTGGGGCACCTGGGTGGCTCAATCAGTTAAGCATCTGACTCTTGGTTTCAGCTCAGGGTCATGGGATCAAGCCCTACGACAGGCTTCACACTCAGCACAGAGTCTGCTTGTCCCTCTCCCTCTGCTCCTCCCCTGCTCATGCTCTCTCTCTCTCTCAAATAAATAAATAAATAAATCTTTTTTAAAAAGGAAAAACAGTAAAGTACTGGGCATGAATACACAGACATAAACCAATGGAATAGAAAAGAAAATCCAAAAATAAACCCATAATTATATGGACAATTAATCTTCAAAAAAGGAAGAATAAATACCCAATGCAGAAAGACAGTCTCTTCAACAAATGGTGTTGCAAAAACTGGACAGCAACATGCAAAAGAATGAAACTGGACCACTTTCTTACACCATACACAAAAATAAGCTCAAAATGGATTAAAGACCTAAATGTGAGACCTGAAACCACAAAAGTCCTTATAGAGAACATAGGCAGTAATTTCTCTGAGATCAGTAATAGCAGTATTCTTCTAGTTAGGTCTCCCAAGGCTGGAAAAATAAAAGCAAAAATAATTTATTAGGACTACATCAAAATAAAAAGCTTCTGCACAGCAAAGGAAACAATCAACAAAACTGAAAGGCAACCTACAGAATGGGGGGGTATGTGCAAATGACAGACCCAATAAAGGGTTAGTATTCAAAATATATAAAGAACTGATACAACTCAACACCCAAAAAACAAATAATTCAATTAAAAGCTGGGCAGAAGACATGAACAGACATTTGTCAAAGACGAGAGAAAGATGGTCAACAGATACACGAAAAGATACTCAAAATCACTTATCATCAGGGAAATGCAAATCACAACTACAATGAGATAGCACCTCACACCTCTGAGACCGGCTAAAATCAAAAACACAATAAACAACCAGTGTTGGCAAGGACGCAGAGGAAAAGGAACACTCTTGCACTGCTGGTGGGAATGCAAACTGGTGCAGCCACTGTGGAGAACAGCATGGAGAGGTTCCTCAAGAAATTAAAAACAGAACTACAGGGCACCTGGGTGGCTCAGTGGGTTAAGCCTCTGCCTTCAGCTCAGGTCATGATCTCAGGGTCCTAGGATTGAGCCCCGCATAGGGCTCTCTGCTTGGCAGGGAGCCTGCTTCCTCTTCTCTCTCCGCCTGCCTCTCTGGCCTACTTGTGATCTCTCTCTGTCAAATAAATAGATAAAATCTTTAAAATAAAAAAAAAAATTAAAAATAGAACTACCCTATGACCCAGTAATCACACTACTGGTTGATTACCCAAAAAATATGAAAACACTAACTCAAAGGGACACATGCATCCCTATGTTAACAGCAGCTTTATCTACAACAGCCCAACTATGGAAGCAGCCCAAGTGTCCATCAATGGATAAATGGATAAAGAAGAGGTGGTGTGTGTGTGTATTTATATATGAAATTTATATATGAAAAAGAATGAAATCTTGCCTTTTGCAACAACACGGATAGAGCTACAGAATATAATGCTAAGTGAAATACATCAGTCAGAGAAAGACAAATACCACATGATCTCACTCATATGTGGAATTTAAGAATCAAAAGAACAGAGGAAAAAAATAGACAAACCAGGAAACAGACTCTTAACTATAGAGAACTAACTGATGGCTACCAGAGCGGAGATGGGTAGGGGGTTGGTTAAATAGGTGATGGGCATTAAAGACTACACTTACCATGATTAAAAAAGTAAATGTTATTTCTGACTTGACATTACCACAAAGCATTTCTAAAACAGAAACAGTAAAAACTCTTCAAACAAAGCAGGTCCTACTTCACTGTATCATAAAAGGATACATTAAGAGCTTGACCATTTACTAAAATAACTTCTAACAAGTAACATACAATACGAAGGCTTTTCCTCTGCCAAAAGAACAATAAACTTTTCATCTGCTGGAATCCACATCTAGTTCGTTCTCACGTCCTCACACCTTCCAGCACTATACCCTGTAACACATACCACGATCAGGCCACACTTGTAGAATGCATAAATGATCTACAAATATATGAACGAACTATCAAGAACCACAAAAGCCCAGCAATTTAGAAATGATTTCTCTGAAACTGGGAGCACCCAAAAACAAAATGCCTTATTCCAACCTATGTAAGCTTATCACAACACTCCACGTTTGTAACTCACATGCTACTCTTATGCCTATGAACTAGAACCTCAGTCAATGGCTGCGCAATGGACTTTTTTCCACTAACCAAAAAGTACATGCTATGTTTATTCACAGCTGGCTCAGGCGTTAAGCATCTGCCTTCAGCTCAGGTTATGACTGCGAAGTCCTGGGATCAAACCCCATGGCAGACTTCCAGCTCAGTGAGAAGTCTGCTTCTCCCTCTGCCTCTGCCGCTCCCCCTGTTTGGGCTCGCTCTCTCTCTTTCAAATGGATAAATAAAATCTTTAGGAAAAAAAAAAAAAGAGGCACTGGACAAGAGCTAATTGCTCAGAGACTCTATCAGATTTCCCTATTGAATAATTATATTCCTGCGTTCACATAGTAAAAAGCAATTTTAAGTATATACCCACATAATCTCTCTTCTCCCCAAATAGTAAAAGTATCTATTATTGGTTACTGAAAGCTAATTCCGAATTTCTTATGTACTGTTTCCAGAGATCTGTGTATATTTCACATAACCTGTATTTTATACCTATTCCCATCAGTTATAAAGTTAAAAGAAAATATTTTCGGTCTACATTCCATCAATAAAACATGTCAAATTATTTAGCAATAATAATTTTTATAAACCCCCACCATTCCACAGTAATGGAAGAGACAACTGGCACAGATAACCCAGAAATCATTCATCTCATATATTCAACCTAAGTATAGAATCTGTAGAGATTTCCTTTAAATGTCTTACAGAAGCTCCTATTGTTCATTCTTCCTGGGCTACAGTATCTGACCAGGGAGAAGAGATTCCATAGTCTGCTGCATGCAAGCCAAACTAGAATTAAACACAGACTGCAACTTTCTAAAGTGGGGACAATCATCAGTACATAACGTCAATACAAATACATACAGACAATACAACTATATAAAAGTAATATACTGGGGCGCCTGGGTGGCTCAGTGAGTTAAAGCCTCTGCCTTCAGCTCGGGTCA